>NC_091836.1:56127550-56447438 GCF_037783145.1 Equus przewalskii | reverse complement strand
AGGTAAGCTGGCCTCATAAAATGAGTTTAGAAGTGTTCCCTTCCCTTCTACTTTTTGGAAGAATTTGAGAAGGATTGGTATTGGTTCTTCTTCTTCTTCTTTTTTTTTTGTGAGGAGGACTGGCCCTGAGCTAACGTCTTTTGACAATCTTCCTCTTTTTGCTTGAGGAAGACTGTCACCGAGCTAAGATCTGCGCCAATCGTCCTCTATTTTATGTGGGATGCTGTCACAGCATGGTTTGAAGAGCAGTGCTAGGTCTGCACCTTGGATCCAAACCTGTGAACCCCATGCTGCTGAAGCAGAGTGCATGAACTTAATCACTATGCCACCAGGCAGGCTGCTGTATTAGTTCTTCTTAAAAGTTTGGTAGAATTCACCAGTGAAGCTGTCTGGTCCTTGACTTTTCCTTGATGGGAGGTTTTCAATTACTGATTTGATACCCTTACTAGTAACTGCTCTGTTTATACTTTCAATTTCTACGTGATTCAGTGTTGGTAGGTTGCATGTTTCTAGGAATTTATCCATTTCTTCTAGGTTGTCCAATTTGTTGGTGTATAAATTTTCACAGTAGTCTGTTATGATCCTTTGCATTTCTGTGGTTTCAGTTGTAATGTCTCCTCTTTCATTTATAATTTTATATATTTGAGTTCTCTCTTTTTCTCTTGGTAAATTTAACTAAAGATTTGTCTATTTTGTTTATATTTTCAAAAAACTAGCTCTTAGTTTCATTGATCTTTTCTATTGTCTTGTTAGTTTTTATTTCACTTATTTCCACTCTTATTGTTTTAACTTCCTTCTGCTAACTTCGAGTTTAGCTTGTTCTTCTTTTTCTATTCCTTGGAATTTAAAGTTAGGTGTTTGAGATCTTTTTCTTTTTTAAACAGGTGTTTATCGCTATAATCTTTCCTCTTAGAACATTTGCTACATACCATAAGTTTTGATATGTTGTGTTTCTATAATCATTTGTCTCAAGATTTTTTTTATTTCTCTTTTGATTTATTCTTTGACACATTGGTTGTTAAAGAGTATGTTGTTTAATCTCCACATAGTTTTGAATTTTTCATAAACTGGGATACTTTTATAATGAAACATACTAAACTGGTTTGAAGCCACTGGACAACAGGAAAACATAATTTTTTGGATACTATGGATTGTATAGTCATCCTAATATGGGTAGAATACAAAATGAGATTTTACTTATTTATGCTTTTTCACTGTGTTAACCTGTGAACAATTTATATCCCCACAAACAATATTTAGGATTGCATATCTCAATTCTATTCAACATATATTTATGGAGTGTTTACTCTGTTCTAGACGTCTTCTAAAATGAGGACCCATGGATGAACAAAACATAATAGTTCCTGCACTCTTACAGCTTACTTAGGACATGGAGCTTTACATTCTTGCATCAACAAATAAATTTAGAAATAAAAGAAATGGAGAAGGAGCCTACAGATTTTAATACTTGGAAGACAAATCAGCCAGTTGCAAAGTGTGGACCTTATTTGGATCCTGATTCAAACAAACATAAATAAGAAATAAAAGCATTCCTGAGATAATTAGAAATTAGAACATGACTGGTTATTTGATGATATTAGATAACTATTGTTAATTTTAGGTTAGATAATGACATTGCATTTAAGCTTTAAAAAGAGACCATATCTTTTAGAGATACATAATAAAATACATTTTTTGTGGTTTGTTTTTGAGGAAGATTAGCTCCCAGCTAATATCCACCACCAATCTTTCTCTTTTTTTGCTTAAGAAGATTGGCCCTGAGCTAACATCTGTGCTCATCTTCCTCCATTTTATTTGTGGGATGCCTGCCACAGCATGGCTTGATAAGTGGTGCATAGCTCTGTGCCTGGGATCCAAGTCGGTGAACTCCAGGCAGCCAAAGCAGAGCATGTGAACTTAACTGCTACGCCGCTGGGCTGGCCCCCTGAAATGCTTTTAATAAAATGATCTGAAGGCTGGAATTTGCTTCAATAAAATAAGAAGGATAAAAGATGATAGAAGTAGAGATGAAACAAGAATGCGAATGTGTTGATAATTGCTGAAGCTGGGTAATGGCTGCATGTGGGTTCATGATATTTTGTCTATTTTTCGTATAGTTGGAAATTCTACATAATATCATTTAAAAAATCATAGCCAGTAATTATCATTGAAAATGGTATTTCATTGTTATTTAATTTGTTTTCCTTTGAATATTATTGAGGGTTTATATTTTTCTCGAATTATTAGTCATTTTTGGTGATGCTCTGAGAAAATATGCAGCAGATTTATATGTATCAGTTTTTCCCATACTACTTTGCGTCTTATCCTTATGCCTCTATTTTTTTAAAGCAATTGTGAACAGTTTAGGTTTTTTTTTTCATCATTACTTAGAGTAAAATTCAAGAATATATTTTGTAACTACTGAATATTCAACCTTGTGTGTCTAGAGCATGTTCAAATTTTATATTTCTGTTAGTCCTTCTCTGGGTATGTACAGACAAGCTTTTTGTTTCCTTAGGGCTTTCTAAATATATATCTCAGCATGAAGTCTAGTGAGAGAACACATTTCAACAAGTTCCTGAGCATTGTTGAATTATTTTCCCAGTTGGCCTATTGAGAAATTGCTTTTCAACAACCTGAGGATTTGTGCTCATACCTTTTTGGAACAAACTGTTCTGACTCATTATCTAGTTCTCCATGACACCAAGACAGTAGAGGTGATATAAGCAGGCTATTCTGGGCACCTGAAGTATCATTGTCTTTTTGTCCAACTAGAAAATTTTAAACTTAGCTGAAGTTATTTTATCCACCATATTTAAATAAAACTGCAGAATTGATTTCAGGACTGGAAGGCCTATTAGTTCAACATATAGTATCTTTTTTCCTAAAAGAGCAGAAAGGAACTTGTGCTAGCAAGATGGAGTTAATGCATGGTTATTGATACATGAATCTGAGAGGGGGCAATTGTGAATATTGCTCTGAAGAACAATGGAAATAAAAATCTGGATAAAATATGCCACCAGATTGTAAATCTAAAGAAGAGGGAAAAAGGGGGCAGATATAGGTGTCAGAAAGCAATACAGAAGGCATGGAAACCAGATAAGAAGGACAGAAGGACAGTTTCCTGTTTAGAACAACACAGAAAGGAAATAAATAATTTAATTTAAATAAATAATCTATCCTCCCATTCAAAGTTTGAATTATTTTCTTTCTCTCTGTTTATGAAAAAGCAGGAGTGATGTGACAATAGGAAAAAATTGCTATAATAATAATAATAAATATTTATTGAGTACTGATTTAAGAGCCTAGAATTATGTTAAAAATTTGTCATACATTTTCTACTATAATTCTCATTTCCCAGGGGGTAAGTACTATGATTATCTCTATTTGATAAATGATGAAACTGAGGCAGAGAGAGGTAAAGCAAATTTCTGAAGGTTACGAAATAAGAAGAAGAACCCAGGTTTGAACTTGGGCAATGTCAGTGACTCCAGCACATGTAATTAACATGTTCTACTAAATAACTGGATTATTATACAAAAATGTCCAAAAAGCAGTAACACCAAAATAGGTGTCTTTAACTAAAGGAGAAGTTTAGAGTCCATCAACATGTATGGAACACACGCTGTGGGTCAAGTTCTACTCTGATAACTTTTCACATATTTCTGTCTTAACTAATCCCCATAAAATATGCTATAAGTAGATGGTGGCAGCTAATAAGTAATAGGGCTTTGTTTTTTATTCTTATTCGGAATCAGTGATATCTCCACACTGCTTTCCTCTAATAAACTGTCAAATTATTGATATTGTTCCTTCTTCTAATTTGCTTTAAATTTTTTTATTGTTGTAAAAATACCTAATATAATCTTACCTTTTGTGACATTACTACATTTACTATCCACTATCTAGTTTCAGAACATTTGCATCACCCTGAAAAGAAACCCCATCCACATTAAGCAGTCCTCTCGATTACCCTCAACTCCAAGCCCCCGGCAATCACTGATCTGCTTTCTGTCTCTATGGATTGCCTATTCAGAATATTCACACAAATGGAATTATACAACATGTGGCCTTTTGTGCCTGGTTTCTTTCACTTAGCCTGATGTTTTCAAGGTTCGTTCATGTTGTAGTATGCATAAGTACTTCATTCCTTTTTAAGGCTGAATGATATTCCATTATACAAATATACCCTGTTTTGTTTATCCATTCATCAGTTGATGGGCATTTGATTCATTTACTTGATTTCCTTGGTTTGGCTATAGTGCTGCAATGAACATGCAAGTTTTTGTTTGAACATCTGTTTTCAATTCTTTTGGGTATATACCCAGGAGTGGAATTACTGCAACATATGGTAATTCTGTGTAACTTATGGAGGGATGGCCAAACTGTTTTCCACAGTGGCTGCATCATATTACATTTCCACCAGCAACGTACGACAGTTCCAATTTTTCCATAACCTCATTAACACTTGCTATTTTTCATTTTTTTTTTGTAGTTATCCTAGTGGATATGAAGAGTTATCTCATTGTGGTTTTGATTTGTGTTTGTTTAATGGCTAATGACGTGGAGCATCTTTTCATCTGCTTGTTGGCTCTTTACATATCTCCTTTGGAGAAAATCTCTCTTTAAGTCATTCAAGTCCTTTGCTCACATTTTAATTGGTCTGTTGGTCTTTTGTCATTGAGTTGTAAGAGTTCTTCACATATTCTGGATATTAGATCTTTATCAGATATATGATTTACAAATATTTTCTCCTATTATGTAGATTGTCTTTAACTTTCTTGATAGTGCCCTCTGATGCACAAAAGTATTTAATTTTAATTTAGTTCAACTAATCTATTTTTGTGCATGTTTTTAATTGTTATAAATCCTTGATGAATTGAAAATTTATTTGTAATGTCCTTCTTTGTCTCTTTTAGCAATTTTTTAACTTAAACTCTATTTGTCTGATAGTAGTATAGCCACTCCTACTCTCTTTTGGTTACTAGATGCATAAAATACTTCTTTCTTCTCTTTCATTTGCAATCTATTTGTATCTTTGGATCTTATGTGAGTCTTTTATAGATGGTATATGGTTGGAACATGTTTTTTAACCCCTTCTGCCTATTTCTTCCTTTTAATTCATTAAATGGTGAGTTTAATGCATTTATATTTATAGTGATTACTGCTAAGAAAGAACTTACTTCTGCCATTTTGTTATTTGTTTTCTTTGTGTCTTATATCTTTGTTGTTCCTCAACTCTTCCATTAATACGTTTTGTGTATTTAATTGAATTTTTTTGGTGTATGATTTTGATTTCTTCTTCATTTCCTTTTCTTTACATATTTTTAGTTTTTTGCTTAGGAGTTGCCATGAGTATTACAATCATTATCATAAATGTACAAAATCTAGTTTGAATTGATAACAATTTAGCTTCAAAGGCATACAAATTTCTGCTCCTATGCAGTCCTGTCTCCTCCACTTGTGTTGTTAATATCACAAATTACATCTTTGTATATTGTGTGTCCATTAACATTGAGGTACAATTATTGTTTTATGCATTTGTCTTTTAAATCGTATAGAAAAAAGAGGAGTTATAAACCAAAAATACAAGAATATTGCCTTTTATATTTAACTATATAGTTACTTTTACTGTTATTAATTTCTTCATATGGCATGAGTTACTGTCTAGAGTTTTTTCATTTTATCTTGAAGGACTACCTTTAGCATTTATTGCAGAGCAAGTATAATAGCAACAAACTTTCTGAGCTTTTGTGCACCTGGGACTGTCTTAATTTATCCTTCATTCCAAAGAGTAGTTTTATTGGACATATAATTCTTGATTGTCAGTTTTTGTTTTTCAGCTCTTTAAGTATGTCATTCACTGCCTTCTGGCCTCCATGGTCTCTAATGAGAAATTGACTTAGTTTTATTGAAGATCCTTTGTATCTGATGAGCTGCTTCTCTCTTGGTGCTTTGAAAATTCTGCTTTTGTCTTTAGCTTTCAAAAGTGTGATTATTATGTGTCTCAGTATGGATCTCTATGTTTATCTTACTTAGAGTTTTTTGAGCTTCTTTGATATGTAGATTCATCAAATTTGGGAAATCTTTGACCATTGTTTCTTCAAATATTCTTTCTGTTCCTTTCTCTCTTCTTCTTCTGGAACCTCCATAATACACATGTTGTTAAGCAAGATGGTGTCACATAAGTTGCTTTGGGTCTGCTCATTTCTCTTCCTTTCTTTTATCTTTCTGTTCCCCAGACTAGATAATTTCAATTGACCCATATTCAAACCTTGAACGAATCTTCTGATTCTTTCTTTTGTCTGCTCAAAGCTGCTCTTGAACTCCTGTAGTGGAATTTTTGTTTCAGCTTTGTGCTTCTAAGCTCCTTAATATCTCTTTGGTTTTTTTTTTTTTTTTTTTTTAAATTTCCATTCCTTTATTGCTATTCTCTCTTAGTTTTATAGATTAATCTATTTTGTAATCATTTTCCTGTTTTTCATTGAGTCTTTACCCATGGTTTCCTTTAACTCTTTGAGCATATGTAAGGCAGTTGATTCAAATCTTTATCTGGTAAGTCCAGGATCTGGCTTCCTCAAGGATGATTTCTACAATTTCCTTTTTCCTGTTGATGGGCTCCACTTTCCTAGTCTCAGAATTTTTTTCTAAAAATGAGAATATTATGATGTGATAACTCTAAAAATCAGATCTTCCTTCCCCAAATCCCACTGGGTCTGCATTGTTGTTTTCTTGTTGCCTGCCATCATACATTTGTTCAATGGCTTTTCCAAACTAGTTTTTGCAAAGACTATATTTCTTAATGTGTATGGTCTCTGAAGTCTCTATTCCATTATCTGAGCAATCAGCCAGTGACCTGACAGAGATTTCCTTAAACTCCTGCAGCCGAAAAGATAAACAAAACAAAGCAAAAAATACTCTCTTGTTCTTAGTGGATTAATTCAGAGCTATGGCATTCCTTCAATGCTTAGCCAGGATAACTACAACTCTGCCTTTTCCTACTGCTTGTCCAATACTCAAAGATCAGCCTAGGGTCCTCTCAGGTATTTTCTGAGCATGTGTTTGTCCCTAGGCATGCATGTGGCCCTCTGATTCCCTGGTAAATGCAGAAACCCTTCAAAGCCCTCATTCTCTCATGTATCTTCTTACTTAGCCTCATTATTCCTAGGATTTTAGGTCTGTCTGTTGCTTCTTCCATCTAATGTTCCCTTGCCCTGGTGGCTATGGTAGTATATATTTTTAAATACTTTTCAAAAACACTAGCCAAGAGGCCACTCTAGCCCTGAGAGAGTTCCAAGGAGGCAAATAAAGACAAGCCTCCAAGCCAATCCCTCAACAAACCACCAAACCAGTCAAAATACACAACCACAGTGATCTACAATTGTTTGAGAACCAGGTTTATATTGACTCATCAGGTCACACCAGGAATGCTGGTTGCTGTCCCAACAGCTGCTGCCAATCTGGAGAACGGAGGATGGTAGGTTGGTAAGCAAAGATTCCATGACATGGAGTAAGTTTAATGTGTAAATTTGGAATAAAGAAATACCTTGTAAAGTAGTGATGAGAACTAAACTAGATAATGTATGATCAGCTCCCAGTATGTCCAGTACATAGTAAGTGTTCAGTAAGTGAATGCTATTATTATTGTTGTTTGTGAAAACATGTGGTTTTTTTTTTTTTTACTATGTTGTAGACAGAGAGAAGAATAATTCTTTCTGAACACATTAGAAAACATTTTGTTGTTTTTAACCATTAACACGCTAAATCATAAGTTAGCAACTACTGACACGTATGGCTAACCAAGGATTCATTATGCCCTTTGTTTATACCACCCTTATAATCCTCATTATTATACCTTGTCATTGGGACCAGATTTGCCTATCTAAGCTTTAGTTACCTTGATAGTGAATTTTCAGGGACAAGACATATTTCCTACCTCCAAATACCTCTTCCACCAGTTTGTCAAGATGTCTGGAATATCCTTAGGTCTAAGGGACTAAAGACATCACAAAATAAATGTAAAATGAATGAAGTGATCACTTACATTTTTTTCAGCTGCTTTTCACAACTCTGTCCCTTATTTTTCATTGCCTGTGTAGTTGGCTATTTGAATACTAAAGGCTGATTCAGTCAGAGATCCCTAAGTCCTCCAGGAAGAGTTGGAAATCTGGATAGGACCACTGCGCTTTTTCATTTCAAAGATTTTGGGTTGTGTTTATTGATTAAACTTTTTAACCAGTGTTCACTCAGGAAAAGAGAAGATGCTGCATTTATTCCAAGTACAAAGGACTTAATATCAGAAGCAGGGGCTTACATAGTCATTGGAAGAGTGGAGAAACACAGTGCAGGAAGCCAAAGCTAAAAGTCAGGGAAGCTGCCTCCAAAGGGCACAAAGCAATGAAACTAAAATTTGTTAGTTCTGTGATATGTCATTTGTGGCAAGGCATTCCTGCATAATATTTAGAAACATGTGCTCTGTGGCCAGAGGACCAGGGTTCAAACTCTGGTTCCATTACTCAGGAGACACAATGCCCTCAACAAGTCATTTAACCTTTGTAAGCCTAGAATTTCTTATCTGCCAAATGGGCATAGTAACAGCAGTCTACCTTATAGGGTCATTGTGAAAATTAACGTAATATCAAAACACTTAATTTTGTACCTTATGTTCAGTAAATACTAAGTATCTACGAGCTACAACAAGGCATGATTCAATAAGTATTCATTAATAAAAATGAATTGGATATTAACAATACAATTGCTTCTGGTGACTTTTAAAGAAGTGGCTCTTTCTATATAACAAAACTATTGCGAGCTGTAGTCAATTATATGATGCTCTCAGCTCTGTGAAAATTTTTTTAAATGGTCTCATCAGCTATAAATGAAATCCCTGGAGCCAAGGTACATTCAGTTCTGCTCCCTGGGAGTAGAGTTAATTCAGGTGACCTCACAGCTCCCACTGTGAACATTTTTATGACAAATCAAGGAAATTAATTACTTGTGTTGATTGCATCTACTCTGTTGACATTATTTCATTGTAATTACATTTCAGACCTGAATTTCTTTATTATCTTTAAATGCAAGTTCAGAATATAGACTCTCTGTTCTCTTAAGAGGTATTATTTTTTGCCTGAAGTGTAGTTGTAAGCATTTGAAATCCACAACACAACTTCTAATTAGCTAAATTATCAGAGAGGGATTCTGCAAAATAACGTTTCTTTCTCTGGAGCATACAGGACAGCCTCAGAGCACAATTCACATTTCTGTGTTCCCAGATATGTGCATCTCCTTTGGCAGTTGTATAAAACAAACCAAGCCTGTTAATTAACTAAATTTCTATGGCAACTAAACCTCCTATAGGTAGCTAATCTCTGGTAATACATCCATAGTATCTCTTTTCCTTTTTAAACAGTGAATAAGTATGCATAGTGTTGCTGCCATCTTAGCTCATGTAGCATATTGATATTCCATTTCTAAAAATCTCAGATATAACAACATCATCGTAGTGATAACCAAGGCATGAGGGTTAGAGGTTAGTATTATCTATGATAATTTACTGTTTATTAACATAATTTCATATTCATTTGTTTTGAGATGCTACAGTTTTTGAAAATTTTTGTGGAAAATGAATTACCTTTTACTTTTCATAGACCCAATATTTTTGTTTCTGGCAGCAGTTAGAGAATCAAATTTTAAGTGTATCATATACCAAATACAGAGTACTAGATACTGGGCACGCAAAGGCAGGTAAGATATGCTCCCTGCCATTAAGTTGCTTGTAGCCTACTTGAGGAAACAGGTTTATAAAGCAGTGATGACAATCGTGGTAAACAAACTTTAAGGTGACTCCCATGATGCCCACATGTTGGTGTTCACATCCTTGTATATCTTCTCTCCTTGAATGTGGGCGAGACCTGTGGATTGCTTTTAACCAATAAAATATGGCAAAGTTGGTAGGATGTGACACCCGTGATTACATTATGTTATTTAAGACTTCTTCTTGCTAGTAGACTTGCTCTAGAACCTTGCTCCCCTCGCTGTCTTTGAAGAAGTAAGCAGCCACAAGTTGTACTGCCACAAGGCAATGAACCATACCAACCAACCGAGTGGTCTTGGAAGCAGATCTTTCCCCATTGAGTCTCCTGATGAGACCCTAGCCCTTATTGACACCTTGACTGTATCCTTGCATAGGCACTCAACTTAGCTGTGCCCAGGTGAAGTCACAGAGGCAGGAATGTGTCACTGCTGAACTGTATACTTCTGTAGTATGGCTAAAGTGATGATATATGTTCTAGTGTAACGAGAAATGAGAGGTTGTCAGGGGCCAGAATTTAGACAGGACTTTGTATCCTGGTAAGATTTTCAAATTTATATGATGGAGAACCTTTAACAAAATTTAAACTGGGGAAGATATAATCAGATTGATGGGCAAAGTCAATTTAGCTTAGAACATGTAATTTACGATGAGTCAAAAGTCAATTCTAGCTTTAAGGACAAAAGAAAGCAGGATTAGAACAAATAGCAAGTATGTTTTTGAATGAAATTGTATTGTAGGCTTCTGGGAAGTCACTGTGGTATATTGAGCCTCGCCTACTTTGAGTCATGCTGACACATTCTGAGGAAACCCACATAGCAAGCCGTCACCCTCCCCTTATTCCCTTTCTTTCCAACTCCACTGGTGTAGTATAGCCGCCTTTGCTTTCACATCTAAATTATCATGCTACCTCCTTGGGTGATTTCCCTGTGTCAAAACTAGACTAATACTGTGGAAAGAGAATAGATTTTAAGTCAAACAGAACCAATATTGAAGCCTAGTCCTCTATCCCTTTGTCAACTAGCCTAATTTCCTTGAGTCTCTTCTCTTGATGTGAAAAAAAAAATACTTCCTATTTGTAAGGATTATTGGGAAGATTAAATAGCAAATACTTTATATATCTTTAATCACAAAAAATATAATTCTCAGATATTATTTATGATTTCTCACCAATTAAATAAGCCCAAATAAAGTAGGTAGATATTGATTGAGACATACCACAGAACAGAGGAAAGAACATGATTGGTTGGACTCCATCTGTAATCCTATTTCCTATTTGCTGTGTGAATTTGGGCAAGTTACTTAATCTTTTTGAGATTAAGTTTATTCATCAGCAAAATGCAGGTATTGTGAGAATTTAATAGGTGAGAAAATATATATGAAAGGCCCTAACAGTATGCCTGGCACATAGCAAACACTAAATAAGTACTTTGTGAACATCTATGCCAGGGATTATTCTAAATTCTACTAGAGACTTAGAAATGAAAAACTATTACATGACATCAAGAAGTTTAAAAAGCTAAATGCAGAAGCAAGCAGACTATGTCAAATAGATCTTTCCTAAGTACGTTTTCATTTTATTATACCCCTCCTGAGAAATCATATACAGCTTCTGATTTAGAAAATTTCAAGTACCACTTGAGCACAGCTTTAAAAAAGTGACCAAAGAGTAAGAAGTCTAAAGTGGGACTCAAACATTGTTTAAGAATAAAGTTACTTCAATGAGCCAATATAAGTATTCCAGTTCCTATGGGATAGAAGCAGCAAGGTATCATGGAAAGAGTAAGATCTTTGGAGGCTAGTAGCTTTAGAATTAAATCCAAATTTCAGTGTTCTTGTTGTAAAAATGGAGATAATAATTCCTATTTTGTACAGTTGTTATAAGAATTACAAGATATGAGGTATGGCACATAAGAGTACTTAAATTCTAATTCATTTCTCCTGTTCCTTTCCCTCTATTGAAGAGATAGGTACATCAGTCTATCATGGCTTGATTATAGCCAACAAGATCATTCTGACTCCATTGACTTGAAAACAAGCTTCTTAATAAGATCAAGTTGGAGACTTCCCTAAAGAGAATATCTTCTGGGAAGTTGACATGAATCTTTTTTTTTCCTTTTTTTTTTTTTTTTTTTAAAGATTGGCACCTGAGCTAACAACTGTTGCCAATCTTCTTTTTTTCCTACTTTTTTTCTCCCCAAATTCCCCCAGTACACAGTTGTATATATATATTTTTTAGTTGTGGGTCCTTCTAGCTGTAGCACGTGGGATGCCACCTCAGCTTGGCCTAATGAGTGGTGCCATGTCCGCGCCCAGGATCCAAACCAGCAAGACCCTGGGCCGCTGAAGAGGAGCGCGAGAACTTAACCACTCTGCCATGGGGCCGGCCCTGACATGAATCGTTAATTTTTAAATTTACATCAATGTTGTAAATTAAGATTAATCTTCTGTTTTACCAACCAATTTCTTCTCTTAAGTTGTATCACTCTATCACTCAATTTGACCAGCTCTGATAATACAACTGAGTTTCTTGATCCTCAAAAGTAGAAGTGAAATTTTGGATAGAAAGAAATGTATCCCCACCATTTAGTGAAGTACCTGGTATATCCTTAATAAATATCGAAATAACGAATTTTATAGGTAGTATGTGCTTATGATGCCATGTTTAAGACAGCTAGATAGTGATCCTCTTGATATCCACCCATTAATATATTCAACAAATATTTATTAAGCTCCTACTATGTGCAAAGCATACCTAAGGACTGAGGATAGAGCATTAAATAAAACAGACAAAACTGCATGCTCTCATGCATCCTAAATTGTAGTGTGGGGGAGCAGATATCATATTAACTGAAATTTAACCACATAATAGAAACTGGTTTTTTTAGTGCACATTTTTTTCGTGTAAAATTATGATTACATAGACATATCTTTGTCATTTTTCTAGGGATTTTAAAGATGACTTTAATCATAGACTTATCCATAGAACAAAGATACTGAAGCATTCACTCACTCAACAAACGTTATTTGGTTACATCATATATAATAGGCACTGAACTGGGATGCTGAGAACACAAGACCTAATAACACGTATATTACCCTCAAGGAGTGTGCAGCCTGGTGGGCAAAACAAACAATTAACTAAACATTTATAAAATTGAATGAAACTAATCCTCTGCTAAACTCTCTGGATGAAACATGTAGATGGGAAATTTGAATCTTGTGGGTTATTCTTCTATGTTCATTAAAACAGTCTCAAAATAGTAATAAAAATAATTGTAATAGTAGCATTAATAACATACAATAATAATCAATATTTATTCCCAGTGTATTGAGGAGTTCATGAAATGTGATAAAAGTTCTTTCCTTGAATATGTAAAAAATACCCGTATTATGCAATTTAAAAATCTTTTTTGGCCGTGGTCCAATGTAAACTTGTCAAAAGTCAGGAGTAAGCTTTCCATCATCACCACCATCAATTTTCCAGAGTTCTAGAAACAAAATTATACACATGTGTAATTTTAAACTTTTTTGACTATAGTAAATTTGAGAACAATTTAACTATCACAGCAGGAATCATGGATAATATAGAATTAAAAAAAAGTGAGAACAATGAGATATGGTCATTACTGATAAGTGGGGTCTAAAATTAGCTGCTGTAGTGATTTCCGGCATGAATGCACAGCTGCACCTTCTACCTTGGAGGATTGTTTGCCAGAATCCAGTTTCAAGAGCTCATTTTTAACTATCACTTTTTGCAAACTTTGGTCACTGTTTGCCAAGATTTATTCTTTTCCTGTATGAATTCTGAAACTAATTACTCTAATAAAGTCACAATAAAAGGTTCTATTCATTAGTAAATATTCAGTTTGAAAATACTACTATTGAATTATATAATGTTTTTGAAAATAATTAGCATACTTTTAAGTGTTCTATAAGGTAATCACGGTATCTCACACAGCAGATGCTCAAGAAATGTTTTTGAATAAGTGAAAAATGTTAGTTCTTTCTCCTTCCTTCTTTTACTCATTCTTATTATATTTCTTCTCCATCCCTCTTTCCCATATTTGCTGAGCAACCCTTTCTCTCTAGCTTCCCAATATTCCCACCATGGTGAATCTTGGCTTGCAAGTTAGATGAAATTAAGTGTTTTGTGGAAAAATAAAAAGGTCACATTTCCTCCAGGGAATTGTTAAAATCTAAGGACCCGATCCCCAGTAAAATGCATATGTTCATATATACACAATATTTGTATACATTTTAAAGGAGAGAGTACTATCTTTCCTCCTACTCAAGTTCACTGCCAGGTTAAGAATGCATGGAAAAATATAGCTGCTCTATGAAAATGATCCGTGGAAGGAAAGAATTACATGGAGATGAGAGCTACTAGAAAGAGACACGGCATTTGAAGGTACATCCTGCAAAGGGATCAGGAAGCTGATTATATTGGGGGACAAAATTGTGAAAAATATTTGAACATTTAGAGACTCTATAGGTTCAAAATAGTGGAGGAATAAGAAATCAAGTGAATAAGTAGCTCAAGTTAGTTAAGCTGTGTTGGGCACAGACTAAGGGATCCTATGATTGAATTGTAACTCAAAAGCACAATGACTATGAGTTTATAATCTATATATTGTCAGTTGGATCATACACTGTGAAGTCCCATCCACACAAATATTTCAAACTAATTTCTCATCATGGGTGGCTTTGCCGGGTAGACTTTCACAGGTCACATTGACATAATGGAAAGATTGCTGACTTTATATCAGAAGCTCTAGCTCTGCCACTTGCACTGGGTGACTTTGGGCAACTCCTTGATCTGATCTGATTCTGATTTCTTCATCTCTAAGCTGACAGCAATAACGCCTGACTGTAATATAATAATAACATGAAATTGATATGCTGAAGTATTACCCTGCGTGGTATTACTCCGATAACTTATACTGTAAGAGATAAAAGTATAGTTTTCTGGTGAGTATAAAGCACCAGTTTTTACAATAATTTTAAAAAATATATAGGTTTTTAACTTTTTTGGCCCAGTCTCTTTGAGCCAAAAGCAGAGTTTGATTCTCTAATTAGATGCTATGTAATATATGTGAAATAGGTGATCTTTAATCAAATTTCTCTGAGGATTTTCTTCTAGAGACTAGGACAAGATCTTAAATTCATTTTGAGAAAAAGACTGTTTAATTATTAAAATGTAAAGTACTTTGAATAAATTTAAAGTTGCCCAGAAGATTTATGCTCTCTTAAAAATACTGTTGCAGGGGCGTTAAATATCAGTTAAATTGTGTAAAACTTCCCGCAAAAATAGATGAGATTAATAAACAACTAATTACATTTCAAGTCAATACATACCTCAGAGTTGAAATGAGTTATAGCCAAAAGAAGTTTAAGACAAAGGCATGAGATATGAAGGAAAAGTGAGGGAGCCCTACATGTCGGAAAAGCAATATATTGTTTCAGAATGGAGAAAACACAGTAATGGAAACCAATGAGAGTCTCAGACTGTCTTCATTTCACATTGACTGAGGAGGCAGAAAACCAGACTCACTCACTAGCAACTTCTTGATGTGAACAGCTGATATGTGGCAAGACTGGCTCTGGCACCACTGTGACGAGTTCAAGTCTGGAAACAGAAAGAGCGTGGACACAGGTCATATTCCAAGGAGAGAAATCCGGACAGTGCTGACGTGAAAGGATAAGGACAGAAATTACTTACTTTAAGAAAAATGACTTAATAAAAGGATACTGTGGAAGATAATTGGGACATCTTAAAATGGCAAAGAAGAAGTTGTTTTTCTTCTGAGATTTACACTTTATATTGACATTTTATGTACTACAAATTTTTGATACTCTCTGTGGTCTCTTTCAGCTCTTTATTTTCTTTGGCTTTAGGAAGTATATTGATATTTATGCTAATATCTTTGTAAAGATTTAACTTTTTTTTAAAAGAAGTAAAATTGACTATCTTGATGGAGTGTTTCTGAGGTCTGGGCAATTCGTTTTGGGGGTTTTATCCTGAATTTCCATGTTATTATATAAAACAAGAGGGCAAGCAATAGTGCCGCTCCTGAGCTGCGGAACAAATATGGAGAATATTAAACCTTCTAGTAGACAGATCTATAGACAAAGTTTTATCAAAACACTCAAACAATTCCCCTTTTATAAATAAAATTTTGTGCGATTATTTAGTGCTACTGCTATTATTTTCAGTTTTCCTACATACAACCCCAAGAAGTAGTTAAATTTCTCACACAATTATCATTACAGTGATCAAATTTTTCAAAATGTGCCACAAGATAAAAATCATATTCCTAGTTGAAGAAAAGTCTTAGTACACATAATATTAGACTTTCATTTAATAGTAACCATTTGCTTGACCCATGTGGTGTGATTTTATTTAATATTTCACAAAATCAATAGAAAAGAGGATGGAGCTGAGGTTCAATATATTTTCCCCCTTGTTCTGACATTGCCCACTCTCTATGGACCTGTGCTATGAAATTGATTTACTTTTTAGAGTTGCGGTTATAAAATTGTGACAATATTTCAAGTCCTTATTGATATTGAGATCCTACTTAAACTTTTTACAATCTATCATTTTCAAATCTTTCAAGGTTTATTTTCTTAAAAATTCATAGTAATTTCTTCATATTTCTTAATATTTCAAAAAACAAACTTTTTTCTGATCAAATATTTTTTTTTCCAAGAAAAAAGCTATTTTTTCCACTAACAAAAATGATACCTGTGAATTATGAAAGTTAAAATAATATAAAAAAGTAAAAATGGACTAAAGATTACTACTGTTAGTATTTTGGTGATTATAGACACCTCCCTAAGAATAATAACACAGAAAAATGTTATTTATATGAAATTTACATTCTTATACTACATATTTACTTAACCAACATTTTCACTCAGTGGTAGTCAAGAGCGTCTGTTTAAAGATCTATATTATAGATACCTGCTTCGTAGTTTGTCCACAGTAATTTATATATTCATTCATCTGTAGATGTACATTTAGGTTTTCCCTCCAGTTTATTATTATTATGAAGTTGACTTTGATTAACAAACATATAGACACATTTTTGCACATGCATCTATTATTACCTATGGATATATTCCAGGAAGTAGGATTGCTAGGTCAAAGGATATATCATTTCAAATAAATTTTGATACAGAGTGTGTGAATTCAGCATGGCAACCAACAATGAACGAAGACCTTTTTTTTCCCTCACATTCACCTTCTCTAGACTTTCTACTAGACTTTGTTGCTCTTTTCCTTTTTTTTTTTTTTAAAGATTTTATTTTTTCCTTTTTCTCCCCAAAGCCCCCCAGTACATAGTTGTATATTCTCGGTTGTGGGTCCTCCTAATTGTGGCATATGGGACGCTGCCTCAACGTGGTTTGATGAGCAGTGCCAATGAAACACTGGGTCGCCTGCAGTGGAGCATGGGAACTTAACCACTTGGCCATGGGGCCAGCCCTTTTTTTTTTTTTTTGAGGAAGATTAGCCCTGCGCTAACTACTGCCAATCCTCCTCTTTTTGCTGAGGAAGACTGGCTCTGAGCTAACATCTGTGCCCATCTTCCTCTACTTTATTCATGGGACGCCTACCACAGCATGGCCTTTGCCAAGCGGTGCCATGTCCGCACCCTGGATCTGGACTGGCGAACCCTGGGCCACGGAGAAGCAGAATGTGTGAACTTAACCGCTGCGCCACCAAGGCGGCCCCATGTTGCTCTTTTAAATATCCAAAAATGTTATTGGAATTTAAGAGCATCAGAATATGTCGTCCAAAAAAAACACACTTTGGCATAATGATTATTTTGAGCTGAAGGCAACCGAAAAGCATCAGACAAAGGAAAAGCTCTCTGCCCTCCTTCCTTCTACCTGAAAGCAGAGCATAAACTTCCCTTTGTAAAGGTGACATCAATTTCCATTTGTAAAAATGTTCCCCTCTCCAGTACCAAAAAGACCTGAGACAGAACCGAGATGAGTCTGCATAACAAGTCTTACTAAACAACCCTTATTTACCATACATTTCCTAGCCACTGGCCCACAATTTATTGCCCTTGTTTAAATGCTATATAAGGCCAGCCCACCCCTGCCTACCCAAATCTAACCACTTCTTGGGGGTTCACTCCTTTTCTGTGGAGTTCCCATGCACATAATATTAAAAACAAAATTTGTATGCCTTTTTTTCTATTAATCTGTCTTTTACCAGTTTAATTTGCACATCTCAGTGTCGGAACATAAGAGCATAATGGAAAAGTTTTCCTTCCGCTTCAGCATAAAATACCTTCTTGTGTCTGATACCACAAAGTTGAATAGAGATTAGCATTAAAGTTGAAACACTTGAAACAGTTTTGAAAATAAAGTTTAACTTCACAGTAGCTTATTTATGGTAGAAGATGGCTATCTATAAATATCTCTCAGGTAGCTGTGATGAACAAATGAAAAGCAATCTGGTCTACTGGAGTATATGAGGAAGCCATTTGGTTTAAAACTGATTTGGCCTGACCTTGTTTTTCCGGAAAGACCTGATGTGGCCTATTGAGCAGGCATTGTACCTCTGCTCTAAACATTTACAAAGTCCCGAAGCAAGAATGATGCCCTAAAAGATAGGGATGTTGCCTCCCCCATATCAGCATTTCTTTAGGGATAAGCATTTCTTCCCAGAAACTAGGGATTAGTTGCTGACCTGCTTTAATTCGTCTCACGACCACTGATCTGCTGACCACTGCCTTGCTATGCTCACCTTGTGACCACTGACCTGCTGTGCTAGCAAACCATCTCATGATGGTAGTAAAAGGGACATTCCTGTCATATGTGATGTATGCTCTGTTCCAAGATGCTATATACCCACTCTGTACACCCCACTTCTTTGGAGAGCTTCCTTCCTTGGTAGAAAAGTTCTTTTGGGCTATAGTCCTCAAATTAACTCGTAATAAACTCATCTCAATTTTGATTTATAGATTAATTACGGATTATTTGCATCAACAGCTGTTATTCCAGCCTAGCAAAGCAAGATCTGAAGTTCATAATGGGTAAGAAATAAAATAAGTGCTTCCTTCCTCCTTTCTTATCTTTCTTGCTTCCTCCCTCTCTTTCTCTTCTTTTTTCTGCCTTCTGCTCTATTGGAAGCCATTATTGAAAACATATTTGATCCCTCAGTTTTTTAAGTGCTGGAAGTTAAAAATCAAATTATATATGCCTCTCTTTCTCTAGGAGCTTACAAGTTGTGCTGTAAAGGCAACCACAACAAAACAAACAACCTTAAAGATAGGGGCCTTCTTAATGGTGTAACCTCATGGGTGGCAAAAAAAAGCCTTCTTATTGTAGGTGTTCCTTGGTGAAAAGAATAAAGGCTTGGGAGTTAGGCAAGAAGTGGTTTCAAGTTTGGCTCATCTAACCTGAGGCAAGCCTCTTAACTCTTGCTGAATATAAGTCCTCATTTGCAAGACAGGGAGAATAATAATGACTCAGAAATTCTTTGCGAACTAGATCATTTAGAGCACATAGCCCAATATTTTTGCATTTAGTAAATGATATTTTCGTGCTTTAGTTTATTAATACTTGAAATTCCCAAGTAAATGCTATAGAATCTTAAGGCTGGTATGGGCTTATTTTTAAAGATCACCTAGTTTTGTGTTAAAGTTAAAAACAACAAAAACAATACAAAACTCTTGAGGCTTAGAATGGGCAATAACTTCCTGACAGATAAATAGTGATTAGTTCAGGGTCACACGCCTTGAAAGTCAAAAGACTCAGAGTACAGTGCTTACATAAAATTAAGATTAATTCTTTACCTTAAGACTTTATCCCCTTTCAAAATTTAAATTACCTTAGAGAGAGATAATATCTTCAGTCTAGTTATCTGTTATAATTTAGTATTACTGTTTATAGACTCAATAAAACATTTTCTGAGATAGTCATAACTTTTATATTTTATATAAAATTAGGAACTACATATAAAGATAGAATATATCACATTCTCTGAGGAGAAAACCTAGAAGAAAAAAAGGATACATATGGATCACCAAAGGACAAAAGGAGAACCTCTGTGCTAGGCATTTTTCCTATGATATTGCCTTATCTTTTTTTAATCCCATGATACTATTATAAGGTAGTTGACATTATCTCCATTTTGAAGAAAAGATCTGAGTCTCAGTTAGAAATTCAGCAATGAGCAAGAGTCTGCATTCAAGACTATGTCAGCTTGACTCCAAATCCCATGGTATTCTCATTGTATCCTAACACCAAGATTGGCTTCAGCCAAGACTGTCTACGTAATGAACAGTTCTGCCTAAGCGCAGTCTTCACTTTATGCAGGTTATAGTCTCAATATAAATGTGTAGAATCCTTTTTGTACGTCTAGAACGAAGCAGTAACTCATTAGAAGAGCATAACCAAAAGAAAATGGAGGCTTAAACTTAAAAAAGATGTAGAAAAACTTACTTAGACCAAATGATTAAGAACAAGCAGAATAGATATTTACTTTTACAACTATCAGAACAGAACTCCTCCAAGTTTTGTCTCCTCAATCTCCTTCTATCTCCACTGTACTCACTAGAGGCACATTTCTTCGGGTTTATAAAAACAGTCATTCTTAAATGCATGTAGCACTTCGTAATTTATGAGACATATTTGCATCTCTTTGTTAGTTCTCCTGGTTCCATTGGCAATCCTTGGAGGCGAGATGGGTAAGGAATTGAGGCTTTTTTTATTCTATGCTTCCAGATAGGGTAAGAGTTTTAGGAAGAGTGCTGGAGAAGATGGAGACAAACAGGGGGCCTTACGGGAATGGCGTGGGCAATTAAAAGGGCAATTTGTCCCCTGCATAGATTACTCACAGTGGGCCTTGATGGGAGTAGGAGGAAATATGGATAGGCTCTACATTTAGACCTCAGTAGCCCAAAGTGTTTACTATATTCAACTTCATTGTAAAAGACTATTGTTTATTTTGAGATTACTTCTGTGGAGTCGTTATCAATATCCACTATCATAGACTGAACACATATTTTTTCATGTGGCGAGTGATGTGGGGTCGGTGAGCCAAGGAGTCGATAGAAAGATTTCTTGGACTCTCAAGATCTGCCAGTGGTGCTCTTTTATTTAGAGAATAGTGTGGAATAGCATGGGGACAGGACCCAGGGCAGTCAGAGCTGCTGCTGCTGCTGCTAGCATGGGGACAGGACCCATGGGCAGGCAGAGCTGCTGCTGGCATGGGGAGCTGCTGCTGCTGCAAACATGAGTTGAGAGTAGGGCTAAATTTAAGGCATAGGTATGTGAGTTATCTGTTTATAAGACAAAGGAAAGAATACGTAAAAAGAGTTGCTAAAATTGTATCAGTGCCAGTAGGGTCTGGTTATCAGGTGGTCCTATAACTTTCAGATAAGAATCAAACCAGATTGAGTAAATTGCAGAAGCCACCACTTAAACATTATCTTCAGCTAAAGACAAAGGAGGATGTTGGGGTGGAGGGGGGGTGATCAGTTACATGAGGTTTCCAGACAGTAAACAACTTAAGTTCTTGCCTTTGGCATTGATTAAGAGTTTCTAGAGACAAGGTCATCCCCCTTCTTCCTGGCACAGAGAGGGAGGCGTCTTTACAGATGGAGGTTTCCCTTACAAATGTAAATGTTTCCCAACAAAGGGGAAGCAAACTCCTCTCCTCAGAGTTGCTTTTATTAAAGGTAATCAGCCCCCTTCTCATCTGCGGTTTTAAAAGTAACCAGCCTAAAATAATCCTCATCAGGGAGGACACAGAGAAATAAAATAGCTCGCAACCCTAAGGAGGTGATAAAAGCTCAAGTTTATCTTGTTTACCTTGTAACTTAGTGAATCAGGCCAGATTTACTCAATGCTTGTAGAAGATTGTGTTACTCCTCACCATATATCCTGATTTATCTCCTGTGTGCCATAAATGTGGGAAGATTATATATCTTTGCCTATCTGACCAAGGAGTATTCATGTGACTTTCTTGGGTCAATGATTTCCCAGATGTGACATTTGTCATTTCATGAAACAGCTTTAAGAACTAGTGTTTGGTTCATAATTGTCTCTCTTTTCTCTGCGTCTTTGATCATGGAAGAATAAGATGAGATGAAATATCTGTCAAACTGGGTCAGTGAATGACCAGTGAGCACAGCCCTCTTATAAACCTGAAGAAGTTGTACAGTGTGAGTAAAAGATGTATTTTATTGTTTTAAGCTATTGAGTTTTCAGGCTGTTTATTATTGCAGCATAACCTCACCAATCCTGACTGGCTGAGTATCTAATTGATATTAGTTTAATAAATGAATAGAAAATGAACCTGTTTTTAGTCACTAATATTTGCAAATGACTTATTTGCTATAGGAAGTTAAAAGTTGAATGCTACATTTTGCAAATAATCCGTAAATAATATATTTACTTAGAAAATATAATTTATAAATTACAAATGTAAATTATAAATAACTCTGTCTTGATCTCAGAAACAGTTTCATTGAACAGTTACTAGGCAACAGGGTTTATATAGGGCTACAACAGGAAAGTGAAAAGAGAGAAATTCATTTACTAATTCTTTAAATATTTACTGAGTGCCTACTGTGAGTCAGGCATTTTGTTTAACATTTCCTATTATTCAAATATATAATACGTGAGTCAGCTGAGCTGTTATTTTTTCATTTTCATAGGTAGCTGGCAGGTTAATTCAATCCTGGCATTTAGGGAAGAGACTGCATTTTAATCCATTCCATTGTTTCCCTCCCACACAAAGGATAGATGCCTCCTGGGAGACACTTACACTTGAAGACACTCTGATTATTAAGGTAAATTTGATAGCTTTAATATTAGTGGAGAGGGTCATTAAAGTTTATATGCCCACTGATGAGGGCCAGCTAGTTTCTTTCCAGAGCAGAAGTTTATTAAATCAAGAAGTCAGGAAAAGTCAAGGCTGGGAACAACCAGAGGACAGATTGTTGGTTATGAGGCTTGTGGGAAGGGAAGGCTGTGGTCCTTAACTGAACTGAAATAGTGGAAAAGCCCAGCAGGAGAAAAACAGATAATGTGGACCAAGTAATACATCTATAATTTTGAGTTCCAAGACTGGATTCTGTTAAGCTGAGCAAGAAAATGGAAACTGATTTTCCTTGGGAGTGGGAAGAAGTAAATAATTCTGGAAAATTAAGAGGGCAAGATGAGCAAGGTGGTTCTGTGGGAAGTGGCCCTGGAACATCTGACTGAGAAGCTAACACAGTGAGTCCTCAGGAGCTGGCCTTCTCTTTGGCCAGGTTCCCCTTGGCAGACAGGCTTCACGGTCATCCCTGCAGCTCGAGGGAGCATCTGCCTCCTCAGGCATGACTGATGCGTTCTTTGCAGAGAATCCTCTAGAGGAGATTATTACTTACTTAGGCAATTATTGGAATATTCTCAGGGATACTATAACAAGATACAGAAAGCCATGAAGAAGCTGTTTAAATTACCTGTTGGTTATTAGAGCCTTTCACTCTGTTTTTATCTGCTCCATGAAGGGTTGATAACATTGTACACGACATCCAATTGATTGCAAACTCTACTCAGCCTATTCTCAAATTTTACCTTCCTTCAAGGTTCTTTATTTGATGCCTTGAACTGGGTATAGCCTCTTTCAGGAAGCAATCCTAAAATTTCAAGTAAAACTTACCATGTATGCCCTTCACAATTTCAGGGAAAGTCCAAAGATCATGGTCCTGCTGTCTTCCTTGTTTCTGTATCCTCCCCAGAGCTCAGCACAGTGCTGTGAACATAATAGGTGCTTCATTAATATTAATTAACTTTAATTTTATGTTTTATATATAAGGTTATAAACTTAAGGTTGTGAGAAACATAGTTGTCTGTCAGGCTACCATGATACATACTTGTTTTGAAAAATTGAAATATATACTGATGGCTAAAATTTAATTTAAACTTTTAAGTGATACTGTAAATCAATCTTTTTGAATTTCAGTGGTACATACTGGTAGAGAGGAAGCTATAACTTCAGTAGAAACTCTTTTTTCATAAACAAAATTCTCGTCAACCTCTAGAAACTTCTCATCAGCCTTCAGAATGATGACTTTAGTCCATTCGCTAATGTTTGTCAATATATATATAAAAGTGCCTCTTGGGGTCTCTGTACTTGTTACCACAAACTTTTAGACCTTTTCATTATCTAAAATTCCAAGTAACAGCCAGAGAGCTATGTTGAAATGGGAACCCCTCTTGTTTGGTCCCTGACAGCTGCTGTGGTTGTTATTGCTGTGTTTGCTCTTCTCTTTGACTACAGTCATGGCATTGCAGGACAACAGTCATTTAAATACTATAAGCTGAAAATAACATGGTTAAGAGCCATGTTTGATGTTCATATGTGGTTTCTTGGCATCTTGTGTGCAGATCCATCTGTTAGATGGCTGAGTGCCTACACACAAGGTAGGATGCCAGTTTCTTTGGGGGTAATAATGCTAATTAACAGTGGTTCTCAGTGGGCAAGCTGCCGAGTGTTACAAGTACCATTTCCTTGTTGGATCTTCTTTTTTGTTTCTGTATTGCTGCATTGTATATATAAGCCTCCTTAAATCAATCTACTTTCTGGATTTTCCTTTTTCTTTTCTTTTTTTCTTTTTTTTTTGCCAGGGACAGACTACTTGGTCATGGGTTATAAATACGAAATTGAGAGGCATATTGATTGGCCATATTTAAAGGATACTATGGTCAATGAACATTGATCAGACTCATTCTGAAAGAAAATTACCAATAAATCAAATACATTTTAGGGAGACAATAACATCATTTTGCTTTAGATTGCATCTTTTCTTCTTTTTCTTTCTCAATTATCTTGGAACGCTTGCTGCAGAAGGAGTACTCAAGCATGTACAAATAGAACAACTATTAAATGCATAAAGACATAGAGACCAGTTAGTAAGCAATAATTTAATTAAACCGTTATAGGCACAAAATTGATACGGTGAAAATGTAACATACTGGAGGTCAGATTCCTAGATCATAGATCAAAAGGTCGGGGGCAAATTGAATGAGGTGTCACTGACCTGGGGAAAGATAATCATAAAAGCTGCTGCAGACAGCAAAGGCTAAATGATACTGAAATTACTCGTTTATGTTAATCAGCTTTAGAAATTAAATTTAAATCAATGTCGGATTATAAACCATTTATTTATGCTGGATTGGTGGTGGGGGACTATGGGGAGGAGATTAGAATAAACCTCGATACTGGCCCTTAAGGAACATATAATCTAACGAGGTAAGTTAAAAAAAAAAGTAATTACTTTTGATACAAGACAGACAGATAAACTTGCTAAATAAATGGAAAAAGAACATGTTCTGGAAACATAAAGGAAGAAGTATTTATGATTATTTCATTATGGAAGGCTTCTAACGAAGAAGTCACAAGTGAGTTGGGTCTTTAAGAGAAAGATGTGTTCTGATAAACAAAGAATAAATGGGGGCAGGGAAATGTTACATTAAAGCATCACCATGAGTAAAGGAGCGGAGGTTGAAGTTTGCTTTGTGATGGGGTAATGATGAGTCCATCCTTAGATCTCGGAGGGTGCTTACCAGGGGAATCTTGAAAGCCTTGGTGATACACTGCAGGCTTGCTGTGAGTAGTGGAGGGTAGAATACCTATTTCAGAAAGTTCACTTTGGCAACAGCATGAAAAACATTTGGGAGAAGAGAGAATCTGAGTTGAGGAATCAAGTTAGGAAACTATTTTAGGAAAAAGAGCTCTTGTGATAGAATCCTTCTTTTGTACTAGCTGCCACTTTGAAGGTATAATTCTCTTTAGAACCAACCACTTCAGTTTGCATGGGCAGAATATCTAGAAATGGAAAGAAATGTGAACTTAAGATGCATATTGATTAGCTAAATAGATCTTAATAGAAGACCAAGAGTCCTAAACATGGTAAACACTTTACACACCCACAGAGTGAGAATAAGAGAGAAGCTTTATATTAAATATAAATAGTAATGATGTAAAAGTCAGTTTATGTAGTTATGTTTCTTGATGTGGTGACAGCTACTGTACGTAATCATATTTCCTAAACTTATTTTTCTCTGCAGTGAATGGAAAGTAAACATTTTTGAGCATGCTAGAATTTCTTCTACCTTACATCTTAGAAAAATTTACAGAAAGGGCTTATGGAAGAGAAGAGATATAAAAAAAAATGGCAAAATAAGTTAGAAAAAAAAAAACCCAACCATTAGAAATGAGGAAAGGAAGGAGACTCAAGAGCAGGTGGCAGTAGTTGTGGGCATCTGAGAAAAGGGCCTTTTTAGTTTCACTTTACTTTTTATCACATTTCAAGATGAAATTTGTCAATGACGTAACCCCCTTAAATGTGGCTATAACAGCTGAGGGAGCTTGTTTGAGCACGAAGTTGCCCAGTGGAGACTAGAATGGAATGATTAGATAACAGGTGTGCTTGTTTTAACAATATGCAATTCTATGAATATTCAAGGTCTTCTAGTATCGTTAATTAATAGCTTCAGGAAATCCGACCTCAGCCTTCTTCCCACAGGCTTTACTCCTTTTTGCTTCCCTCCTCTCAGCCCGTAAGCCAAGTGTTTTAGCATTTAATGCATGGTGGAGGTCTGTCCATGGAGAAGCCTGTTTGGAGAAAGCAGATTTGATTTAAGAGAAGCAAGAATTGTATTATGCAAATGTTTCGGTAAAATTACCCCAAAATTGAATTTAAATTACACCTTTTCACACAGAATTAGGCATTGAAAATGAGAATAGATTTGAAATGCACTGGGCACTGAATGCTCTTTGTGGCTCTGCCTTTTCAGCCAGAAGAAAGGTAATGGGCAGCAAGAGCATTCAGAGAAAAAGACACAGAAGCACATGAAAAAGAGTCTAACATGAAACAAGTGGCCAAAAGACCTTTAATAGCTAATGTCACACTTTAAAGCATGAATTTTTTCTATATATTGAGATAACGATTACCTTATTACATTGCTACGATGCATTCTTTGTATATTTTTCCTTAGGAGAATATGTCAGTAAGTACTTTAAGCATAGTGATATAGAAATTACATCATTCTACTATGTTGATCAAGCCCATTTATTCGGCCTCCTAAAAGAGACAAATATCTTATTTGCCTGAAGGTAATTACTTGTCCTCTGTTTGGGAAGAATCTTCATCATTCAAATGGCAAATGTTTTCATTGTTATAAGGAGTAAAGATGAAGATACTTTACTTGGGTGGAAATAATGGATATGAAAAGCTAGAATACTCTTTAAACTTTGCTAGTCTTAAAATCGTTGGAATTATGAAAATATCTTCAACTTTGCAAATTGGATGAAAGATTTCTTTTCATTTCAGTTAGATCTAGAGAGCATGCTATGTCTAATAAAGAGGCACAGTCTTCTAGGGCATAATCCATTTTCTGGGGATAACTCCTTCTTCCACTCTTTCTCTGCTTGTTTCTGAATATGCCTTGAGGACAATCCAGTCTACGAAGTCCTATCTGGTCTATGAGGATAAGAGAAGACACCTACAATTGCCTCTACTTCCCTGTAGCTGGAAGCAGTTCTTACCTTCCACTGAGTAGTGATCTTATGAACTATGTTACTCTTGGGGTGGACATGAATATCTGGAGACCTCAATATGGAAAAATATGGCAGGAATGGTTGACATTACACCACTCTTGATTTTTTGTTCAGAGCAGACATTAATAATCAATCACAGCCATCTTTTCAATGAGTCAGGGCTTGGCTTCAGAGCCTTCTTAACACAGAACTCTAGACAGTCTTATCTAGTCAATAAAAATCTTCCATGAAAGATAAAACCTGTTTTTTTATTTTTAATATGTGCATAGATTTTAGAATCAGAAAAGCTGGATTCTGGTCCCAGTTCTGCCACTTGGGCAAGTCACTTAGCTTCTTTAAAGCTCAGTTTCCTTACCTATAAATTGAGAGTTATAATGTCTTTTCTGACTATACATGAGCTTAAATGTGATAGAACTTTGTAAGTTGTAAAGTGCTATTCAGATATAAGGTATCTATTCACTTTCTACTAGATTGGAAGTGCTAAACACAACGCTTGCCTCACAGGAGACACTCTTTCACCTTCCCTCAGCCTTCTTTAAGAATGCGACTGGGAGCTCTCCGCTAACTTCTGGTCCCTTTCTTCCCTCAGGCAAAAAGAGACTTAGACAAAAGTTTTCCCAAAGATTTTATGAGCTCCAAAATTAAATAAGATTCTGAGGCTCCTCTCAATTGCTTTTGCTCCTAATAACACTACATAATTAATCATCCACATGACAGTGGAAGAGATTCCAACATCTCAGACCATTTCAGCCTTTGTATCAACAAGATCAGCATCTTGTTTTTGGAGATGCTTAGTGTTTTGGGAGTGGTGACCAAAGGTGCAAATGTGATTCCAAAAATGTTCATAACAGTTATAAGCAAGACATATAGTGGCATCTGAAGAAATACTTTTAAGGTATAAATGAGATATCAAACTATTTAAGTTTTTCTAACTTAAGGGAGTTTCGACCAACAGGAAAGTTCTTAGTTCTCTTTATAGTATCAGATTTCTGTATAATTATTAATTTCATACCTCAATAACATTCGTCTTCTACCTTAACACAATGACGATGATGCAAATAATCACTAGTTTGCAAATATGTGATTTGATTTCACTCCTAAATAGAGAGGAAGATGTTTTAGTTTCAGGTACTATTTATTCATTCATTAACAGCTATTTAGAATCTTCCAAATGCCAGGTCCCATGTCAGGAAGTGCACATATCTGCCCTCAAGAAGGTTAAGTTCTGCTAGGGAAACAGACATGTACACGAATTATTATTTTGTATGAAAACACTAGAGTAGAAATAAGTTTATACTTTGAAGCATAAAAGAAGAGAATAACTAGGTTTTGTCTTTTTCCTTTTTACTCTTATAAGTTTTCATCGTCCATGCTCTCATATTCTCTCATCACTGACAACTTTGCTAATTTTCTCAGTAGCTGCTGTAAGAATACTGAGTGACTAGAAAAAGCTAGTCAAGCTAGAGTTTGGTCATGACTAGGGAACTCTATTTTGATCAAAAAATTTGACTTATTGATTTCCAGCTTTTGAAGGAAAACATCATACTTATTACCCAGAATCTTCTTTCAAAATATCTTTGCATCTTCATGGTCAAAGCTAAGAGAAAATAAAAGGCTGTTCTCTGCTACTACCTTGAGCCTTCCCTTTCAGTTTTGCCTTACTGCCTGAGAGAACTGTCTCATTTCCGCGACGTTGGCACAGGATATGACCTCACTATTCACATGTAATCCTGTTCTCTTTCACAGCATAGAGAATTTATACTTAAATTTTTGTGAATACGACGCCACATAATACAATGCCACAACCACAACTATGACATCATAACTCCGCAATGAGTTACCACATTAGTATTCCCTCTCTTATAAACATGCAATCATTTCCTGATTGCTTGTGCCTCCTTGCAAATCTACTTTATGCCTGGTTTCCTGACACTACCTATATTAACTTCGTTAGAAACTTATTTTCTAGTCTGGAAGTAAAGGTTCAAAGACTTTTCGCCATATAAATGAGTATGTGTCTTTACACAGAGACACATATTTGCACAGTAGAGATAGTGCAAACATGCTTTTAGTCTTGGGTGAGTTGAGAAGCAAGAGAAGGAACCTTAACCAAAAAGGGGAATTTAAGAGTTGAAATGTCTTATATTCCAGGTAAGGTTTGATGTATATTAATGTTAAAGAAGAGTGGGCAGAGTTGTTCCAAAGCCTTACTAACCCTCAAGAGGGATGACATCTTCTGTCATCTGGTCTCAGAGTTTCCAATAGCAGTGACATTGACTGAGTAGTGTCCAGTTGTCTGGGGCTATCTTGTTCCAATCGTAGTCAAATCCTCCATCTTATGCATCCTGTTTAGTCGTAGAGCTGACCAATTTTGAGATTAGACAGGCATTTGGGGTCTGAGTTACCCGAGAAGCCCAAGGAGGAAATATTCAGAGGCTAAACTGCAAAGACAAAAGTAGGCTGCCAGGCTTTAAAAAATTACGATAGAAAACTACCCAAAATGGTACTGATTTCTAATTCAAACCAAATAGTATTTTCAAATTTCACAGCCAAATTTCTATCTTAGGTCTGTAATAGCTCTGAGGCCAAAAAATAATAGCTCAATGTTTTACAAAGTAATGTTTTCTTGAGGGTCCTCAAGTTAGGAGATTGACCTGGACACCTTAACAAGACATGAATATACATGCATTTCCAGCATGTCTTTTCCAACTTGATGAAAGAAATCCAGTTATAATACTCAAGCTGACCTCCGTAGCCTTTTTCAGTATTGAACATGGAATAACTATTTTGTAGAACTTAGTTAATGGTTCACCCACAGAACGTCACATTGTATTACAATCATTTATGTACATGGCAGCCCACTAAACTATGAACTATGTCTCATTTACTGATTCCTTAGCACTTTGCACAGGACAAGGTATGTAGTCTATTATGTTCTATAGGGTCTCTTGACTATTATGGTCTACTGAATAAATTTAAAGTCGATTTCTACCCAGAACCTTCATAGTCCCTACACTGAATCTAACTAAACACTTCCTCTTTCCTATTTTCTTCTGCCTAGTCTCTTTGTTCATTCAGCAACTATTTTCTTTGGTCTTTTCACAACATCTCTTCAAAGTCATAAATTGTTAAATATACCTGCAGTACTGTCTCCATTTTGCTGAAATTACATTTAGTCAATGGAATCTAAAAATAAAAAAGAATGAAATAATTTCCCTTTGGCTTGAGTGCATGTTATTTTCCCAATCTTAGGGCATTTAACAGAGAGGCTTACTGTTTTGTGATGTCAAACCACTAAAATATGCTTTTTATTCTCTTCTATCAACCCCACCCCCACTTAAAAGAATACTCCAATCATAAAATTAAAATTGAATTGGTAGTCGGAATAGTATAATGAATAGAATAAACATAAGGATTTGGGAACATAGTTGAGGCTATTACTTATTGTACATTTATGAACTAAAGAAATATTTCCATTTTTTAAAAGACACGCTTACAGAATCATGTAGCCATAGGAGAAAAAAACGTTTGGTATTCTCTTCATGTTTTCACTTTCCAAAGTATGGCTTTAAATTAATCTTACCTGGGTCTACTTTCTTCTCTCTCTCTCTCTCTCTCTCTCTCTCTTTCCAGTTAATTCCCTTACTCTTAAACTCTATCATTTGTTTCCCTCATCTCCAAGGTAGTAAGTAATAATACCTGCATTTCAAGGACAATGTGAAGATTAAAGTAAGCAAAGCAAAAGTATTCTGTGAATTGTACATTGGTACACAAATATATTTCTGTTATTCCCATTGTAGGAGTGTTTAGATATTATAAGATCCATCAGGGACAAGGTTTATTTGGCAGCTGTCTTGTAACTCCAAATAAATTTATTTATCATGTATTTATTGAGGGATTTATAGCCTCTAGAGAATTTCCTCTGTGAGAGTGCTGCTTTTGAATTTTCTTTTGTTCTTTTTTTTCCCTCTGGCTAGTTGAGTTCTCCATAGACAAATAATGTCCTTGTCTGGATAGCTAAGATGCAACTGAATTCTCCAGGGATTTCTATAGCATGGTTTCAGCACTTAGGGAAATTCAACTTAAAAATGAAAAACATCCCCTAACTAGAGAGTTATCTCCTTCAAGTTTCCTCTTCAGAAATGATGGTTGTCTTGAGGTCTACCATGGATTATTGTCTTTTCTTTCTGTATGATTTTCTATGTTTTAGATCTATTTTCTTAGCCTAATGAGGTTGCAAGCACTCCTAATGTCATTTTTGTTTCTGATACATTGGGCTTTACAATGTTTTGATTTTGGTTGGTGACAATGAAATGACAGTAGTGATAATAATGGAATTAGTTTATGTGTTGTCAAGTGGTGCAGTTGAGAGTTTAACTGATGGAAATTCTACTTGTATCATTGTGAAATAAATTACATACAGGAAGATCTATTTTAGAAATGACCATCCATTGTAGAAAGGCATTTTTGGACAGTACTCTTCAAATATGATTGGAAAACACTAAAGAACATTAAAAAATATACTTTCTTAGAATAAAATTTCCTTTCTTATTTTTGTTGTTGCTTCATTTTATATGGTCTGGTAGATAGCCTTTATCACATTTAAATGATGTATTTTCTTTAAAGCTATTCACACTATCTGTAAGAGCTTATGACATGACGTGTATGTGGATATTTGAAACAAGGAAATGCAGTAGTAATTTAATCTGGATAAATAGCAGAGAAATGTATAGTACTTGCTATGAAGTAACAAACCATATCCAATCATATCCAGACAGCATTATTTAAAAGTTATCATCTCACCATGAGGACCCCTTCTACTCTTGCATTGATTTGCCACAAAACCCTAATAAAAGCTTTTAAGTTTCATGGCAGACTGTAGATAATGATTACGTTCAAGAGTAAGAAGTCTTTGAAATTGATACTAACATACATTCAAATATGTAATGAGTGTAAGATATCCAATTTTACCTTCTTATATTGGAGATTTTCAGAATAGCTGCTTTCAGACTTTCACATTTAAACTGAAAAGTAACAAGGATTGATTAGTCATTGACTTACTCATGCTGGGCTAGAGAGTTTATTGTAGAAACTTAGTTCTGAAATAAAGTTGGGCAAGAAATGCCTCTGAGGAATTTATAAGAAAAATATTTTGATGGCTTTCTTTGAGAAATGAGAATATCTATTATCAAGCAGTCAGTTTGCTAATGACAAAAGTGAAATACTGTGCCTAACCACATCATTACTTCTAATTGCTCATAACATTTTTACTTAGAGTATACTCATATATAAAGTTATTTTCCCCTACTAAAGTTTTGATTAAAAAGGAAATTTGCATTTTAGAATGTGAAACAAGTACACATACTTTTGGGCTCCATCAATCAAAATCTCAACACTTGTATTTTATTACATTTTCATGATAATAACTATGTTAAGCTGCAATTTTTCGTGTATTGTTTCACCATTCTTTATTGACCATTCCTGAATTTTGTGTAAAATATTGTATGGGGTCATACATATGTGGAATGCATACTATTTGTGATATGTTTTTAAAGAACTCAGTACCACAGAGAGGCAGTTATTTTCAATAACCATCTGTATTAGCTAACTATTGCTGTGCACTTAGAAGAGAATAGCAAAATTAGAAATGGAGACTGAGAATACAGACAAGTATTTCAAGAAGTTTTGTTCTAACACTCATAAGCTATTGAGTAATAATAAAAAGGTAGTAAATGTCAAAAAAATTTGAGCTAATTTATGGAATAAGATCATAATGGAGATGGAACAGAATAAAATCAAGTAGAGTTAGACATTCAATAAATGGTGCTGGAAAAATTGGACATCTATATGCAAAAAATGAACCTTGACCCATACCATATATCATATTAAAAATTACCATGAAATAAACAAGAGACAGATGTAAAACTTAAAAACTATAAACATTATAGAAGAAAAATAAGAGAAAACCTTTGTGTACTTGGCTAAGGTAAAGATTTACTAGATATTACACCAAAACCATAATCCATAGAAGGAAAAAAAAGAAATTAGTCATCATCAAAAGTAAAAAGTCTACTCACCAAAAGATACTGTTAAGAAAGTAAAGAGATAAGTTCCAGATCAGCAGACAATATTTGCCCAACTCACATTTGACAAGGGGCTTCAATGCAGAATATGTAGATAATTCTCAGCCTGAATAATAAGAAAACAAACAAAAAACCACAATAAAAAATGGGCAAGACTTTGAAGAGCTATTTCACCAAAAATGATATACAAATGGTTAATAAGCACTTCAGAAATGCTTAACACAATTAGTCATTAGAGAAATGCAAATTAAAATCCCAATGAGATATTACTACATATCAATTAGAAAGGACAAAATAGAATATCTTATGATACCCAGTGCTGGTGAAGATGCAGAGCAAGTAGAACTCTCACACATTGCTGCTGGTGTAAATATTAAATGGCACAGCTACTTTAGAAAATACTTTGGCAGTTTCTTATAAAGTTAAGCATATATTTATCATAGTCCCAGCCATTCCACTCCTAGGTATTTAACCAAGAGAAATGAAAAGTTATAACCCTCCAAAAACCTGTACATGAGGGTTTACGGCAGTTTTATTTATAACCACCAAAAATTGGAAACAAGTCAAGTTCCTTCCAAACTGTGGTGTAGCCATACAGTGGAATACTACTCAGCAGGAAAAGAAAAAAGAAATAAACTCATACTCAACAACATGGATAAATCTCAGATGAATTATGGTAAGAGAAAGAAGCTGGATTCATAAAGCCACATAGTATAGAATTCCATTTATATGAGATTTTGGAAAAGGCAAAAATATGTGGATATAAAACAAATTAATGGTTGCCAGGGTCTGAGGATAGGAAGAAGTTGACTATAATGGGGCACAAGGGAGTTTTGAGGGATGATGGAAATGTTCTCATTTTAATTGTAGAGGTGATTACATGACCATACGCATTTTTCACAACTCAGAACTGTATGTTTTAGAGGGTGAACTTCACTGTATATCAATTATACCTCAATAAACCTGACTCCCTCTCCTTCAAAAGAAAACCTACTTGGTTACCATTAGTGAATCCAGGTATATAACTAATTATTTTGATAAGTGGTGAACCATATCACTTGGAAACCAAATAGTTGTTGATAGGAAAGTTTCTCTTCACAGACTTACTCCAGCCAGTAAACAGAAAAAGAAATGATAGAATTACAATAATACTATTTTACAACATTTAATGGATTAGTCATTGGTCATCAATGGCTTCTAACATCACATAAGGAAAGACACCAAATGTAATTGCTTCCTGAAGGAAGAATACCTATCCTCTATGAAATGAAGTCACCTTGCTAAAAAAAAAAAAAAAAAAAAAAGAACTGAAATCTAATCAAGGCTTTAGGTGCAACTACCCAATTTATAGAAGCAAAAGAAACATGTTAAAATACATCTTACAGACACAATCATCAAAATTCAGACTGTGAAAACTCTATAGTTCTTCAAAAGTAAACTGTAAAGAAAGGGAAAAAAACAGGATGGAAGGGAAACTATAGATTGAAAGAGACTCAAAGGACACGTTAACCAATTCCAATGTGTGAACCTTATTTGGATCTTATATCAGAAATGCAAATTGTAAAGAAATAATGATGTTCAAGAGACAATGGGAAATTTGATCACCGGTTGAATATTTGTTGACAATAAAATATTATGGTCAATTTTTTTAAAGTGATAATGACGTCATAGTTTTTGTGGGTTTTTTTTTAGGTTTTTATCATTTGGAGATAAACACTGGGTTACCTGTGAATGAAATTATATGATTTATGTTCTGGATTTATTTCAGTTTGGAAATGGGGAAAATGGGTCCAGGACGCAGAAAAACTGACATTGGCTGTGAGCTAGTAAGTGTTGAAATTGAGTGATGATGGCTACAAGGGTTCCCTTATTTTATTCTGTCTCCTTTTATATACGTTCAAAAATTTCCATAATGATACTAAAAGAAAAGAAAGAAAAGGAAAAGGAGACATGCAGGAAAAGAAGAAAGGGAATGGAAAAAACAAGAAGAATGCTGCTGCCAATGCCACAAGAGTACAGCACTTTACAGATTACAGAACATTTTCACATGCAATATTTCAGGCTGAAAAGGTGACCCAGCTCTCAGTTTCTTTCCTAACCACTTCTCTGCCAGGCACAGGATACCTGCATAGTTTAAAACCCAGGCCCCCACGATACATACAAAAAATATTCAATAAACATTCATCAAAAAATGAAAAAAGTACAGGAAGAGAGTTAAATTTAGGTAAATGTGAGAGCAATTCTTTTTCTGAGGGAGACAAAAAGTGAATGAACATGTATAACGTGAGGGCATCTTTTTGAGGTGGTTGTGAGGAGTGGCTCTTTCTTCTGTACCACGTGGAAATAGTGGTTGTCTGCACATGGGCTGGTAGTTGGGTGGGGCATGGCAGTAGAATGGGGACCTTGAGAGGAACCGGAATATTTGCAGGGGGCAACAGACTGTTGATTCACCAGGAATATCCCAGGAAGAAATAGAAATTTATTCGTGTCAAAGCTCTTTAAAGTTATTATGTTTATCTTATTCATAAAGAAACTTACCTCCTGGGACAAATTTTACCAATCTACACTTTTTTACATCTCATTTTACTGACTAGTAGTGACACGCTCTTTTTTCAACCATCTTGCTTTCAAATGTCAACAAACATTCAATTTCAAATTTTCTTTTTCCATAAAACATTGGATGGATCCTTTGCCAGGGATACAGTTGTTAAATCTTTACTAAATTCTGTTAAAAACGTATGGAAAAAGCCAGCAATGTACCCACTGCGGATGACAAGAGATGCATGCAAGAACAATTATGCAGATTTTATCATTGGCATTTAGGTTTGCTTCATGAGTATAACCCAGATAAAAGTGACAGATTAATTCATTTGGGAGAAAACAATAAATAAAATAAAACAAAAGCAACACAAAACCTTAAGAAGGCAATAGAATCTGGCAATTTCTAATATTTCAATCTGGCATAGCACATACCTTTTCCTGAAGGGACACAAGGCTACTTGGTGGCAGTGGTTACAGCACAGGCTTTGGAGTTGGGCAGACAAGCTTCTACTGTTACATTTACCACCAGCATGACTTTGGGCAAGTCATTTGAGCCCTGATTTCCTCACCCAAACGTGAAAGCTACTGCAGGTGGATGGGGGAAAAGAAAAGATTTTTACAGCTGGGAAATAATCTGATTTGCTCAATATGCAAAGGTAAAAATGACCTCTATCATTTGCAAGGGAAATGGGACTATTTCACAACAGCAAAGGCAGCAGCAAAATGATACATGATTGCTATTCCAGTGTCAGTCAGACAACGATGTCAATGTGGATTAAATGTTTCTTGGAACCTGCTTCTATTTTTTAATGACAAAATATTACGTATGGAATTTATGGATTAAGACTTCATCTATAAATTTCCTAATCTGTAAAATGGAGACTAAGGTGAGGATTAAAGTAGTTAAGATGGCATTTACATAGTGTGCCATGTATGCATACTGTTTTAGTCCTCCATCGATGATATCATAAATATTATGATATGCCTGCTGCTGCCAGCCTTAATCCAGGTTGATAGGTTCTTGTGCCCATAAGTGATTACAAGGGAATCAAGAGGAACTTGAACAGCTTTTTCCTGAGGAAATTGATCATTGCTTTCTGATGTACTCAGTTCCTTTCACATGAGACTAGGCCTTCTCACCCAACAGCTAAGAGGTAACGTGATGATACATAAGTGACTCATAATGGATCTTTCCCTAATTTTGATGAGGAAAGAGAAGGTGCAAAGAATGAGGATACTCTGCCTTTGAAGGAGTGGCAACCCCTCCTTCCTGCCCATCACATTCCCCAGAGAAGAGGACAAGGGTAAGGAAAGGGGAGCTATTAAGGGAAACACTGCCCAGTCAGCAGCGGTCAATGCATTTTCAAAGATCTGGCAAAGAGCCATTAACTGACTGGAGTTATTGTAGCTGCTGTGTCAGCAGACCAAACCAGAGTCAAACAAGACAGAGGCACCCTGTCTATTGCCCCCTTCCCACAAGGTAGCCACTCCGCCCTGGCTTTGCTGAGAGAACAGAAAGACATCAGGCAGAAATGTTGGCGACTAGTTTTCAAAAGATATCTCGAAACTTGCAGCCCGACCTGTAGAAAACAGCAGAAATAGAAAAAATCTCCTACCCAGATTTGTCCACACATTTAAACTCTCAGAGTTGGACTAACTTGGAAACAGATTTGAGTCCACACACTACCAAAATGTCAATCAGAAAATATTTCACTGACGTGCATTCTGGTTCTAAGACAGGCTAAAGCAGATTGGGCATCATCCTATTTGATTCCCATTTCATGAATATTGATTAGGTGCCTGCTTAAATTCCTTCCCCTCTAACAACAATTACACTTATAGTGAAAGTGATAATCGCTGTGGGAAGATATAGAATTTCCTTTCCTCTTAAAAGAAAGGGCAGCATTATTAAAAAAAGAAGTGGTGCTAATTAGTTGGATATGATTACAAATTCATCAGAGTTGAAATGTTCTCTACCAGCAGAAAATGCAATTGGCCATATGGTATTGGAAATATGCAAGAAAGGATTTTCCTGTGCTATTTTCCGCAGTTGGAGTTTGGCCTTAGACTATTTGCGGGTTTCCAAGTATTTGAATTATGCAAGCGGGTTGACTGAGTGGCCTCAAGCATTCAAGAGACAAGCTTTTTCAGCTCATAAGAAAAAATGAGTTTCTTTGCAAATGTATATCGAAATCTTCAGTTTCAATTTTCAGCAACTTTTGGGAATGTAAGAAACTTTTTTCAGTTAAATTTATATGCTCAGAGCTGCTTAACATGGAGATTGCCTGAGGCCAGGAAAAAACCCCATGAAAATAGAAATCTTGAAAATAGTCTTCAAATTAAAAAATACGTCTAACAATAATGCAAGATGAACCTAGTTTTGGATATTCATTCATCTTGTTGTAATATTAACCATGTGTCTTTAAGCCTCCAATCAGCAAATGCCTAATGTAGCAAACGACTGAACAAATCAGTAGACATTGAAAGTATTCCAAGAACATTCAGCACTTCTCAATGAATGCCTTTTCTATAGGTAGCCTATCAAAAGATAGACGAGGGAATGAAGATTGGATATGTATTTCCTCATCCTTTATTGTTATTTTTCCAAAGTCTATACAGTCAGCCCTCTGTATCAATGGGTTTCACATGTGGTTTCAACCTACCGTGGATTCGATCCGCAGCTGGTTGAATGCGTGGCTCCAAACTCTGTGTATATGGAAGGCTGATCGTTCTCATTGAGCGTCCGCGGAGGCTCCTGGAGCCAATCTCCAGCAGCTATCAAGGGATGACTGTGTTTAAAATATTCACCCCAAATATTGCTGTGAAACAGCATTTCCTATGTCAGAGTTTTATATTTCTGAGTTAATGTGATCAAACTCTTAAGATGTCTTGATATGAAATGCTCCCTTAAGTAACCAAACTAAGGCTTTAGGGATCTTATTTAGATTTTAAAAAAATTTCTTCCCTTTAATCTAAAACTGTTTCTTTGATTTTGGATTGCATATTTGATCCAATTATAGCTACTACTTTGAGATCACCTGTACCTTTTATCTGTGGGTTAAGAACTATATAAATGATACTCGGTTAGCTGTGTCTTTAGAATACATATCTTGCCCATGATTACCTAGCAATAATAACTAGCATAATGTTTAGACTTCTGAATAAAAATATGTATTCACTTTTCAAGACCAAAGAGACTATTTTAACATTACTCAGGTTTTATCCTTTTTATCAAAGGGTAATATTTGTTCTGAGAATACCAATCTCCAACACATTTTGAGCTATTTGCCTCATTCTCAGTAAAAACCCTGCCCTGCTTCCTACATTACTTTTAATCAAGGCTGAGTCAAAAATTTGATGATGCAATATTTTGGCAAAAAAATCATAGACTTTTTCCTGAGCACACTTCATTTTTAGGCCTATTTAGGTTGAATGTGATAGAAAACCAACTCAAACTGCTTTAAGCAAAAAGTTAGTTTTTTGGCTTATATAACTGTGAAGTCCCAAGGGTGGTGTTGCATATAAGGGAGCCTGGATAGGGCTCAGAATCTTCCAAGAGAATCTAGTTTTCCTTTGTTACTTTTCTATTCACATCTCTACGTGAACTTTCTTACGCTACCAGTGTTGGTAGGTGGTCACACCAACTCTAGTCTGTATCTACTTCACTCAAGTCCTATAGAAAAGAATGTCTGCTTCTATTTCACGAGTTTCAGCAAAAGTCTCCTTGGTCGTAGGGGTTTTGACTAGGTCTTATGGACATCCTTGAAACAATTGTTGTGGCCAGGAGAACACAAAGTACAGATGGGTTTAGCTCAACAAAGGTGCAATTCTGGGATTATGGTTGAGGTCAACTTTGAAAGTCCTAGGCTGAAGATTTGGGAGTGGTGACAATCACCAGAAGTGTGAATAAATGCTCAATTGCCAAAAGAACATATATTCATGAAAGCTGTATTTTATACATTTTTCTAAGCTGTATTTGATTTATATTATTTTCAATATGTTCCACACTTTTGGTTTGGGTTTCTCTATAATGCAAAGGCTATTTATAAAGAGTTCTAAAATATCCAAGTGCTGGCATGTATTAGTCTGCTCGAGCTTCTATAACAAAATATCACAGACTGAGTGGCTTAATAACAGAAATTAATTTTCTTACAGTTCTGGAGACTGGAAGTCAAAGATCAAGCTACTAGCAGGGTTGGTATCTGGTAAAGGCTCTCTCCTTGGATTGTAGATGGCTGCCTTCTCTCTCTGTGCTCACATGGCTTCTCCTTGGTGTATGTGGTGCAGTGGTGTCTCTTATTATAAGGATAGGATCAAGGCCCCACCTTATGACCTCATTTAACCTTAATTCCTTACGTAGAGACACTATCTCCAAATGGAGTTAGGGATCCAGCTTATGAATTTTGGGGGGACATAAACATTCAATCCATAACATGAGGTTTTTGCTTAGTTATGTTACAATTAATTTCTAGATTTTTTTTTCAGGTTAAATATAGCATGGTAGTTAAAAAGAAAAATTCTAGAGCCAAGTGACTTTGCTCTACCCCTTACTAGTTGCACCTTTCCCTTGAGCATTTCACTTAGTATCTCTGTGCTCCAGTTCCCTTCTCTGTAAAATATTGATAATAACAGTGCCTTCCTCACTGGGACTTAGGCGATTAAACTACACTTAAAACTGTTCCTGGTGCATAGAAAGTGCTTTAAAAATGTTACTTTTTCTTTTCCTTCTCCTCCTTTTCTTTCATCTTCCTTCCACTTCCTACTTCTCCTCTTTCTTTATGTTCTTCTTCCTTTCTTTATATTATTACTTTGGGATCTACCATTTCTATTCTTTAGGATTTGCTGAATTTTCCTTTATGTTGTAACATTTGGTAATGTTTGTAAATTTTTATTGACTATTCAAAGAAAAATATATTCTTTTATCAATTACGGCTTTAGATAAGTATAAATTAACTCAATATTATTAATTATATTTTTTAAGATATTAGCTCTATGAATTTCTGAGGACTTTGCTTCATATATTTTGAAAGTACATTATTTGGCACCTAAAGGACTATGTCAGTTTGGGAAAATAAAAAAAGGTTAACAGCAGGCCAATAACCCATTCCTTCTTCTCCCAGGGATTCTCAGGAAGAAGGAATAATCCTGTCAAGGTACCTATAAGCATGCTGATAACCAGAACTGATCCACCCAGTAATGCTATTACTGTGAAAAGATAACAGAAAGTTATTATCTATGAAATGACTTTAACAGGATATATTTGTTATGGTAGGCCAAATAATAGCTCTCCAAAGATGTCCATGTCTTAATATCTGGAACCTGTGCATAGGTTATGTTACATGAGAAAATAGATTTTGCATATGTAATTAAGGTTATACTCTTTCAGACAGGGCTAGATTATCTGGGTGAGCCTAATTTAACTATAGGAGGCTTTAAAAGCAGAAAAATTTACCTGGCTGGAGTCAGAGAGATAGGCAGAAGGAGGCAGAAATGATGCAACAGAAGGGAAAGTTAGAGAGATCCAAGTGTGAGAAGGATATTGTGCACCATTGCTAGTTCTAGAACACAGGGGCCATGTGTGAGGACTGGGGAGTCACCCCTAGGAGCTAAGTGATGCCCCTGCCTGACAGATGGCAAAAAAATAGGCACCTTAGTCCTACAACTACAAGGAATTAAACTTGACCAACAATCTGAGTGAGCTCGGAAGGGATTCTTCTCCAGAGACTCAGTAAAGAACATGTCCATGCAACACATTGATTTTAGCCCTATAAGACCTTTGGACTTCTGACCTGTAGAAACTGTGAGATGAATCTGTGTTGTTTGAATCTGTTAAGTTTGTGATGATTTGTTATGGCAATAATAGAAAACTAACATGCCTGGTTTGTCTATGTTGCTTAATTTTAAATACATATAGAATTATGGAATTATGGGAGTATTGATGGCTGGAAAATAAGATACAAAATGGAGAAATTCCATAAGCAAAATAGATTCCTGTCTGTAAACAACATCTCCACATATATTTCTCAAAAAATCCCCTCTCATGTTAACTCTGAAACCATAAGGTATGATAACGAGGGAGATGAGGGACTTCAACTGGGTTCTGAGTCTGACAGTATCAGACTTCTCCAAGGGGAGAACACTTACCTGTACCTGATTCTTATATCTTCTCATTCATTAGCAAAATTGGGCACTGTAAAGATCTATGACTCGTGAATATGATTTGACGATTAAACCATTTATGTTGCCACATAGATCTATCTTCCTTTTTCATGGTAGCTCTTTTCATTGTAAACTGTCTCTATTTGTGTTATATAATCATGTATTCCATACATTTAAATTCATTTTATATTAATATTTAAACCTCATTTTTTTATTCTTGTTGTTGACTTTATTATTGATATTTTTCAGATATGTCTTTATCCATTCTTTTATTTTTGATATTTCTAAGTCACTATTTTCAGATGTCTCATATGTAGCGTATAGTTGCTTTGTTTTTTAAAACAATAGTATCTTTTTCTATTAATATGTGAGTTTTTACCATTTACATTTACTATTATAATAAATACATTTCGCCTAATATCTGTCATCTCAATTTGTTCTCTGTCTTAATATTTTCTTGCCTTCACTTTGTTTTAAATATGTGGCTGTATTGCCATTGTTTTACTTTTTTTCCCCTTTCTTTCAGGTAATTTTGAGCTTTACAGTTTTTTTAAAGCATTCGACTTTGTAATTTTCAGTAAAATATGGAAGCCATTATGCACTGGGCTTTTTAATTCTAAAATTGAAACAGTGACTATTGAGTCTTCTGCAAGGAGAGATGAAAGAATTTTCTCATGGCATATTATGAAATGTATTTGGCATAAAAGTTATTTTACTAGAGATGTAATCTGAGTAGAATCTATTGACTTTCATATTTGTCATTAATGTCATTTACTGCAAGTTATTGTTCTAAAAATATAAAAATAAGTGAGAACAGTTTTCAAGGCAATCATCTGACATGGAGTTTTCCTTTGCCAGTATATTGACATAATGCCTCTTTTCTTATCACTAAGCAAGGAGCAATAACGATGTGGTAATATGTACGCTGGTTCCTTTTCAATGCATCAAATGAGAGACAGATTCTGAATTTACTTTGGCATTAAGGAAATATTTCTAGACTATATTAACACACTAGGTTGACTTTCCTGATTCTTAGTTTCTCCAGGATCAATCCCTTAGATGATAAGAGTTATCAGAAAATGTGAAAAACCTGGGCTAAATTATAATCTACAAATTTAATGCCAAAAGGTTGTCTTTCAGGATGTAGTTCCTATAATTTGTATTATAGCCTCTACCTACTTAGCTTAGGGATTCCAAATAAAGGCACTACAATTTAATAGTAGTAATATTTCAGAGAGAGAATTAAAAAAATTCCAAAACACAGATGCTATTTAGAAACCTTTTTTGTTTCTTCATTGCCTATAAGGTAAAATTTAAAATCCTTAATAAAATTTTGAAGATCCTTCTTAAGAAGATATTGGCTTAGTTCAATCACTTTCCAAGTTATTTCCATTTAGGTATATTAAAATTCCACCACATGAAACTACTCATCATTCCTTGTCATACATTTTCACACCTCTCTACCTTTATCCATGCTATTTCTTGTGTAGAAAGCCCTTTTCTTTAATCCTCCATGTGCTGAATTTGTATAAATCCTTTAAGAGCCAAATCTGTGAAGGCTTCCTGCTTTTCACTCCAAATTAATTCGTTTTTTTCTTGATGTATTCATATCACCTTTTGTATGCTTCTCTTCTAAGCACATATTTATTCTGTTTCCCTCATCGCAACATAGGGCAAAAGCTGAGTGTAGTTCATTTTGGTCTCCATCATGACAACAGAGAGTCTGTCTCTGAAATATATTACTTTCTTAATTTAAGTTGAATAAGTGAGGTGTTTACTGTGTTAGTACTCTTTACTCTGCTCTGTGCCCCAGAGACCTGAACTTTTTTGACTACGTCAATTGGCTCCATTGCTTTCTGACATCCATCTTATTTCTTGGATTAATGAACGAACAGTGGGAGGAGTTTTAAGTCTGGGATTTAAAGAATAGTGGGAGAAGATGTAAATCTGGGTTTTTATTCCCTCTCTTCTTCCCAGCTTGTGTCACTGTAGATTAGCTGTGTCCTGCTACTGTAGGCCATGGATCATAGTGCATGGCCCTCTGCTACAGGCGCTTCTTTTGGTCTCTAGTACCTACACCCTCTGCTTGCTTCATCAAACTTAGTGGCAATAAAATCCAGCCTGCTGTTGCTAGCCCAGGGTGCTACACCTTCACTTTCTGCTCACACATTTGTGATTAGTCTCTTTATTATATTTTCCCAAATTCCCCATTTAAGTGTGTCCTCACTTTCTTCTTCAGATCCTCACTCATATACTATTTGGTACAGGAAGTTTTCACAGGAAACAGACCTTTAAAATGGGTCTGTGGTATCATCTTGCTAACGGGAAATAAGGTACTGGCAGTCCGTACCTTGTGGAGGTGTCACACTTATGGACATCATCACCAGTGGCGGCATGGGATGAAGTGCAGGCAGAGGGCAAGATGTTGGGAGATCGAATGGCTATGGCGCTTACTCACCTTTGCAACTACCTTGATTACAAAGAATGCTCTACCAGAGCGAATGCTGAAAACCTGAGAGACCATCCACAGAGAGAAAGATAACTCGAAGGCTTCTGTTATCCAACTTGGAAAGAACAAATGGAAAATTGCTTTAAAAATCTCTTACGGCAGTTTTGAAGGAGTATCTTATCTCCTGCAGTCACAGGATATATATGACAGAAGATAAAACTCAGGGACTCATAGAACTGAAACATCAATTAAATATTCAGCTCAGTCATGCCTCTTATGTTAAAGCTAAAGGGCTGATGTGGAAGCAGCGAGACCCTGAGATATGCATATTTTGGCAATCACAGATATGACTGATGAATTTTAAGTCTCAAAATTCAATGAAACTCCCTTGTGGGGGACACAACCTTTCTCTCCTTATCTCGGAAGGAAAAAAGATGGTTTGACTGAACCAGCTTTTCCAATTGCATAATAGCTTTTCAGTAATTTTACCAGGGAGAGATACTTTACAATCGTAGGCTCATACTCTACAGGACAACCCTCCCCCCGACACTGTCTCTCCACACATAGAAGTTAGACCCAACATAATTCAGATAATGGCACACAAGGTCTGGTATTCAAAGAAATACATGATCCACTGAAGACTTGCAGAACTTTACCAAATCATATCACCAGGAGACTAGGGAGCGTAAACGTGAATAGATTTTAAGGGTCTAGACCAAGGAAAATGAAATATAAGGCTTGATCAGACTGAATTAATTGAAACTGATGCACTTACCCAGATAGTGGGATCTAATGTATATCTATCCCAGATATATATAGTCATGTGTCACTTAAAGACAGGGATACATTCTGAGAAATGTGTCATTAGGTGATTTCATCATTGTCTGAACAGCATAGAGTGTACTTACACAAATCTAGGTGGTATAGCCTACTGCACGCCATCATATCTGTGGCTCATCGTTGACTGAACTGTCATTAATGTAGCACCTCACAGTATATATAAAAACCTGGGAGAGGCTTTACTGTGTACTATGTTGGCCCTAAATGGTTCAGACTCAACAGGGCTCTATAATCAATGAGATTGAAATCCCGGAACTTTCCTGTCATATGGTAGAGGAAGGAATTGGAAGACTTCAGGAATTTGGTATGTTTAAATGAAGCAATTATGTTCAACAAGCTTTCCACTCCTTAACCATATCATCTGGGAAGCCCCAGATGACACTCTCTTCACCAACGTACTAAGAAATGCATTGATAAAGGGACACTAGCATCCCTAAAACCTCTGTGGAGGCTGTCCTCTGTAGTTCAGAGATGTTGGCGGAGGTTGATGCAGTGGGATTGGGCTCCCTAATTTCATTGGGAATAATAGAAGGGATAAAGTAAGCATAGTTGCCACAATAATCCACAGTGGAATGGACAGATAATTAGAATGTTTCACCCAAAAAGATCTGCCACAATGGTTAATTTATCACAGCATCTTTAGGAATAAAATTGATAAGCATATTGCTAAGGTGCCTCTTGATATATATGTATATGCACAGCTGATTCTTGCTGTACTCATTATTTATGGTAGTTATGTTCTATAAGGTCACCAGGACACTGACGTAGGGAATACTGAAGCACTGCTCCAAGGCGAAATGCAGGATTAGGTTCCTGCAAGCCTCTGTACACATTTTCATCCACTGATCAATACATAACCTTGTTTTATGTGTCTTTCTGTTTAAAGACACTTTATTATGTATTGATTCATTAACATTGAACTCATGGCCAACAGCAGTGTAATTCATGCATGTACGAAGTTTACATAACACATGTATTTTTTCCATAAGGCATATTACAGCCTTATTGTGCTTAAGAACACTGTACAGCACTTCAACTCAGTGCTTGGGGAACATTTTAAACAGCAAAATCACCAACAAAAAGCATAAAAATATTAAAAATGTAGAAAAAGTGGCACTAAATATACTGTGAAAAGGATACTTGTTTACATACAAGAGCTGGAAAACAAAAAGGCAGCAGATCACCTTGTCCATACTCAGCTGGGAATTCTGAGCTTCAGGTGACTCAAGGTTTTCCCCACTCTGCACATGTCTGAAAATGACTGAGAAAGCCAGTGAGTACTGATTTCGGGTTACAAATAAATTTGAGCAAGTAGGTGAATTCACAAATACGGACTCTTTCAATAATGAGGTTTGACCATACACATACACACACACACACATGCACAAATTATTTTAGGTCTAATGGGAAAAATCCTAATGCACTTTGCCATAGTTGGGATTCACAGCCTCTTTCCCAGATCTTAGAACTAAGGCATTTCACATATGGGGGTTGTGGGGGATTAGCTGAGGTAGAGGATGTGTCCATTTGAAGAAAATCACTGTATGCTATGACTCTTCACCCAACCTCTCCCCAGAAGAATCTGTAGCTATTTGCAGGAGTGGCTATACACTAATGAAAGTAAAATATCTAGAATTTTCAAGGCTTTGTAGATATCAGTTTTGAATTGACGCTAATTCCCAATGCCACTGTAATCAACCAATCATAGCAAATGCTGATGAGGGTCAAGAGATGAGTTCTGGACCAAGTCTGTCTTACAGTTAGTCCAGTGGAACAGTGAATGCATTTTCCCATTCCCAGAATGCATACAGTCATGTGTCATTTAATGATGGACATATATTCTGAGAAATGCATCATTAGGGAATTTCACCATTGTGTGAACATCATAGAGTGCACTTACACAAACCTAGATAGTGTAGCCTATTATACACCTAAGCTATATGGTACTAATCTTATGGGGCCACTGCTCTATATGTAGTCCATCATTGACCGAAATGTTGTTATCCAGTGCATGGCTGTACAGGGAATAGTCATATAGGATAATTGGCAGTACCCCCACATTGGTTTCCTGGCCTAGGTAGTGGGGTATTATTATAGGAAAGACCAAGTGGAAGCACCTGGGATTGTTCCCTCCCTTGCTAAGTAGTAAAGAAACAGCAAAACTCTGAGGGGATGTATTTTATTTTATGTGACCTTAAAAGATTTGACAGATACAGGCTGGAGAGTCTTCCAACATTCACATTCAACTCGTCTGACAAGTGACCAGATTTTCAGAGTAAGTTAGGTGCTGATGCTATTGCAGCTGTGGTCTTAGATGTGATTTTGTTACCGAAATAAACCAATAAAAGCTCCTGGCACCTGGGATACATGTATTGATCTAGAAAATCCACCCCCTCCCATATGTATTAACAAAAATAATCAGAACCAGTTTCCCTTTATACAACAAAAACAATAGCATTTCACATTGTTTCAAAACCACGTCGACTCTCATTTTCCCTGTCATAACAAATTCCAGAGGGATCTTGATCACTTTGATATTCCACAGAATGTTATGCTAATCCATTGTATTGATGATATAGTAATTGAACTTGATAAGTAGGAAGTGATAACCACCTAGTTACGTTAATAAGAAAAATGTATGTCTGAGGATAGAAAATGAAACCTACAGAAGTTTAAGAGACTGCTACCTTAGGACAGTTTGTAGGGGTCTGGCAGCCTCGTGCACATTTGCATATTCATCTTAAAACATCTCAAAACATGACAGAGGAGGGAAATTTCTTCAGGAACGCCATATTGGTGTTTTGCTGTGCCCCATTTTGCTGATAATCTGTAAGACTGCCAGTTCTGAGTGGGGCAGGTGCATGAAAGAGCTTTGAATCAGGTCAAACTGTGGTGTAAGCTGCACCCTTGCTTGGGCGTTATGACTCAGCAAAACTAAGGAAACTGGAAGTGTCTGCAGCAGAGAGAAATGCTACTTGGAGCTTTCCTCAAGCCAGAATAGGAGAAGCAGTGCAGATTCTTAGGCTTTTCATTTAAGGCTGTGCTTTCCTTTGCCAATAACTATATTCCGTTTGAAAATCAGTTTTTGGCTTGACACTGAGCCTTCACAGATACTGAATGCCTATTCAGAGGACACAAGAGACTATGTGATTTGAATCATCCATCATACACTAGGCGTTATCCTATCTACTAAATAATAAAATTGGATGTATGCAGTAGCAAATTAGGAAATGGTATATACAAGTTTGGGCCCTGTAGGTCCAGAAAGCACTAATAAACTGCTTGAGTTGGTGGCTCAGACTTTTATGTTACAGCTTTGTAGCTTCTATCTCAAACTATATCTATTGCCTCATGGGTATTTCCCAAAACTTCTGGTATGCCATCACCAATTGGATGTGGATGGCCTTTGTGCTACTACCTACTTAGGTGTGGCCCTCAAAGGCAATGGTGTAAGGAATCCTTTAAGTGGTATGTCTACCTCTATTTTGTATGAAGAAAAGATGGCACAAGTATTGATCTATACTAACTCATCAAAAGTTTCTGATAGGTTGGCCATCTTTTCAGGGACTTAGTAAGAACACGATGGGAATATGGTGTTAGTCATGGTTCCCCAGAAAAACACAACCATTAGGACATAGAGATAGAGATAGAGATAGATATATAGACAAGAGGAGATTTATTATAGGAATTGGCTTACACAGTTATGGAGGCTGAGAAGTCCCACAGTTTTCTGTATGCAAGTTGGAGAACCAGTAAAGCTTAATCTGAGGGCCTGAGAGCCAGGGGATTCTGCTGTTGTAAGTTCTGGAATCTGAAGGCCTGAGAATCAGTAGTTCCAATGTCCTAGGACAGAAAAAGATCAACATTTCAGCTAAAGAAGAGAGAGAGAGAGTCTGTCCTTCTCTTGCCATTTTTGTTCCACTCAGGCCCTCAAGGGATTGGATGATACCCTCATTGGTGAGAGTTGATTTCTTTACTCAGTCTACTGAATCAAATGCTACTCTCTTCCAGAAACACCCTCAAGAACACACCCAGAAATAATATTTTACCAGCTATCTCGGGGGTTTTTAGCCCAGTCAAGTTGACACATAAAATTTACCATCACAGATATTGATGACAATGATTTCATGAGAGATATGTTGATAATCATCTTGGAATAGCCACAGAGTGTCAAGATATTCACATCTAATGTAAATGTCTGTCCACTGCAGAGATGAATCTCAGCAATCATGTGGACAATATGACCTACATTGTGGAAGTCGGAATATCTCTCTTCTAGCCACTCCAACACTTATTCAGTAAGTCTAGGTACAAAGTGTTATGATAACAGGGATGGAGGTTAAGCCTGGGTCTAGCATCGTGGATTTCTCCTGCTAAGTGTCCCACTTGCCAACAGTAGAGGCCTATGCTAAAGCCCTAACACAAGATCATTCCACGGAGGTACTAGTGGCCAATAGGCAGACTGTTTATCTTTGACCCCATCTCAAACTAGCATTTTGAGGGATGTGAGGAAAGAGAGAAATTAATCTTCACAAGAATAGGTGTACATTCTCTCTGTACGGAATTTCCTTTCTATCCTCTTGGTTCTGCCAGCACCACCATTTGCAGACTAACGAAATGCCTTATCCACAGTCACAATATCCCATAAAACAATCCCTTTGACTACTTGTTGAGTAACCACCTCCTTTGCCCATTAAGGCCAATTGGTTTTAATGGATTCCTGCTGTTGCTATCTCCAGGGCAGTTTGCCATACCATATTGAGTTTTTTAACCCTACCTATACCTTATAAAGAGTTTCTGTGTCATACACTGTACACCTGAATTATTCTGTTTGGGTGTGCCAATTCCTTTCTGCCAGAACCCTAACTGATTCTTTTATCAATATTTATAAAGTGAAATCAGCAAGCAATTAAGGAAGGTTGGAGTTTCTTCAAAGTGATTTTTATACAAATCTAACATTTTTTCAAACCTTTGAGCTCGAATTGAAGTACTACAGTAAAATGGTAAGAAATTAAATTTAGAATAACAAGATCTTACTTATGGTGTTATTTTTAGTCTTTTTCCACTTCTGTTTTTTAACGGATTTGGAAGGAGAGTTTGCACCACTAATAAGCGCCAAGAAGAGAGCATCTGGGTATAACTGAGTTGGTTGCTCAGTGTACTTGGTCATCCATTTCATTCTCATATCTTCTTTTTTTCATCGCAATTTTTCTACTCATTTTTTGTTTACCTTTTTAGTCTTTTTTTTTCCATATTCACTGGCACTCCTTCAATTTGCTGGTAACATCTTTTTGACCCAGTGATTTCGGCTAGCCCTGTGGTAGCATTTTGGACTTTTTGGAGACCCAATCCCTGGTCTAGAAAGAGGAGATCCTTGGTCGGTCTGACCGAAAAGGAAAAGCAGAGGGGAACTGGAATTTCACTTAAGTCACTTTCTTCTTTCAGGAATAGGGCTATTAAAATATAACTTCTTGAATTATATAACTTGCAAATGATGGAAAGGAAATCGTTCAACTTAAATGTTGTGTATAGGATTGACCAAATGAAATGATTGTTTTCAACCACGAGTTTCATCCTTTGTGGAGTTTCCAGAGTTCTAATACATTATCCTGGCATAATAGATTTGGTTTTGTGTTTCTCTTTTCTTTTTCCTTCCTATAAAATGTTTATTATATAAATAAAATAAGTCAAAACAGTGAAAGGAAAATTCATTTTTAATACTACAATGAATATTTTATTTTAAAGTATTTCACCTACTCCCACCCTTGAGATAAATAGAACTACCTGCTAAGTCAAGAAATTCTGGTATGAAGCATAACTTTGATTTTAGTCTGCATACTAATTTGCTATGTAGGTAAGGAACTGAAACCTTAGCTTCTCAATTTTGTCATATTACACAAGGTAATTATACTCATCCTTCATTGCAACTTTTAGAGAAAAATTTATCAGAAATGCTTTGATTACCTTCATTTAATCAATCATCCATAAATGTTATGAGCATAGATTGCTCCTAAATTCAGATTATTAGGGGCTATTACTGTTAATATTTCCTAGTTGAGGTTGGGAAGAAATAATAACGCTAATTTGGGAAAGGGTATAATAACAACAGCAACAACCAATTATTGACTTCTTATGACATCTCATTTCATCCTTCTAAATAAGACTTTGAGATATTTTTATCCTACTTTTTCTAATAGGAAAATTGAGGCTCAGTGACAGTAAGAAGCTGGATAGATGGCATGGCATCCTGTTGTATAGACTGGCCATGTCCCTTACTAGCTTTGACAATTTGTACATATCGCTTAATCTCTAAATGATACAATGCACTCATTTGTGACAAGAAGAATTTAGTTGTGTGATTTTGAAGTATCATTTGAACTTTAACATTCCCACATTCTAATTGTCACTATACCCATACTGAGACATTTCTACTGTGGTTGAATTTATCATGATGGGCATATTCATCATAACTACAATGTCATTAAATACGCTGTTAATCTTCATTATCTATTACACTACATGTATGGGGTAACAGTAAAATTTTTGTTTTACAACATCTTTCTCAACTAAAATATTTTTGAGATGTTAATTTTATATCATGATTATTTTCTTTATAAATGGAAATCAAAGAGGCAAATAGACAGCTTTAAACGGCTTAACAAATTTAATGGAATTCCTTTTACTAAATCAAAGTCACTAAAGCAGTAAAGACATGGTCTCCAGTCAATAAGGAAAATTATCTTATTTTTTGTGAGAGTGAGCAAATGATTCTGCTAACTCATGGAAGAGTAGGCATTAATTCTTCTGACAGATCAGTTATGATACTAGCCACCCAGAATTTCTAATAATTTTTAATAGCAAATGTAGAAAATTTTTGCAACAATCTATTCTTTAATAATATATTTAGAAAATTTTTTTCTTAAAGATTGGCACCTGAGCTAACAACTGTGGCCAATCTTTCTTTTTTTTTCTGCTTTATCTCCCCAAATCCCCCCTGGTCCATAGTTGTATATCTTAGTTGCAAGTCCTTCTAGTTGTGGCATATGGGACGCCGCCTCAATGTGGCCTGACGAGCGGTGCCATGTCCGCGCCCAGGATCCAAACTAGTGAAATCCTGGGCCGCCATAGCGGAGCGTGCAAACTTAACCACTCGGCCACAGGGCCGGCCCCATAGAAATTTTTATTAAATGTATTAAACCAGGGGTTACAATTTTTTGCACTATATATATAGTTTATTAAGTTTGTAAAGCTTGAAACTTCTTAAGGGTTATTTGTCTTGAAATTGGGTTTTACTTATGGTTGACACAGTTAAAATATCAACAGATTTCCTGTATTCCATTTCAATATTTATTGAAGCATTATAGTAAATTGTTTGTTTCCTTATGTGTTTTTGTTAGGGAAAGAAAAGACACAAGAGAAGGGAACTAGCATTTTTGAGTACCTGTTATGTGCCAGATATTGTGATAATTTACCCCTTATGCATTTGGATAGTCAGGTTCTTGAATTAATTAATATTTCCCATAGGAAACATTTCACTTTGGTATCTGATTAAATTAGATAATGTTATCAAGACTGAAGTTATGCATAAAAGAAAATCCTAGCATACAGACTATGTGCCAATTCAATTCAAATCAACAAACATTCATTGAGTGTCTTCTAATATTTGAGTCCAACATAGCGATAATTTGGAATTCCAGGGCATAGTAAGGAAGAGCCTTCCCACAAATCTTGTGATATATTTATTTTAGAACCTCACATTTCCAGCACGTGTCAATTTTTTTCTTTCAATAGGCAGCTGAAGTCAGCTCCTTTGCAAAGCTTGGCAAAGCTCAACCTCATTCCATTCAAGTAGCCCTTCTTTTTGTCTCCAATTTCTGACTCCAAACAAAAGGTAGATGTCCCTGTCCTACGCCAAACCTCTCCTAAAAGTCCTCTGCAAACTTTGCTTTTTAATGAAATTCTGAATCCAGGCTATAATAGTCACTTCTCCAAAATCTGGGATGTTTTCATTTACTCCTGGAAATCTGTGTGTTCACTCATCTTTGAAGTTCTCTGGAGGCATTCTCTGGCTGTATTTAGTTACAATTGTGGGGACCTGAAATTGGCCACCCCAAGATATGTCTCTTTGGCATCAGGATTATTTGAGGCTGATTGCTTTTGATAAACTGGGACAGGGAAGGAGGCTCTGAGGAATGGTACTTGACCTTTGTTAGGACAGTTACATTTGTAAGGTAAATCTCTATCTGTAAAAGGTGCCTCCCTCTCTGTACCAGGAAGAAGAAAGGAGATGACCTTCTCTCTAGAAACTCTTAATCAACACCAAAGGCAAGGACTTAAATCTGCATTTTATTGTGCTTGTCTGGTAACCTCCTGTAACTGACTTCCCTCCCCCTCCCAATGTTGGCATTTCTTAAGGATTAAACATCTTTCCTTAGGCTAGGAACTGATTGCTGTGCTCACCTGTGACCGCCCAGCTCCAGACAATCGACTAGCCTCCTGCTATGCCCACTGAGATAGCCGTCCACTACCTGCGGCGTCCATCAAGCACTGTGCTGACAGGGCAATCTTGTGACTATTGTGGGAGGGACATTTCAATCACATGTGAGACACCCTGTTTGGGGGTATATAACCACTCTGTGCACCCCATTTCTTTGGTGCCCTTTCTTCCTTCAGGAAGAAAGGCCCCGGGCCATGGTTCCTCATAAAGCTTTGTTTAATTTTCTCTTGCTATTCTGTCTCATGTGAATTTAATTCCTTCTCCAGCCAGATGAACCCCCATTTGGGAAGAGGAAATGTCTTTCTTCCCTAAACAATTCAACTCTCAGTAAACTATGTTAAGTTTTCCTTTTCCTTGCTTCTGTTTTATTTTGCTCAAATACTGCAACTTCTATAGCTTCAAACATTATATTATTCATAACATTGAAAAATAAACCCTAGGTCTCCCTTCTGTGATCAGCAGTGCCCCTTCTCTCACAACATACCGTGGCAACCCACCTCCTTCTATCTTCACTCATACACAGTTGCAATTTTCTTATCATTCCTACGTCCCAATTCTTATGACCTTTAATTTTTATGTAACACATACAGTGGTAGACATTAAAGAGTCAACTATGAATAAGACACAGTCATTTCCTTCTACGTAAAGCATGGCATACTGACACACAAATAAACAAATAATCAAAATTATAGACACCACAATGTAGAACTACATCTAATGTACTCTGGAACCCAAAGGAAGAAACAACTCATTACACTTGGGAGCATCAGGGAAAACCACAAAGATGGAATGACGTATGAGGAAGATCTTGAAGGAATTTGCCATATAAAGAGAGCTGGGAATGGAAAATTTCAGGCAAGAAAAATATGAACTAAGAAAATTAATTAATAGGATCAATATCCATCCATTCAGTTAAGTTATAAGCCTTGATTTCGGGTTTGAAAATATGTCTAACTTAGCTTTCACATCCAATCTATTATCAGATCTTGCTACTTTCTTAAAATATCTCTTATCTAGTCTTCAATCTTTCATCTACATTGTCCCAAACTATATCTTTGTAAATTATCTGATCATTCTTTTTGCTCAAAATCCTTGAATACTTCCACAGTGCATAATAATAAAAGCAAATTCCTCACTGCATTTTTTGATGGTTTCTGGTCTCACTTGTGTCAAAGCAAAAATTGCACCAAAGTTAAACAAGCAAGGAAAACTTTAACATAATTGCAATAGGTAAGAAAGACCTGAACTCAGCCTGAGCTTAAGTCCACTGAAACAAAGGACTGCGGTTTTTAAGAGCTGGAGTTGGCATGAGAAGTCATAGGCCGTCTATGTTCTCACATCTCTATGTTCTCGCATCTTCAAAGCAACAGGAGATAGAGGCAGGGTATTATCTTCCTTGATGACTGCATTTCAAAGGGACAGCTCCCAGGTCCTTGAGAAAGATGTTTCTGGGTTGAAAAACTGCCAAGAAGCTTTTAAAAAGATTTACATCTCAAAGGGGCAGAGAAAAAATTTACAATTAAAAGTTTCTAAAGCGAATGTTCTAAGAAACAGGAGGTCAGGGGCCTAGAGTCAGGAAGAAGTTTGTCTCAAGCTTCTTCAAGCAAAGGGAATGTTAAGGCTATCTTCCTGACCCCTCAATCCTTACTTTGCATTAGTTAAGCTCAGCTATTTACTGATGCGGGGTCGGTGAGCCGAGGAGTCGAAAGAAAGATTTCTTGGACTCTCAAGGTCTGGCAGTAGTGCTCTTTTATTTAGAGAATAGTATAGAATAGCATGGGGACAGGACCCATGGGCAGGCAGAGCTGCTGCCGGCATGTTGCTGTTGCTGCTGCCGCTTCTGCTGCAAAGTTGGGTGGAGAGTAAGGCTAAATTTAAGGCGTAGGTATGTGAATTATCTCTTTACAAGACAAAAAAAAGTTAAAATGGTACCAGTGCCGGTAGGGTCCGGCCATTGGGTGGTCCCACAACTTTTAGATAAGAATCAAACTGGATTGAGTAAATGGCAGAAGTCACCGCTTAAATGTTATCCTCAGCTAAAGACAACAGAGGATTTGGGGGGGGGGGGGTCAGTTACATGAGGTTGCCAGACCATAAACAACTTAAGTCCTTGCCTTCCCCATTAAGAGTTTCCAGAGATAAGGCCATCCCCCCTTCCTCCTGGAGCAGAGAGGGAGGCATGGAGGTTTCCTTCACAAATGCAACTGTCTCTGATCAAAGGGAAAGCAAATTCCACTCCTCGGAGCCTGCTTCTTATCTGTAGTTTTAAAAGTAACCAGCCTAAAAATCCTCATCATTTACCATTCTCTGAATGTGCCGCATGCTCTCTTATTTAATGTCAGGATTGTACAAAATCCTTTTTCTTTTTTGAGTGGTAGAATCCTATTCAAAAACTTTCATTGGCTTTCATTGCTCTTAAGATACAGTATACAGTCTTTAACATGGCCTAGAAGTCTTGCCTATCTGGTCCTGATTAGGGTTTCAGCTCATCTTACGTTACCTTCCCCCAATATTCTCCTCTGCTACAAGGTTTTTGATTGTTGTGGTTTTTGTAAATCACTTTTTGGAGTGTGTTCTAATTCCTTTTATCAGATGGTAAGATGCTCCTTTTATCATATACAATACTCCTTCTTGATTTTATCCTTCACTTTGCCTAATTAATTCTACCAAGCTTAAGCAATATTTGTTTAGGGAAAATTTGGGTACCATCTTAATCTTATGTGTTTTCATAGATCCTCCTTCTTTGTCTTCATGGAATATACTTTAGTTTGTAATTATATATCCCTTAAGGAGATTATTTAAATCATTTCTGTCCTCTATCTTATGTTGTAATGGGTCAAAGGTTGAATATATTGCTAAAAATTATACCCCTATTACGTAGCCCAGTGCCTGGAACATAGAGGTTCTCAAAAAAAAGAAAAGGATAAATAAAATAAACAAATAAATGTGTGCCTGAATTCTTCAAGAGTCAATTTGAATACTATTCTCTTTGTTAAGTCTTGCCTGTCCCTTTAGAGGCAGAGTTAAACATTCCTTCATCCATGTTCTCATTGATCATTGTTCGTGAATCTAGAATGGTATTCCTTACATTGTGCTGATTATATATAAACTGGTCTCCTCCTTCACTAGATTTTGAGTTTCTTAAGAGTAGGAACTTTTTGACTTATTCATATTCATATTATCTCACCTCTTAGAAAAATGCCTGATAAGTAGTTCAAGTAGAAAAAATGTTCAATGAATTAATAAGCATTTATTAAGCACTTACAGTGTCTAATATCAGTACAGTGTGATATCAGGTGACCTGATATTTATAAGAATTGTGGAAACATGAAATTAGTTTTTAATCAGTTTTTTAAATGTATATTTCAACAGTATCGGCTGAAAATATTTGAAAGAATAACCTTATTGATATAAAAATATTCAAGTACTGGTAATGCCTCCTCAGTTATATATAAGGAAGAAAATTTAGAGAATATTTCTGACTGAGTGACCATAAACACGAAATAAATAAAATGTCTAGCCAGATAGGCAAATGTTGTGATTACATTTAAATCTGTATAATCTTTATTCCTTGTCGTCACGATCATACATTTTATTCATTATTAACAGTTTAGTTCTATAAGGTAATATAGATAATAGAGAAAAAGGGAGACGGTTCCTTTGTATGTTTAATTTCCCAAGGATGTAAACTTTCTCTCAATACTAATGAGGACCCAAAGCCTAAAATGCTCCTCTGTTCACCAAGACCATAAAAATATCTTTGCACTGGAAAATTGAATTTTGTCACTTAAGCTATGTTATAAATAGGTCAATTTTAAGAAAATTAGTCTGCAAATGAGCTCCTTATCATTTTTTTAACTTAAATATATCTCTATATCTATCTATGTATCTCTACTGATGATTTTGTTAGGGAGATAGCATTTTTATTGGCCCTTCCTCAGTGTTAAATAAATAAAAATATATCATCTATGGTAGATCTAGATGCAAATACAATGCCAAATTTAATTTTTATCACAGCATGTTGAGAAGATAGAATTTAACATAAAAATGGTCAATGCACTAAAAAAGACTACATTTATTTAAAAGCTAGCTAAGTTTAATAGTAATTATGAAAAAAGAGCTATTAGTACAGAGTATAAATTTCAGGAAGATTTCTTGAAATGTTTGAGCTAGATCTTGAAGCATGGGAGAAACAACTGAATTGCAAATAAGTATTTTATATTAGCTTAGCCAAAGAACCTCAAAAAACTACAAGCTAAAATACATTGTGGTGTGGTGCTGGAAGACTAAACCCTGTGGGGGATCAGAATCGGCCACCTCAAAATGCATCTCTTTGCCTTGATTATTTTCAAGAACAAAAGACTCTGAAAGAAACTGACCTCTCCCTGTAACTGCCTAAAAGAAATTTAAGATAAAAGGCCTGTCCCCAAGGACAAGCCATCACCATAGATAACTCTGGGTTTCAGCAGACTGGCAGGATCCTTGCTAAGCCTGCTCTTATCAAAGTTCTGTTTACCAAACATTTGCTTTTCCATTTCCATGTGAAGTGCCTTCCTCCCCTTCAAAACCCCAAACCACTACCCCCAACACCCTCCTTTGTCTTTAGCTGAAGATGATATTTAAGCTGGCAGCTCAGTCATTCTGGCAAGTTGCCCAGTTTTTCTGGGTCTCTCCCATGTTCACATGTTATAAAGCTTTGTTTGATTTTCTTCTGTTATTCTGTCTCCTGTCAGTTTAATTCACAGACCAGCCAGAAGGACCTAGAGTGGGTAGAGGAATAGTTCTTCCTCCTCTACAACCCCATGCAGCAGGGAGCATCTAGTTACCATCTTGTGAGCAAAACATCAGATAATTAAGGTACAAACAGTGGTAAAGCTTTAAATAAGTATTGTTTTAAGGCACAAACTCAAGAATCACCATCTGTGTGATGAAGATTATTCTGCATCCACTGTTCTTTTCAACCACTGCTACAAAAATTGAAAAGAATATCATCTAGACAAGAGGTTTTTCTTTTTTCATTCTTCTTTTTGATTTCTTTTCTCCTTTCCTGTCCATTTAAAAATTTTTTTTAAAATGTATTTTATTCTTCTTAATTACAAAGTTATATAGACATAGTGCAGAAAATTTAGAAAATTTGGAAATGTTGCAAGAGAGAAATTCAAAATAATCTATAATTTTGCATTCCAGTGACCTTCATAGTTGTTTTGATATATTTCCTTATAAACTTTTATGTCTGAACTAAGGATTTTTTTTTTTAAAGATTTTATTTTTTTTCCTTTTTCTCCCCAAAGCCCCCCGGTACATAGTTGTATATTCTTCATTGTGGGTCCTTCTAGTTGTGGCATGTGGGACGCTGCCTCAGCATGGTTTGATGAGCAGTGCCATGTCCACGCCCAGGATTCGAACCAACAAAACACTGCGCCGCCTGCAGCGGAGCTTGTGAACTTAATCACTCAGCCGTGGGGCCAGCCCCTAAACTAAGGATATTTATGTAGTTTTTGACAAAGAGAAAGATAATTTATGTCCCCAATAATATAGCTTTCCTTTGATCACATGCAGAGCATTAAAACTAATAAACATACAAGTGCATATGTGGACACAGACATATACAAACCCTTCAGTACATGAATTATCTTTCTTCCTGTGTCTTTCCCAGCTTCAGTACTTCAGATGAGAGGTTTCTACATGAGAATGCTAATCTTCCATATCTGTTCTCTTTTATCCCCAGCCATGAGATGGGTAGTGTCTGAATGTCTGTAGAAAGGAAGAGGGTTGTGGGGTGGGAAATGGGGCAATAACTACTTAGGAAAGCAGTGTTCCTGTACAGGGCATCTGGTTGATACAGAAATGTGTCTTTCAGTTATATAAGTAAGTTGGGATGAGTAAAACCAAGCTTACCTTTCTCTTGATTAGTATTCTAGGTTAGAGGCGGAAATATACAAAAAAGAGGCCAATAAATCTTGCCTCAGTAGAAATTCTCCACCGACACTGACAAATTGATGACTGCCAGCCTAAGTTTTCAGTGCTAATGTGAGTGTTTCATTGTTTGGTATTCTTAATCATATTTTAGTGTGGCATAGAGAGATGGTACATTAGAGAGTGTTATGCTTACATTATCTTAAACTAGATCCACTATTGTTTTTCCTTTAAAAGAGTTAGTTTAATGACTTTTTTTGATGAAAAATGTTTATTCACTTTGGATAATAGGAGGTTGGCTTTTTTTAAGCCACATCAATCATAATTTTGAAAAGACTTCTCAAAAGATTATTTTAGTTGACTAAAAGATCAGAACTCTTGAAAATGTTCTTATAATCAGTTTTCAAGTGTCTGTTCTCTGTCATTTGTAAAGAGAGATAATAGTAACTTCTCCTAAGCATCTGTAGAAAATTAATTGCCTTTTTTTTTTAGCTTAGCAGATAATCTTACTGGCTTCCCATAGGATTAGATTTTCAACATTTGAGAATTTAGTAGTTTTTCTCAAATGATTTTTATTTCTCTGGAGTACCCAACAGTTTCTGCTTCTTGAAATGTTAAAGAACAGATGAAACTCCAGGATAAAAATTGACAAATTCTATCAACAATAAGTTTTTATTGCTTTGCTTATGAAGTTAAGGTTATATCCTCCTGCTTTCATCATTCCATTCCATCAAGTACTTAATGTTTGGTCCATTTTACATAATATTCTGTTGGGAAAACTAGTGATCTTACTTAGGTTTCCTTGGGTCCCTTTAGGGATGGGCTAGACATTTTTTGCTCCTTAAGATCCACTTCTTACTTTTTTCCACCTAGCTCTATGGCCAAGAATTTGACCCATAAGGGATTCCATGTCTTTTAGATGCCAGTTGGTGTTGGCCAATGAGGAGCCTGGCTTGAGATGTAAATGAAGAAAAAAGAGTGGGATTGATTTATTTATTTTCCTAGCTCCATCATTTCTGGGTCAACTCAAGCTAGTTGTATCACTTATATTGAAGATAAAGTTTTCTTAAGTATAAACTCTATACAATTGTACTGGATTGAATAGTGTCATTCCTAGAACCCCAGATGTGACCTAATTTGGACCTATGTTCTTTGTAGATGTAATCAGTTAAGATGAGGTTACACTAGAGTAGAGTGGACCCTAAATCCAATATTACTAGTGTCCTTATAAGAAGGGAAAAGAATCAGAGACAGAAAGACGTATAGGGAAGATGGCCAAGTGAAAATAGTGGTAGAGATTAGAGTGATGTATCTACGCAGGAACATCATTGATTGCCAGTAACCTCTAGAAGCTAGGAAGAAGAAGATAAGATCCTCCTCTGGAGACTTCAGAGAGAGCAAGGCCCTGTAGACACCTTGATTTCAGACTTCTAGCCTCCTAAACTGTGAGATAATACATTTCAATTGTTTTAAGCCACCCAGTTTCTGGTACTTTCTTATGCCAACCCTAGGAAACTAATACCACCACTATCTCCATAAGAATTCAAGTAACTTCTTCCTTCCCTTGTCTGTTTGGGCCCAAGAGTGGTAATAGCTATACTTCTGATTAATGTACTATCCCTTGGGGTTTTGTTATATTGCTACTTTGTAAATTTACAAGGAAACACACCTCAAATTATCTTGTTTTAAGTGTGACATCTGTTTCCTTTTTGTTTTTTTTACTTTTTTCTTTTTGAGGAAGATTAGCCCTGAGTAACATCTGCCACCAATCCTCTTCTATTTCCTGAGGAAGATTGGCCCTGAGCTAACATCCATGCCCATCTTACTCTACTTTATATGTGGGATGCCTGCCACACCATGGCTTGACAAGCCTTGCGTAGGTCCACACCCAGGATCTGAACCAGTGAACCCTGGGCCGGTGAAGCGGAACATGCAAACTTAACTGCTGTACCACCAGGCTAGCCTGTGACATCTGTTTCTTAATGGAACCCTCATTGTTAAGTAATTGGTCCTACACATGGACAGAAAAAATAGGCAATTGAATTCATATTCTGAAATTAGGTTGGTCCAGACTTCCAAGTAACAATAAATAATTTTCTTGCCTAGAGAAAATGAAGCATGTCTAATTCTTATCTCTGATAGCAGCATGGCATGAAATACAGGTAGAGGGCCAGGCTTTGGGATATCACATGACTGTGGCAACTAAACATTGTGGCAACACTATTATAAAAGTTGTGAGTTCACATTGTTTTTTTGGGCTAGCCCTAGAGATCACACAAAAGTGCAAAGAGAAGTTAAAAAACAATTAACATGTAATTAAGAATATATGTTGAAATCAGAATGCTTCCATGGCAGCTTTAAAGGAATCTGCTATCTCTTACACTAGGACCAAATCAAGAAACTGATTGGAAGGATTACAGACTTTGAAATCCCACTTAAAGGCTCACTTTCACCAGCTCTCTTGCACTAATGCATGGGTACTGTTGAAGAAGCAGCAGGAACTTGAGACATGGAATTGTTACATGTGCACACTCACGGATCAGGCTAAAAATTTTGAATCTCAGTGTTTCCTTGAAATTGCTTTGTCACTGCAGACATCTCCCTGTGAAGGAATGGTCTTTTATATTTAAAAGCATTTTAAGGGGTGCACCACAAGCGGAAGCAAGAATTTCTCCTCAGGACCCAACCCAGTAACTCACATCACCTCTAGGTTCATCCTTGACAGAGGTACCCTCACCTAGTATTTGTATTTAATTGGCAGCTTCAGCACTTGGGACTGACATTAATACTCAAACTGGTTTTAGATAATTGAAGCCTTGATGCAACAGTGGCCTTTAGTTAATGAGACCTTAATGCCAGAAATTTCTTGTGGCACTGTAAAGAAAGGTATCTGAAAACTCCTAGAAATGAATATGTTGGGATGGGTCTATTACAAGGAACCTGCTCAACTACTCCTAAACCACACTTTCTTTCAGTAAAAGAGGTCATGCCCTTCATTAAAGAATTAAGAAATATATTGATCAGGGAGTACCAACATCACTAAAGAGATCTCTGGTGTTTCTCCTTTGTAGGTCAGAAATAAAGTGAGAAAGAAGGTGAAAAGAGGCGCCGTAATGGAAGTGAATTCCATTTCAATGGGGAAAAATGGAATCTCAAAATGATAGAGCTTGATAGCATTACTTAAATACCTTAGTTGAGGTAGAAACAATCAATAAAATAAGCTACAAAGATTCCATGGGAACCAGACTATTTTGACACACAGATCTGTGACAATGACTAATTGATCTAAGATTCTTAAAATAAAATAAGTGGGTAGCCAGATATGGTTCTGTTTGACATATATAGGTGGAAATTCTATATCTTCTGTTCAGAAATATAAATATAGCTAATTTTGTGGGGATTAATGTACTCTTATCTTGTGTCCAGGCTTAAGCCAGTTCATAGATCTAGTGCATAGAGAAGGCGGCTGAATCTCTTTATGTAAGTACCCTACTGTACAGCCACAGGATTGGATCATTCTTTTCACCCAAGACTTTCCCCAAGGGACGTGCAATATTATCAAGTTGATTGTACATTGGGAAAATAAAACTTCCAGACATTCCTGGAGTTATTTGTTATTGACTCTGCTTTTGTGCTTATCCTTAAAGATCCCAAATGCCACAAGCTATGAGTGGAGACTTGACCTTAGTTAGTCTATCAGGTGTTTATTGGGACCATGGATGCATCCTATGGTTATTTGCCCAATGCTGGAAAGTATAGTGGGGAATCAATGTACTTTGTTACTGGCAGAGTCTCTGTACCTGTCATTAAAACTTATAGTGAGGATGGGAAGAGTATAAAGTTATTATTAAGGTGACAAATGTATGAAAGTACTCTACGTGAATGCCCTGCCAAGATGGTAAACTAAAAGCAATACAACATCCCTTGGAAAAATTGCTGAGACTATTGTCAGTAACTTGAGAAATGTGATGATTCTTACCATATCCACATTCAACTTGCCTATTTGGCCATTGAAAAACCAAAAGGAATATGAGACATAATAGGAGAAAATAAAAAACTTATCCAGATGTTGGTATCAATTATGTCTGTGGTTCTGGATGTAGTAACTTCACTGAAGAAAATCAATTCAGTCCCTGTCACGTAGTATACAGACATTGATTTAGAATATACGTTTATTTTTTCAATTCCCATCACAAAGAGAAATAAAAAATAAGGTGAATTTATATAGAAAAGCAAAACATATAGCTTTAGCCTCTTCAACCAGAACTGTCATCCTGGTTTCCATCCTATTCCATCTTACATTGTTATCCTGGAAAATTTCATGCTGATCCATTTAGAAAATGAGACAGAAACCATGACTTTCAAAATAAACTATGACTCATAAAAAGATAAACTTTACCAAACCTTGATGTGAAATACAAGCTGTGTAAGGTTAATTTAAAAAAATAATTTGCTTTAACAGCAAGTCATTCAGATCAAGAGGTTTAATAACAATAACGTAACATAACATCATAACAACAGTGACTCCGTGTGGATCCTTGTAGCTCCAGCAATTTTTGCAGTTTAAAAACTTTGAGCAATTTGTGCCAAAAAGCTAAAGACACCTTTGACTCACACGTTGATTGCAGCGTTGTGAGTTCAAGCAGATGACCCAGCTAAGATATGCCAGGAACTCTGACCCATGGAAATTGTAAGATAACAAATGTGTGTTGCTTTAAGTTCCTAAGTTTGTGATAATTTGCTATGCAGCAATAGAAAACTAATAACAGATTTTGATACCAGAAGTAAGTTGCTATGGCAGCAAAGACTTAAAAATGTGAGTGAATTTGGAACAGAGGAATGGATTGAGGCTTGAAGAATTTTGAGAGCATGGTAGAAAGCACAAATTACTTTGAACAGATTTTTAGCAGAAATTTAGAGTTGGAGGAAGTTGCAGCGGAGGGCTCAGAAGGAAGTGAAAAACAGGTTATAGGAAACTTAAGGAATGGAGGATTCTGTTATAGTGGCAGAAAGCTTAGCAAAATTATCTCCTGCAGTAATGTGAACATCAGGATGTTTAAGTGATGAATTTGGTTAGACAGCTAAGGAAATTTTCAAGAAAGTTGTTGAAGGTGATACCTGGTTTATTCTTGATGCTTATAGTAAAATGGGAAAGGAGAGAGAAAATAAATTGAGGAAATACTCTTAAACAAAAAGGAAATAGGAGTCAATGATTTTGAAAATTCTCATTATCTACAAATGGAAAAAGATGCTAATATTAAGATATTCACTGTCAGAAGAACATGCTCCAGAGAAAAGAGACACTAGAATGCTCTAGAACCTCTTTTTTCTAGAGAAAAGGTTGAGATGTTAACTGTACAACATTTTGCTAAGCCCTCAGAAATATAAAAAGGTCAGAGTATTTGGTCACATAAAGAGCTCTTTCACAAGATTAAGGGTGTGTCTCTCCTCTCAATCAAACTATATACAGGGTCTCTAGGAAGCTTAAGGGCATTTTCCTTCAGCCATCTCAGCAGGAGTCAAACATAGAGAAGATGTGACCTTAAAAAGATCTGTAGTTGAGGCTTTTGTCTAATGAAATGAACCCCAGTGAAATCCATAGGAGACCTACAAAAGTTTTGAGAAATTTACTTCAGCAAAGACTGCCAGCTTAGACTGAAAGGGACAGAAGGAGGGCAAAATGAAGAGACTGTTGGAACACCAACATTCTACTGGAAGCAATCAGGCTGATAAAATTCCTCTGAAAACACATGCTACCTTTCATTAAAAAAAGAGGTATGACTCAGAGGGCGTAACCAAGAGCCCAAACTGTAGAACGAAACACTGGGAAGAATTATTGTCAGGCTTTGAAACCTAATTAAGGAACTATGGCCAGAGTTTGCCTAGCTGGATATCAGAACTGCTATGGACCAGCAACTCCTTTTTACCTTTCCTTTCTCCATTTTTGAACTTGAACAACTACAGTTATTACTTATGCCTGTCCCACTATTGTATATTGGGTGTGTTTGGGAAAGATATTTTTTTCTCTCATTTCACAGGTCTACAGATGGAGAGAAACTTTACCCTAAGAGCTGCACGTAATAGGTTATATCTGGAAGCTTCATCTGTACCTGGATGTGATCCGGATGATGAAATCTTGGAATTTCAGCAAATGCTGTAAGGGAGTGAGACTGTTAGAAACCTTGGGAGAGAATAAATGTATTTTGCATGGGGGAGAGTTGTGAATCACTAGGGGCTGGATGGTAGACTGTGGCCAATAGTCTCTAAGGTAACCCACAGTGGCTCCTATCTTTTGGTGTTCACATCTTTGTAGTTCTAATTCTGAGATGTAGGGGGCCATATGCCCACTGGGGAGAAGCACCTAAGAGTTCAGAACAACCCCTGCTAACATCCAAGAAGGAAATGAGGATTTCAGATTACAGTCCCATGGACCTGAATTTTGTAAACCACCTGACAGGGCCTGAAAGTGGATTCTCCTCAAGATTCTTCAGATAAGAGCCCGGCTTGTCAACATCTTGATTTTGATCTCATGGGACTCAGAGCAGAGATGCTAGCTGACCTACCAGACTTTTTACTTACTGAACAGTACCATGACAAATTTGTGCTTTTTAAGCCACTAAGTTTGTCATAATTTTTTGGTGGCAACAATAGAAAACCAAAACAACAGTGTATGGATAAGAAGAAGGATGGGCGAGGGTAAGTATAAAAACTTAAATATCGGTATAAAACGAAGTCAATATATGGTATATTGACAGTAAATGCTACAAAACATATTATCTAGATATATGGAAATAAATGTCATAAAAATAGCTAAAAAATATTAAAAGTGCTTGTCTCATGAGATCAGCACTGGGGTGATAGAAAAGTCTAAGACTGAGGATTGCTATTCGTTGTAAGGTTTTCAGTATTATTTGGCTTTTAAATGGATGTGTGTATATCACATTAATAACTTTTTGGAAATAAATTAATAGGAGATACCTCTCAGTGTTTCGGATATATTTTTTTCTTTGTAGAACATTTTTGTATATTTTCAAGTTTTTGAAAGTGGGTAGTTACTACTTTTATAATCAGGAGAAAATTTAAAATTTCTAGTGCTCCTGTTGGTCAGAGCCGCACTTTAAAATGATATAACAATATTTATTTCTGTATGAATGTGCTATAAATTTCATATACATGTATTTTGAAATCTTTCCTTTTCCAGAATATCTGATGTCCAGTACCTAATACAGGTAGTATGGTAGTTTTCCAGTAAATGTTCATTGAATAAATATCCATTGCCATCATTATCATTTGAAGCACTCTCGCGTACAATTAAAACGTGTACTGAATTGTATTTCTTTGAAGTACTTCTTTAATGTACTTTTCATATTTTTCCTCCTGATCTTTTACTATTAGCGCGTTTAATTTGTGAGTATCAGCATTTAGATGACCATACTTTAGAGATAAGACCAGAAAGGTGAAATAACCTTACTGAGATGACACTAGAGCTAATCAGCTAAAAAGTTGAGATACAAACCCAAGTTATCTGACTGCTATACTAGAGGTCTTTCTGTTATAACATATAAACCATCATTTTATTCAGAATTTGTCATTACTACATTGCATTTTACTTTTAGCAATAAAATATATTATACAAGAATAATTGAAAATCTAGCGGGTCTTTACATTATGGTGCTGGTATTTCCACATACCCGCTGTCATTAATTATATAATCAACTCAGCAAAAATAATAACCATGGCAATCTCTCCTCCCATTCTCCAAATATTCCAATCCTGCATCCATTAATAATAGTGATTTTTTATAGCAGGCTGTGAACTGGCAAACCATCAAGAGTACTAAAGTCAGAATTTTTTTCTTGGCTGTTTTTTATTTCATTTCCTCATTTCTTTTTTATGAGATTGGTTTATGTTATTTGATTTCTCATTAAATTTTATATTTGTGGGTTTATTTTATGATTTCTCAGATGTGCCAAGACTCCCTTGCTGCAAGTGATAGTAAAAAGATGGACAACTTTGAGGAGACAGTTTATTTGGTAAAAAATTGTGTCTATATGCTTTTCTACCATGAACATTCTGTTATATTTATTGTTTTAAGAATAACCTAAGGATCTCTACATTCTAAATTTGATTTGTGTTCTTTTTAAACCATTTTCTGTGTTATCTGTATACCAACAAATTTAGGTTTATAAATTCTTTTCATTTTAAATTTTACTGTTTATGACTAGGGTTTATATGAGTAAACCATAGCTGCAGAACTAGGCTGGAAACTAATTGGATGTCTTGGAATGTTGTTACTTTTTTAATAAAACAAGAATAAGAATATTAATTCTCTATGCTTCATAGGGGTGTTGTGAGAATCAAATAAGCAGATCTTAATGAAAATGTATGGAAACTGGAAAACATTTCTATTGTTGTCATTGTTGCTCTCTTTTGTATTGAACATGACGTACATAGTGGCGATCATTATTGGCATGTGTAGTTATTTTACAATGTTCAACTGATTCTCCGTGGCTTTTCTTTCACGTAGAGCCCATGGAAGGTGTTTTGTTTCATTTTATAGTGATGAGCATGATAGTTCACAGGGCTACTGTAGTTTGTGACTGAATATTTTAAAAACACAAAGGAAATTTAAAAGAGGTGTACCACTGATTCAGTGGTTCGCTATAGTACAGTGACCTCTGGTGCAGCCATTGAGTGATAGCAGAGAGTCTACTTGTATACCTTGTAGAATCTATAGGCGAATAAATAAATGTGTGGACTTACATTTTTACTGCTTTTAAAATTTATGGAGGTGCTATGTGAATGATAAAATAAAAAATAAAAGGATATCTTAATTCCTGGTGGTTTGGGTATTATATTTTCCCCAAAATAAATAAAATATAAATATATAATAATGGATAATGAAATCATTTTGAATTAGAATATGATCTCTTTGCAAAATTCTTAACCTGAAATCCATGAAATTCTGCAAAATGGTGTTTGTTTGGTATGTGTGTGTTTGACCATTTCTGCAGAGAATTCATAGCTTTGATTCAATTATTTAAAGGATTAAGTTTACTGTTCTTCCAATTTGGAACAACTAAGCTACACCATACCTGCTTTCTTTTCTCAGGATGTGAAATAGAGGGGAAAAATTATGACATTAGTTAAAAATGTGTTACAAATTAGTAATGTGACTTTCAGCACCACAACACTGAGAAAGTCATTCTCCTAATTCTTTCCACATTGAACTTTGGATAGAATATTGTTAAAAAAGGGGTAAATATTCAGGGAAATTGGAAAAAGTAGAAAGAAAAGCCGGGTTAACGTGGAAAGATCAAACATAGGAAAGCTAAATTAACACTATCAAAAATCTGTAATCACAGTGAGATGAAATCTGTTAGGAAATGATAGGCCTATATTCTGATCTTAGTTCTGATAGAGACACTTTCTATGGGACTTTACTATTTCAGAATCTTTTGTTTACATGTGACAGAAACTCAACTTTCCCTAGCTTAGACCAACGAGGGAATTTTCTTTTTGATCAGTGATATATTTTGTATGATTCTAAATCTTATAAGTTTATTGACACTTATTTTATGGCTCAGAATGTAATTTATTTTGGTAAATGCTCTGAGTGTACCTGAAAAAAATGGCAATTCTGCCTTGTTTAGGGGAAGAATTCTATAAATATCAAGTAGGTCATTTTGGTTGATAATCTTGCTCAAATATTCTATATCATTAATGGTATTCTACTTCTTCTATCAATTATCATAAGAAGGATATTAGAATTTCCAATTGGACTTGTGGATTTTTCTCTTTCTGTTCTTATTCATATTATTTTTTACTTCATGTATCTTGAATTTTGTTATATAATTGTGGATTTGTCTATTTCTTCTTGTAGTCCTATCATTTTTTGGATCCCATGTATTTTAAAGTTCTGTTATGAGGTGTGTAAATGTTTAAGGTTGGTACGTCCTCTTAATGAGTTGACCACTTTACTGTTGTAACCTCACCTTCTTTATCCCTGGTAATATTCTTAGATCTGAAATCCAGCTTTATTTTGGTTAATGTTTTCATGATTGTATCTTTTCTATTTCTTTAATTTTGACATATTTAGTTCTTTGCATTTAAACTGGGTTTCTTGAAGGGAATATATAGAACAGTTTTCTAATTATAAAAACATCCATCCTGACACCCTCTACTTCTTAATTGGATACTCTGACTATTTTGCTTGAGAGAGATTATGGAAGAGTGATATCAGCAAGATGGCGGGAATAAGAGGTCCTCCACTGGTATCGCGCCTCTGCAACAATAATTTGGCAGCCATCCACCAATAAAGTGCCTTTATGGGAACTTTGGGATCCAGATAGGAGATTGTGATACACCAGTAGGCTTCAAGACCAAAAAGAGTCATTTTGAGAAGGCAGGCCCATGCCCAGGTGGCTAGTTTACCATCCTAGCTACAGACCTGCAAACAACTCCATCCTCCTGTGGACTAGGCTATAGCCCCATTTGGCTGTTTACAGAAGTATAAAATTCACTGGTAAAGGTAAATATATAGTCAAAATCAGAATACTTTAATGGTGGCATGTAAATCACTTTTATCTCTAGTATAAAAGTTAAAAGAAAATAGTATTAAATATAACTGTGTACAATAATTTATTAATGGCTGAACAATATAAAACCATGTGAATGATGATACTGATAGCACAAAATGTAGGAAGAGGAGAAGTAAAAGTGTAGAATTTTTGTATGTGATTGACGCTAAGTTGTTATCAGCTTAAAATAGGCTGTTATAGCTATGAGGTGTTTCATGTAAGCCCCATGGTAACCATTCACACAGAAAAACCTGTAGTAGATGCAAAAACATAAAGAGAGAGAAATTAAAACATACCATTAGAAAAATCACAAATGAAGACAACAAGTAAGGAAGCAAGAAACAAAGGAATGACAAAAAGTCAGAAAACAATTAAGAAATGGAAATAGTAAGCTGATACCTATTAATACTTACTTCAAATGTAATAGATTAAATTCTCCAATCAAAAGACACAGAGTGGCTGAATGGGAAAAAAAAAAACCAAGATCCAACAATATGCTCCCTACAAGAGACTCACTCTATCTTTTAGGACACACATAGATTGAAAGTGAAGGAATGGAGAAAGATATTCTATGTAAAAAGTAACCAAAAAAAAGCAGGAGTGGTTATACGCAGAAAAAACAGATTTTCAGTCAAAATTGGTCACAAGAGATAAAGAAGGTCATAATATAGTGATAAAAGGGTCAATTCATCAAGAGTATATAACAATTATAAATATACATGTGCCCAACACTAGAGCAGCTAGATATTAAAGCAAATATTAATGGAAATGTAGGGAGAAATAGACAGCAATACAATAATAGTAGGAGACTTATATACTCCATTGTCAACATCAGATAAGTCATCCGGACAGAAAATGAATAAGAAGACATAGAACTTGAATAACACAATAGACCAAAAGGACATATGAAACACATACAGATGTTCATTCTAACACCACCAGAATACGCATTCTTCTCAAGTGCACATCGAACATTCTCCAGGATTGATCATCTGCTGGGCAACAAGCTAGTCTTAATAAATTTAGAAAGGTTGAAATCATATCAAGTGTCTTTTCTGAACACAGTGATATGAAATTGGAAATCAATAACAGAATGAAAATGGAAAAATTCACACACTAAGAAAGGAAAGAAATAGCAAAAATCAGAGTAGAAATAAATGAAATAGAGACTAGAAAAGCAATAGTAAAAAATCAATGAAACTAAGAGATGTTTTTTTAAACTTGACAAACCTTTGGCTTGACTAATCAAGAAAAAAAGAAAAGAGTCAAATAAACAAAGCTATAAATGAAAGAAATGAAAATATGGGAGAAAAACTTCAAAATAATGGATTCGGAAATGATTTCTTAGATATGACACCAAAAGCACAGGGAACAAAAGAAAAAAATAGAATAGTCATACTTCATCAAAATTTTAAAAAAACTAAGCATCAAAGGGCACTATCAATAGAGTAAAAGAGCAACACACAAAATGGGAGAAAATATTTGCAAATCATATGTGTGATTACAGATTCATATTCAAAGTATGTAAAGAAATCCTACAACTCAGCAACAACAAAACAAATAACTTCATTAAAAATACGCAAAGGTCTCACATAGACTTTTCTCCAAAGATATACAAATTGCCAATAAGCACAGAAAAAGATGCTCAACATCACTAGTTATGAGGGAAATGAAAATCAACAGCACAATGAGATACCATTTCACACCCAATGGGATAGCTATTATTAATAAAAAGAGAAAATAACAAGTGTTGACAAGGACATGAAGAAACTGGAATCCTTGTGAACTACTGGTGGGAATGTAAAATGGTGGAGGACTGTATAATTCTTCAAAAAATTTACCATAGAATTACCATATGACCCAGCAATCCCACTTCTCAGTATCTACCCAAAAGAAATAACAGCAGATTCTTGAACAGATATTTATACACCCTAGTTTGTAGCAGCATTATTTGTAATAGGCAAAAGGCAGAAGCAAACCAAGTGGCCATCAAAATATGAATGGATTAAACAATATGAAATCTACCCATGCAATGAAATTTATCTTTAAGAAGGAAGGAATTTTGACACATGCTAAAACATGGGTGAACTTGATGAGATTATGGTAAGTGAAATAAGCCTGTCATAAAAGGGACCAACAATATGTGATTCCACTTACATGAAATATCAGAGTTGTCAAATTCATAATGAGAGAAGGTAGAAAGTTAATTGCCATGGGCAAGTAGCAAAATGAAAGTAATAAAGGTTAGGGCAAAATCCACTTTGGTGGCCCGGGGTTCACCAGTTTGGATCCTGGGTGCAGACCTATGCATCGCTTGTCAAGCCATACTGTGGCAGGTGTCCCACATATAAAGTAGAAGAAGATGGGCATGGGTGTTAGCTCAGGGCCAGTCTTCCTCAGCAAAAAGAGGAGGACTGGTGGCAGATGTTAGCTCAGGGCTAATCTTCCTCAAAAAAAAAAAAATATTCTTGAGCCTTTTTATGGCATATAGTTAAGTCATATGGAAACACTTTTAACCTTTAAAGTTTTGATCTTATGCTTTGTTAAGTGAAACCAAAGAAGCCTTTAGTCTAGGACTAATTTTGTCCCACTCTGTCCTGCGACCTCTGTCTTGTGACGCCTAATGTACAATGTTTGAAATCTGTTGTTTCCCCATAGTTTGTCTTTTTTCTTTTTGTTTTAGGAGCTTGGTAAATCCAATCCCTTTTGTTCTATCTTGTCTGAAAGCTGAAGTCAATTTCTCACTTTGAAGATATGATGTCTCATTAACATACTTCAGTTAAAGGTTTTCCATTTAGAGGTTGCTATTATCTTATGACACATTTTTGATTTGTGGAAAGAATGTTCAGGAAAATAAATATTCTTATTTAAAATTTTCTCATTTGCTTTAAGTATTTATTATACTGCAACATGATCTCCCAGATATTGTTTTTAAGGAAATCAAACTGCTTAGAAGTAAATTAAACTTATTTAAATACCAGGTATGTATAGGAAAAAGGCAGAAGCGTACTTTTAATACCTTTTATGTACATATTGCCATTAAATCATAGAACTTTGAAGGATGAAAATAAATCTTTGAAATACATTAGATGATGATATTAAATATATATACACACATACGTACATACATGCATACATACATACGTACATGATTATTAGTGTGCCATGAATATATACAGGTGATATCTATGCATGAGTAAAAATAGAAATATCTGTATTTCTTTGAAACCTATACATGGTACCTAAATACTTCAGCCTTTATTCAACTTTTGATAATGTTTACTAATCATCAAAGTTTTAATATTTGAGTTAACATGGCTCAAATCATGGTTCAGTAGTAGGAACAATTCATTCATTTTCTGAAGAACTTAATATTTAATAATACATTCAGCTCTATTATAAACTAGAGTCTTGCTAGCTGTCTCCCAAAGTTCTAACTCTTAGTGTGATATTATCACAAGACCATAAATAAACAAGTCATGACTAGCTAAAAAAAAATTGTAAAGAAATTATATATATATACACTGAAGTAATGAGAAAAGCTCACTACCTCAAATCACTTTCTCCATGGCAAATCAACTAAATAGAATACTGCTAACGCTAGTGATTTGCTTGTGATCACTTTACCATCATCGTATTACAATACTAACAAATATCAAACTGGTGAGAGATGAAGAAAACTTCTATTGTCTGAAATATCTTTGACATTCCAGAAATTTGCTTCTGGCCCTCAGAAGCTATTCCCATTCAGAACTGGAATCAAGCGAAATTTGTTATCATTGCATTGAGGGAGTAGACAAAACAAAAATTTAAAAATCTACATTAATTAATTATAGCTAGTAAATGATTAACTAATAATTAGTTAATTATAATAATTAATCTACATTTTTTCATGTCTTCTGTTTATACATAAAATTCTACTGCTTAACATACAATTTTGTTTATACAGACCAGTTGTCTTCTTCCATTACAATGTTTGATGACCAAAAATGTCTTCTTTATCCTTTATGTCCTCAAAGAGAGTAGGCTTCATTTCCATGAGCTGCTTTCACTCCTAACCATTCAGTAAATTAAAGAGGGAGAGGTCTAACATTACCCTTTCTATCACTTATCTCTCAGAGATCATGTATTAATTCAACGTCTTGAAGAACTCCCAAATTCATCATATTTATATTATCTTTATTGTATTAGTTTAGCTTTTTTAAATCTCTTACCTAAATTATTACAGTATTTTTCTGTTTAGAATTCTTCACTCAGCCACAAAAGTATAGCAATAAATCTCATCATGTTCTTCCCCTTTAAAAAATTATTTTATGGCTTCATGCCACATACACAATCAAGTCTAAATCTAGAGTGTTCTCTCATAATCTGGCTTATTTTCTGTCCTAACCATATTTTTAACAAAACATTTTTTCTCAATCTGATGTAATTGTTTGTTTATATAGCTGTTTTCCCAACTACACTTTGAGGACCTGAGGAGAGGAATTTTAAGTTATTTGTTCTTTATCTCCAATGCCAATCACACAACTGAAACACATTCAAGCTCAGTAAATATTTGTGGATGAATGAATGGACTTACAGATGAGTGAGTGGATGAAAAAGGAGACATGATCTCTGAAGATCTTATCTATCACAAGAGCGGGCAAAAAATTCCAAATGATTCAGATCTAGACAGGCCCTGAGCCTTCAATGGAGGACAACTCTTAACTACTCTTAAATACAATGTGAATAGAGAGTAACTTACTTGATATAAATTTAAAAGTACTTTTGTATGACTATCAGCTCAAAAGTATTTCTCTGATCTGCCTGCTAAAGTCTCTAGAATTTTCTCTATAGAGATCAAATATTTAGGTTTAAAACAATTTTTAATTAGTATTACTAATTAGTATTACTAATTTAATTTAGTATTTTAATTTAGTAATTTAATTTATTATTTAAAATTTAAATAACTCCACAGAATAGTAACACTGAACAACATTATCACTCAGGCACTGATGTCTTAGATAAAGTTCAGGTCATGCATCTGAAAAGACACAAATGAAAAAGAAAACAGGACAGGCATATTTTGATGAATTAAACACAAGGGGTCTATGTAGAATATCTCAAAGAATCTACAAAACAATTCCTGGAACTAATAAGTGAGTATAGGATGGTCACAGGAAACAAGATTAATATATGAGAGTCAACAGCTTGACTGTGTACTCATAATGAACAACTGGAATTTGAAATTTAAAAATATACATAGATGTGTGTATATACATGGGTTAGTAAACACATAGATATTTCCCTTTTCTGTCAGCAGAGAGGGTCTAAAAGAAAACAACCCAGTAGCACTGAGCATATCTATTGCCCAGATCTTGGCTTCTCATACTATTTTCCAATACAAGGAACCAGCGCTCCTTCCACAAATGGCCGATTGCAGAATTGGAGCAGGAAATTTAGATGTGCCTAGAGCATTTTGCAGTGCCAGAAAGTAAGAAAGCACTCATAAACAGAAAAACAAACATCACATGATGGGAGCATGGCAAAGAGACACAATAGCCAACTGAAAGTGTTCCCAGTGGTTAAAAGTTGGAACAACTTGAGCCACAAAATAAAAGGTTTTGTGTTGAATTATAACTCCAAGTATAAAATAAATATTCAGTAGTCTATATTGAAGTAAATAAATGATTGAATAAATAAATAAGTAAAGAAATAAGTAATGGCGTGGGAACTAACGTCTTGAAGAAGAATTCCAAATAATCTGCGTAGATTCTATGATTTGGGGAGGTGGAACAATACTCCCTGCTCCTTAAATGTGTGTTGTACATGACTTTCTTCCAAAGATTACAGTACGCCAAAGGGGAGAAAGGGTAACATTAGAGTGGAGAGTCTTGCCAAACACTACCTCAGCCTTGTGATCCTGCTTAGCATCAACAGTAATAAGCCATATCAATATAATGCTCTCTTGATATGATGTAATGGGGTTGGTGCTTTACCTCTGTGGTCATTCCAACAATGCATAACCTCTGTCTAATCATGAAAAAAGCAATAGAAAAATTCCAGTTGAAGGACATTCTACAAAACCTGACTAACACTCCTCAAACCTATAAGGCTGTCAAAAACAAGGAAATCCTGAGCTACCATAACAGCCAAGAGAAGCTTAAGGAGACATGATGCTCCTGGAAGAGAAAAATGACATTATGTAAAAAACCAAGCAAATCTGAATAAAACACAGACTTTAGGTAATAATAATGTATCAATATTTGTTTATTCACTGAGACAAAGGTACTCTACTGATATAAGAAGCTAATAAAAAGGGAAATATGGGTTGGGAAGGAGGAAACACTCTACTATCTTTGCAAGTTTTCTGGAAATGTAAAACTATTCTAAAGTAAAATTTTATACAAAAAAGAAAACAAAAACAAAAGGACTGATTTTTTTCCCAAGGAATGTCAACCGAGGTATTCCTGAGCCAACTGGAATCCTTTAGAACTTGGGAACCTCCATTCTGGGGAAGAGTTGATGCTGAAATGGTAAGTATACATTTGCGAGACAATTGGAGGATGCTATCTTACCTTTTTTTAAACTCAGTTCCATACATTTTTTCAGGTTTTGAGGTTTATTAAAATAAAGTATTAGCAACCAATATGCAAAAACAAAATTCTTAAGCGTTATGGCTTTGAAAAGCACAATACAGTAAAACAATCCATTTTTATAAGTATCAGAAAGAAACAAAATTGAAGCATGTTGTGGAATTTCATTTTTTACAACATTAATAGAAGCAGAACAACTACAGATAAGAAGCAGACCTATAATGCAGCGATTGTTTTGGTCTTTATCATCTGCATATGAAATATCTTTTTAAGAGAACATGAGCAAGTACATACAAACATCCAGTTTTAATGATTACAGTCCTATCCAATTTTAAAATAAGTGATTTTCAAAATGGAACTTTAACCAACCAGGTTAAGAAGAAACTCTGTAATTTATCTTTTCATTCTGGAACAGTCCTAGGAACCTGCAAACATTCTCTAATATATCTCCTATTAAATAATATATGCACTTTCATTATATAATATTCCTTCTGAAACTACTGTCCAAATTTTTCTAGAATTTCACAGCAAAACTCAAACAGTTATCTTTAGCAGTTAATTGTTCCACTTTCTCACTTCCCACACTGTACTCAGACGACCGCATCCTCATCATGCCACTAAAAATACTCATCAATGTTACCAGTGACTTCCAAACATCCAATTCAAAGATTACTTCTCTGCACTTATGTTAGCCAAATTCTCAACAGCATTTGACACAAATAACTCTCCTATCTTCTTGAAACACTCTTGTCTTGCTTTCATCACACCATACTTAACTTGTTCTTTTCCCACTTACTGGCTGTTCCATTTTAGGCTCTTTTCCTTACGTCTTTTCTGCTAGGCATCTAAACGTTATAACACATGAGGGCCCTATTCAATGTCCTCCACTGCTCTTCGTGTATACTGTTTTCTTATGTGATTATAAATAGAGTGGTGGTAACATCTCTATTTAGTTATCTAATACACATTTCAAATTCAACACAGCCAAACAGAACTCTTATTTTAATTCCACTGACATTTCTCTCTGCTCTTCTCCAGCTCAGTAAATGGTGCCACCATATATCCCATTGTTCAGAAAAAAAAAAAAAGCTCCTAAAATTTTTCTAAATAATTGCCAAGTCCTTTTGATTTTACTTGCAAAAGGTACCTTGTTTCTATCTCCTATTCTCCATCTCCACTGCTAACACCTTAATCTGAGTCACTATCACCACTTTCATAGGCTACTGTAAGAACCATTTAATTAGGTGTCATACTTCTCTCCTGTTCATCATGTCCTATGGTATTTAAAAGAAATTTTTTAAAAATTCCTACCTTGTGTATAGTTGGGAAAGCAACATCTTTCTACATGATTTCTGCAAATATGTGTGGAAATTTCATTCTCATAGTTTCCTCTATCCCTTATTTTGTGTATCTAATGGACTCTAAAACTCATTTGGAATGCAAGGTTTTTTCCTCCCCCTGTTGTTTTCTTCTCTGAGACATGCGACTGTGATATGGGATACAGCCCCTTTTCAATGCTTTTTCCCAAGTACACTTAGACAAAGCATATATGTAAATTTTTACCAAAGTTTGAGGTAAGTGGGGAAAAATTACAGGTGGAGCACCACAAGATCGAAAATTAGATTCTCCTATTATTAAGAATATTTCAGATACTCTTAATGCTCAAAATCTTCTTAATGGTGATTTTTTTCTATGCCCACTCATTGCAATGTTGCATAGTCCTTTCTCTTTTCTCATTTCTTTTTCTGTACCCCTCTATACCTGTTAATTTATTATGCAGTCCAGCTTAAATATCATTTTGCTTTACTGTCTCTTTCCAAATTATGTCCCAGTGGAGGGAGGCAGGAGAAAGAGAGCATCTTACATCTTTCACATTCAAAGTGACCTAGGAAGGTGTTTTTCTAAATAAAAGCCATCTACTCCAGAGAAAAATTGTTCCACTCCTTAAGGCATAAAAGCAAGCAATTTTAAAACTCTGATACACAGATATCCAGGCATAGCATGCTCTTTCAATGTTTATCCTTTGACTATGCAATAAGCTCCAGATTTCTCAAAATAGACAATCTGATTCTTGTATTTTGTTCTCAATCTTATCTTCCTTTAAGTCCCCTTGTACACATCATGCTGTGGTCAATTCAGTAAATTCCCCCTTTCTTAACTAGACTGCAATCTTTCAGGCTTCTGCGCCTTTCTTCATACTTGTCATTTTTGTCTGGAATATCCTTTCATAGTTCACCTCCCCGAAGAATTCGTGTTTTAAGCACAACTCTCACATTACCCTCTTTGGGCCCCAAGTAAAACAAAGTGCTCTCTTCTAGGTTCCACAACGCCTTGTTTACACAACCCACAAAGTGGATTATAATCACTGATTTGAGAATCTTTTCTTCCTGACTAGACTGTATATCCCTTAAGGATGTTTTCTTTTCTCTATCCCAGCACCAAGGCCTTCTAATGCTCAATAAACATTTATTTGGGTTCAGAGATCGCTTTCTAACACACAGTTATATTAAGTGTGTATTCTGTGGACTCATCCATGACCTTTACTAAACTCATCCTTTGGATCTCTGTCCTTGACAGGAACATCTTCACAATTTCAAATGTCATTATGAGATGGGTCTAGGTTCAGGTTTCATCCCTGCTCCTTAATAATTCTATATCTTTAGGCAAGTTACCCAGTCTCTGTAATCCTCAATTATTTCTTTGTAAAATGGGCATAAGTTCCCTTTTTCTTTTTGAAAAACCAATTAGATTATGCTAAAATACATATTTAACATTATCTAGTAAATATTAAATTAATACTTATCCTTCTTTTACATCTGATCAAAGATGGTCCTCAGAAATAAAGAGCAAGCTGCATTAATAAAAAACTGTTAAAAATATAGCACAGTTCCAGGTACCATATCAAGCACCCCAAACTCAATCTCTGTCCTCCATCTCTTTTCTTCCCACAAATTAATAGATAGAGAAACTCCAAAAACATAATAAATTGATATTTCCTCTTTGAAAACCACAATTTTTTTTTCAGATTAGATAATCAGAATTATTACCTTTCCCATCACCTTTGATTTCTGAGCATGTGCTCATAAGCAAAGTTTAAAATAGATGTTCTGTTTCAGGGCTGAAATGGCACATTTTTGAATTATGGAAGCACCACATTTTGTTTCTTGGTTATTGATGAAAGTAATATTGCAAATCCAAAAACTTCAGAATATATTTAGGAAAATATATGTGAGTTTCTATGATGAGGTATTTTTAGGAGTTCCCTAAAACCCTCTGACAAAGGTTATTGGTTATTATCTTGCAAGTTGTTTATTTCGTGCATTTTAGTCATCTCTTTCAGGCCATAATGGTTGTTTATTTTTTAAAACCTCTTATTTTTTATAACTTGAGTATTTATTTCTATAATGAGAAACAAAAGATTTGAAATTCAATATTCTCATGCATTTTAAAGACTATTTTTGTTCTCAGATTTTCTGATATGATACTAGTTTTCAGCTGTCACAAAATGTATTCCATCTTTTTCATCTTCTGAATGAAAATTGTTAAATTATTTCAAGCTGCTCAGTAATTAAAAATAATTTGTTTACCAATTTGGACACAGTTGATTCAGCCCAGAGCCTTCTTGAAATCAAATAATGTAAACCACAGTTTTTCAGCCAAAGGAATGAAAAAAAAATCAGATTAAACTCCTAAAAATATTCAGAAATTCTAGTTGAGCTTCTGGAAGCTAAGAGAATTGCTTAAGTAAGACAATACCAGGTTCTTTTAAAGATTACAATAAGTATTTGAGGTATGAATATTTATATGAAAGCATTAAAATTCTACATTAGTGTGAGAGAACATCTTTCAAAGAAAGTTTGGCTTCTATCCTGCTCCTGCGAGGCTATTTCTAAGCCCTTGGAATATTCTGCCTCATAAGAATGTCTTTACCTGGGGTCTTAGCCCACACCAGATAGTTTATGTTGACAATGTTATTCAAGATGGGAGCCTTGGGCCAGTTGGTATCAGCTTAACCTCTGGCGGAACTGGAGACTGAGTAACTAAGGTCAGCCATGCAGGAAGTCAGCCATGCTTATGTGACTGACACCCAGTCTGGACTGGACACCGAAGCTGAAGTCAACTTCCCTGATTGGGAATCTTCCATGACTATTGCCACACATTATTGCTTGTAGAAGTAAGTGCAGTCTGCATGACTCCACTAGGGGAGGACCACTGTGAATCTGCACCTATTGTCTCCTGGACTCTCCCCGATGTGAATCTTCCTTTTGCTGATTTTAGTCTGTATTCTTTTGCTGTAATAAACTTATAGACATAAGTATAATGGCTTTTCTGAGTTCAATGAGTCCTTCTAGAGAATTGTTGAACTTGAAGGCAGATTTGGTGATCTGGTCAAATGGCATTTTTGAACATGCAGTCTCCAGAAGCCACTGGTCATTCTTGCTTTTATACAAACTCTGTTTTAATTTTCTGCATAGAACTTTTTGCTTTTGTAAACAAAGGCCTTCTCTGAGGGTTCACTGCTGTATCCCCAGCACCTTGGAGCCATACCTAACACAAAGTAGGCATGTAACACGTATTTATTAATTGAGAGAAGTGATGGCTGTCCACCTTGATCCAATTGGTTCTTTACCATGTTAAGAAAGTAAAGAATTTTCAGGTAATGTCTGTAACTAACCACTTTTATCATCCTTACAATGGCTTCATGTCTGCTACCATCCCACTTTTCTCTTTCCCTTTGGAGCAAAATTCCTCAGAAGAGTTGTCTGGTCTTACAGTCTCAATTTCTTTCCTTGCATCTTCTCCTGAATCCAATCCAATCCAATTTTTTTTGTCTTAGTACTGATAAACAAATGGCAAGCAATAGGATATATTGGAATACACGAGGAAGCCATTTGGTGTAAACCTAATTCAGCCTGACCTTGTTTTTCCAAAAGGGCCTAACATGGCCCTTGAGCATGCATTCTATATCTGCTTTAAGCATTTGTTATGTCCTAAAGACAAGAACAAATGGTCTTGAGATGAAGATGCAACTTCCCCCACATTGGCATTTCCTTAGGGATGAGCATCTCTCCCTAGGCTAGAAATTGATTGCTGCGCTCACCTTGTGACCACCCAGCCTGAGACAACAGACCTGCTACCTGCTGTGTCCATGAGACAGCAGACCTACTACCTGCTGTGTGAATAGCTGTGCTGTTCCAGCTAGGCAATCTCGTGACTATTGTAAAAGGGATAGTCCTATCACATGTGATGCATGCTCTTTACTCCAAGATGGTATATAACCACTCTGTATACCCCACTTCTTCGGTGTCCTTCCTTCCTTGGAGAAGGAAAGCCTCAGGCTAAGCTAGTCTTCAGATCTGGCTCATAATAAATTCACCCCAATTTTGATTTATTGATTGATTATGGATTATTTTCATAGACATTACAAAGATCCTGGTTATGAATTATCTCCACGTTGCTAAATTGAATAGTAAATTCCCAGATGCCCTGTTACTTGACCTATCACTGGTGTTTGGCAGAATTAATAATTCCCTGATCCTTGAAAGACTTTCTTCCTGCTTGCCTTCTAGGAATGTAGATCCTGGTTTTCCACCTACCTTTTGGCTGGCACTTCTCATAATCTTTTGCTTATTCTCCTCCTAGTCCCTATTCCCTAAATATTGGAATGCATCAGAGTTAGTTCTTGAAACACTTGTTTTTTCCTATTTATACTTATATCCATAGAAATCTCACTCATTCTCAAAAACCTTAAGTATCATATCTATGCTGATTATTTACAATTTTGTATCTCCTTTTCAGATCTCTAATCTAAACTCTGGACTCATATTGAGCCACCAACTTAATATTTACACTTGGATATTCAATAAGCATGCCAAACTTACAATCTGATTTTAAACATCCAAATATTCAGAGTCCAAAGCTCTTGATATTTTCTCCCACATCTGCTCCTCCAAAAGTCTCCATTTCAATTTTATAGTCACTATAAACTTGTAGTTTCTCAGATCAGAAACCATGGTCCTCTCTTTAATTATTCTCTTTATTCTTACCTCTCATCTAATTCATCAGGAAATCCTGTGGGTTCTACCTTCAAATACCTAGACTCTTCCTGCTTCTCACCCTCCCTATGCCCCCATTGTAGGCTTTGTCTAAGCCAAAATCATCTCTCACCTAGATCATTATCACTGTTAGCCCCTAATTGTTCTCGATGCTTCCTCCATTAATCCACTACACTCCACCCTTACACAGCAACCAGAATGGCATTGTTGCACTGTAAATTAAATGGGTCAGTCCTCTCCTCAGAACCCTCCAATGGCTTTATGCCTCACTCAAAATTAAAGACAAGGAATTTCCAATGGCCTCCAAGACCCCATGTGATCTGTTATCTTAAGGCCAATCTTCCTCACAAAAAAAATTATGTGGAATAAACAGGGCTTTACAGTCTGCCAAACTCTGCTATTCACTAGCAGAGTAAGTTATCCAAGTTTTTAATCCGTCAAATTATCAGTTTCTTTACTTGAAAGATTGATCTAATGATACAATTTCTAAAAATTTGCATTAGGATTAAATGAGATAACATACAAAGTAGTGCTTGACATTTTAGCAGATGTTCAATAACGCTAGTTCTCATTGTCTTTAAACAAAGTGTGTGTGTCGGCGGGACTGGGGGGGGGGGTGGGTGGAGCAAAATAGTTTACAAAAATGATACGAACTAATGTGAGGGTGGTTTGCACCTCAAGCTATCTTTATTAGTTGAAGTGAATTAACAGGTCTATAAAAATCGTAGAAATGTGAGGTTGCGGAAAACCTTAGAGAACATCTAACCTACACACATCATTTTAGAGGTGGAGAAAATGAAATCTGGAGAGGGTAAAGGATTTGTGATGAAGTTGGAAGTACAACCCATGTCTCCTGAGGCCAAGTGGTGCTCTTTGCAAGCGCACACACACAAAAAATCAAGGATGGAGACTCTAATTTTGTCATGGATGTCCAGATGTAAGGCTGGACCCTATTCCACAAGTCTTTTAGGCGTGGGGTTGAATCATTCAAGATACGAAAGCTACCAAATGTCTACAAAGGACCTTTCAAAAACCTGAGAGTAGGGAATAGTCTGGGACATAGGCATTTCCATTGTTTTTTCTTCTTTCATTTGGACAGACTGATGTGGTAATAAAGAAGAAATTTACCTTAGCACAGTATTTAGTACCTCAGAGAAGAAACTGGAGCTGAGCATTAACTAAACAGCAGCATCTTCCAAGGTTTGCAGCTGTGAGATAATCACAAGCCTGGGAACGTGCTGAGCCAGGAAGCTGACAGCAAAGTGTTTCCAATTCCTGAGAACTGCATTTGTCTTATAATGACTGCAGTTGTCTAAATGTCATTTCACTTAGAAGACGGTACCTTTGCTGAATGGAGTTGGGGGGGCAGAGCCAGCCCTAAAGACGTGTGATCGTCATTGCCCTGCAATTGTGTAGGCAGGTGAACTGGTCAGGCTGTTCCTTTGGTTTTGGCTATTTTAAAAATGAAAAGAAATAAAAGCTAACTATAGCCCTATTGTCAATTGCCTTGGAAAAGATACAGTCAATTTTCTCTTTTGTGCTTAGCAGAGACACTGTTGGTATAACCTCAGGGGTAGGAAAAGCTTATTGTCTACGTGTAATCAGTGTGGCCTGAGGGCTTTGTGAGATGCACATTCTTTTCTTGAGAAAATGAAAGTATTCTAAAAAGTTCATTTATCTCCTTTTAGTGAAAAACTATTCCTTTTCTGTTCCAGTAATATCTACGGATTACTTATATATTCATAACTAGACTATGAAGTTCTTAAACTCTTCATCCACTTAACATGAAATTTAGAAAGATGCAAAATATCCTCACTAAAATATATATTCTGGAACCCTCTCCAATCTTTTCCCTCACTGTCAAACCTAAAAAATACTAAGAGAGAAATATTATACAATTGTACACAGCTAGAGTGAATTATTAATTTTCCAATGTGAATTTTTGGAAATTGCTGCCAAAAGCTGTTGTAGAAAGGGGATTATACTGCTCTATAATTTGGCATCAAGTGGGCTGGCCCTGTGCTTTCAATTAACTAAGAGAAACCACACACATCTATATAGGCAGTATGAGGGTAGAAGAATGTCTACAATTTTGTGCATTGCCTGCTTAGCTGCAATTGGATTTGTCTCTGTTTATGCCATGGATAATTTGGTTATTCCGTCTTGTAAAGAGAGGGAAAGAAAGGAGAAAAAAATATCTAGCAATAATTATGTTACTTCAGCTCTAGGAACACGTTTTTCAAGTGTTTATATAAAGTCATTGTTTTTAGTAGTGCCTAATCCCAACAAGAGGCATCTTCAGATATTCAACTCCATTAGTACTTGGTAGAAATTTATAAGTAGTCAATATAAGTGAGGACAGTGGATAAAGATCTCATCAGCTAGACAATTGCTGTTAAATCTATACTACCGTTGTATCTGACCTCCCCGATCTTGATTGTCAGTTGCTACCTCCCAGGATCAATTTAAGTGATACATTGAGTCCTCAGGGATTCAATTGCTCCAAGTTTAAATGAGCATTTCTTAAAATATGCCACTTAAGTACTTTTACAAACCTTCATACTGAATGTCATAACTCTCACTCTATGCAGAATTGCTACTAGGTGACAGAGGACAAGATGGGAATAAGAGGAGGTGGCTAAGGGGAACAAAAGAAGCAATGACTTGGGATTTATGACCGCACAACCATTTACTAATTGCTTTCCATATACTTCAATGTGCAACAAAAACATTATCTCATTCCTTTCCTCAAGAAAATTCCAACTAAATAACCTATCAAGCTATCCGAAATCAAGTGCTAAATCCTAATTCTGTCTCGTATTAGCCATTTGACTTTTGACAAGTAATTGTTTAATTTCATTAAGCCTCAGTTTCATAACCTGTACAAAGGAATAATTACGTCTTACAGAGACGTTAAAATAATTTAAAAAGACAACATACGTAAAAGTGCCTAGGATTCTGTCTGACATATAGTAGATACACATGTGTGTTTACTTGCTTCTTCTAGGACAAAGTGAAGATTATGTAGTATTTCTGAAACCTATTACCCATGGGACCTGGAAATAGGGCAAGGCAGATGAGGAGGCAAAGAAACAGGTATCATTCCATTTACTCCTATAATTTCTTTTAGGTGAGAGAAAAGAACTTGGGAGATCTTTCTCATTGGGATCTGAAAGGGCTCAATGCTAATGACAAATAATCAAGGCAACATCCACAAATATTTTAATCAGTTATATAACTGTGAGGCTTAGATATGGGAGTTTGCTTTGATTAGAGTCAGAAATGTATTCTTATTCTTCAGGTTCCTTTTGAATGACAATATTTCTTATGCAGCCGATTAAAGCTCATTCTTCAGAAAAATACACTCTCTTAAATTGATTTAAAGCAGCAAATGATTTGTTAAATTATTTGAAATAACTTAAGCAAGTACTTCCAGAAAGTGGAGTAGAGTCTCCACTTGTAAGAGGAATGTTACTGTAATTAAACAAGATGCTTCATTCCACCAGAGAAATCCTGTTGGTTTTATCTTCAGTGAGAATGAAGGAAGTAGGAGGTGGTCTCCCTCCATCTGTGGTTCCTTCTGGATAATAACTCAACCTACAAGGTCATTTCCACCTCTTTCCATAGCCAGTTGAATTCCTTATGCAAAAAGGAGCAATGATACCAATTAGTGACTACTCTTATGCAAGTTCAGGTTTTTTGTCTTTTCTTTTGTTTTTAAATTAAAGGGTTAGTTGCTAGCCCATACAGTTCTGTAGGAGTTTTTATTCAATGACATTCTCTATGTTTGCTTTAGTTTTTAATAAGAAACTCTGCTGATTTGCCTCACATTTTTCTCCAAAGCATCTCAACTGGAAGATGAATGCTAATTACAGTGAACTAGGGGAGACCAGAAGGGGGAAGAGTTATGGGGGAAAATGTGTCTACAGCCTACAGATGACTGACTCCCCCACCCTGCTGCTTTCTAGCTAGAAGCCTCTGAATGGAGGGCATTTACAAACACTTTCTATAAACCTTAATGATTCATGACAAACACTTCCACGTATTTTTGAGAATTCAATGCCTTGGTCTGACCAGTTCTTCCCTGAGTTTGTAGGTATAGTTACAAATATGTTGTAAGCAAAAATGTATACAGCACTCTTGCATGTTTTAATGGGTAGACAGCAGAGGAGAAGGCAAAGGGAAAGAGCCCCAAGCAACACAAAGAGATTCTCCTGCAAATGGAAACGATGTCTTTATCCCTGTCCTTGGTGGGGAGAAGAAAGAAGGGGGCAGAGCTTTGAAGACTTAGCTGTGAGAGGAGTATTTGTATCCAAAGCCACAGATAACGCTGAAATTAAGAAAACAGACAGGGCTGAGTTATCTACAGAAGGGAGTACAAGCCAATTTCCAAACCGAGAGGAGAGCCATAGATATAAACACAAGGAATATAGCTTGAGAAAGTGAGCAGAAGTGTTTCCCAGGCAATTTTTCAGGACAGGTATTTGACCTCAGCGAATTTCATAGGCTATCAGCAGAGAATTTATAAAGGGCCAGGACCAGGTTAAGAGGTTACAGTGTGGGCCAGCGCAGGTATTCTCTCTGATGCACTAGGTAAGTGTTCTTACCACTTCCTTGGTGAGGAGGAGGGTCCTCTGTGTATCCTTTACATTTCATTACATATTAAAGTAATCCATGTGTTTGTCACCTGAATGTCAAGTCCTCCAATTATCTGTTGTCTATCTGGTTTTTAAATACAAAAAAACTACCTTGAGTTCCTACTGTACCTCTTATGGAAAGCCCAATTACCTCTCCAATATCTTTCATGGTTTTAGGAAACATGCCTTAGATCCATTTTCTTGTTTCCACTGAATTCTCAGTTTTACATTATATGGTTGTTTTCTTCCTTCTGCTCTTTATATCCCTAAGCACAGAAAATCCCTTTTCTTCAGACCCCAGAGGCATTGATTAGACCAATTTGGAGAAAAGTGTTTCACTGAATATTAAAAAATAACCAAGGTGAATTTTAGCACAGCATAGAACAGGACATAACTTAAAATCAGATTATCAAGCAACTCAGTCCTTTGGCCTTTTGGCCATACCTGCTACAGCCCCTTCTCCAACCCCGTTAGAGGTAAATTCTTTCACAACTACTTTCCTCATAGTCCAGCACAATGCCATGTTTATTTGATCTTCCCTCCTTCTGTCCTTTTTATTCTAATCCTCCAAATGTCCGATATTTGTCAATCACAACAATTTATTGGTCTCTCTCTGATGCTTCTAGCTCCTTACATACTTTGTAGGAGACAAGACAGGATAATAATCAGCAACCTTATATAACTAAGTGGCAATCTAGGTATTTTCTCCTCTCCCTCTGACCCCTCAGCTTTATTGAGATATAATTGTAATGTAATATTGTGTAAGTTTAAGCTGTACAAAGTGACGATTTGATACACATATGTATTGTGAAATGATTACCACAAAAGTTAGTTAACACATCCATCACCTCACATAACAACTATTTCTTTTGTAGTGAGAACATTTAAGACCTACTCTTAGCAACTTTCACATATATAATACAGGATTGTTAACTATAGGCACCATGCTGTACATTAAATCTCCGGAATTTATTCATCTTATCACTGGAAATTTCTACCCTTTCGTCAATATCTCCCCATTTCCCCTACACTCCAGTCCCACCATTCTACTCTTGTTTCTGAGTTTAGCTTTCTTTTAGATTTCACATATAAGTGAGACCACACAGTATTTGTCTTTCTCTGTCTGACATACTTCACTCAGTGTAATACAATCAAGGTATATCCCTACTGTTGCAAATGACAAAATTTCCCTCTTTTTTGTAGCTAAATAATATTCCATTGTATGTACATACTAAATCTTCTTTATCTGTTCATATGTTGATGGAAACTTACATTGTTTCCATGTCTTGGCTATTGTGAATGAACATGGAGGTGCAGATAGTGATATCTCTTTGAGATAGTGATTTCATTTTCTTTGATATACTCCCAGGAATGGGATTGCTGGATCACACGGTACTTCTATTTTTAATTTTGAGAAATCTCCATACTGTTTTCCAAGTGGTTATACCAATTTACATTCCAACCAAAGGTGAATAGGTTTCCCTTAACTACATATTCTCACCAACACTTGTCTGTTGTCTTTTTGATAATAACCATTTCCATAGGCGTAAGATAATATCTCATTGTGGTTTTAATTTGCATTTCCTAAATTAGTGATGTTGAGAATGGGATACAAACGAGGGATGTCTTATCTGGCCATCTTGCTGACTTCACTACCCAACTAGGTGTTTTCTTAATGAACAACTGTTTACCCTGGTAATACTGCTCCTCCTCTAGAATGTAACTCAGTTGTAAATGTATTTTTAATAGCTATTTTTTCTTTCTTATGTAAAAGTTATGTATAGGAAAGTATATATAGTTTTCATGACAGATTTTGGATTATAGATTCAATTGTTCTTCAAGTTACAAGTTGTCAGTTACAAGTACTTACAACTGGACTAATTATTAGTCAAGAAACTGCTACTCAGAATGAGAAAAATTCATAAGCATCTTAAGGCTATAAGTAGAACATATAAAGTTTGCCAAATCTCACGTTTGTTATTGCCATTGGGAGATTTTTTGGTGTCCTTGAGTATGTCTGTTATGCACAGAAATTAAAATTTGTAGCTGCTTTAACATTTGAAATTAATATTTGTTTTACATTCAAATTTAAAAACCTATTAATCCATAAGCTTTTAGTTTTCACTTACAAATGTTATCATGCTATTGAATAAATCTATCAAATTTCAACAATCACCTTTGTCAGCCTTTATAACAATTAAGTTTTCTTAAAATCTTAAATTGCCTTTATAAATTTAACATGATCAATTTTCCTTCTTAAGTAGTTCAATTGTGAAACAAATAAAACCTTTCTAAGCACTTAAATGAGTCTTATTAATCTAATAGATTAATCTTATAAATGTGATAATCCTTATATTCAATACTGTCCTCAAATTTAGTAACTTTTTAACTTTTTACATTAATATCAAAGTTTCATCATTTACTTAAGTATTGTTTTTTGTGAGGGAAGATTAGCCCTGAGCTAGCATCTGCTGCCAATTCTCTTCTTTTTGCTGAGGAAGACTGGCCCTGAGCTAACATCTGTGCCCATCTTCCTCTACTTTATATGTGGGACTCCTGCCACCGCATGGCTTGTCAAGCGGTGCCATGTCCGCCCCCGGGATCCGAACTGGCAAATCCCAGGCCGCCAAAGTGGAACGTGCAAACTTAACTGCTGCACCACTGGGCTGGCCCCATACTTAAGCGTTTTTATTATGATTATAAACTGAGTCTATTAGGCATTCTAATGTTTAATTTTCTTTTAAGCAACAGTATTTACAATTTTGTATTTGTGTATACACAAATTGTTCTTAAGCTTAGCACAAGAACAGTAAAACTACAGTCTCCATTACTTCTAAATTTCTATAATTCATTTAAAATTAAATGGATGTGCCCACCAAGGAAATGTATTTGCCCAACAAGGAAATATTAATATCACTTCAAGCCATTTAGGGTTGTTTTCTCAAGGAACCTGAGGTTGTATGCCCAATCTAGGTGAGATGCGTGTCAACCAGAGATTCTGAAGGAGACCTGACATCTGGATGGTTTTCCTCAGGAAAGTAAGAAACACATAGAGACCTCACTTATAATTCCTATGTATCAACTCCAAGACCATACTGTCTAAATAATATGGTCTTTTGCCCAGATCCCCTGGATTTGTGTTAACTAATAGATATTTCACAAATCCTGCTTGAGTTTCAAGCCTTCCTAGATTGCTTCACTTATAGAATGGATTTTAGTAGTCTTTTTTTCCCTTTTTACTGCTTATATCTCTCTGAATTGGTCTCATATAATCCCCATCTGGCAGGGCCATAAATCTTAGGGATATTAAAAATTACTTCTGACTTGATTCTGTATGTCTTATGGATTACTCTTGCATTATGCTCAGGACACTAAGCCATGACAATGACTACAACAGTCCTAAAATGTGGATTATTAATGCTCTTTCCAAGAGAGTTATATATTGAGCCAGAGATATAGACTTACCAAATAAAATAATCTCTTCATTATATATATTCACATAAATGTCCTAGTTTGGAACAACACTGTTTAGTTTACTATGAATATTTTTTGCAAATTCCATTATTTTCTTGTGCATAGTATAGTTGATTTATATTGTACATCTAAATTTAAATAATTTATTTATTACATGTAAAACTTACCATGGTATCAGCAACAGTTTTTAATTTTTGGTTTTATTTTGAAATTTTATTCGTATTTGCTAAACTTATTATGTAATTTTCCAAGAAGAAAATTTCTTGGGAGGATTATCCTGAAAACAAATCAGTATTTTTCAAGTCATTTCCTTGTCTATGAGCATATTTTATATATATATATATATATATATATTTTAAAGATTTCATTTTTTTCCTTTTTCTCCCTAAAGCCCCCCAGTACATAGTTGTGTATTCTTCATTGTGGGTTCTTCTAGTTGTGGCATGTGGGACGCTGCCTCAGCATAGTTTGATGAGCAGTGCCATGTCTGCGCCCAGGATTCGAACCAACAAAACACTGGGCCGCCTGCAGTGGAGCGCGTGAACTTAACCACTCAGCCACGGGGTCAGCCCCTATGAGCATATTGTATTTTTAGGTGTTCATACTAACATCAAATTTTATACATTTCACATGTTCTATTGTGTTTTGTTTAAATATATTAATGTGTTGAGTGTAAATATCTAGAAATTTTATAACCAATTTTGGTATATTTTCCTTTAATTGTAAGTAACGTTTTTTCCAGATCATTTTGTGTCTTTATATTACTATTAAAAATTGAAGGAAAGTTTTTTTCTAGTAACTCTGACATTATTTTTCTCATGTATTTACATATTCTTTCATCAACTTAAGAAATATATGACAGACTCTATCAAAGAGAGAGAAACATGATCCTTCTCCTGAAGGAGATTTTTTGAAAAGAGATTATTTGTAAACAGACATTTAAATAAGATTAACTAAGACATAGAATTTTGATATAGTATTCTTGGAACACAGAGGAAATATAAAGGAATGATACTTAGGAGAATCAGTGAATTCTCCTTAGCCATCCTTCATGTGAGTCGATAATATGGGGGGTAGTAGAGCATTCATTTATTCATTAAATATGTATAAAGTTCCTAATCTGCTAGAAACCATTTAAACCTAAGAGATACAGAACACATCAGAAAAAAAAAATCCTTGCCCTCAAGGAACTTTTATTCCAGAGGAGAAAGATAGATCACTGAATAAGTACCAATTTGTTATGACATCACAGATGCTATCTTCTCCCTCCCTCATGTTGGTCCTGTTATTCCTTCCCCTTTCTTAAATCTTATGGTTAATTTTTGCCATTCCAGAGAATATTTCTAATATCTCATTCTGAGAACCAGAGACCTTCACTAGGATGGTCCATATAACTTCAATTCTCTCAGTGTTTTGTTTATATCTGCCTTTGGTGTCCGGATGTATAGCTCAGTTTTACTAAATATGCCATTTCCTGGCCTAAGTTTTCTCCAAAAATGCATTTTATATCTATCATACTCTGTGAAATACAATGTGCTCTATGCCCTCAAGGAGATTTTTAATGCACAATTACATACTAATAACTTAGGATAGCTATATTGTAAATAAATGTATTTAATACTGTTGAACTAAAAGTTTTCTTAAATTATTTGACCTGGAGTCCACCATCTTAACTTTCCTAATACATCATATTAATAGTTCATGGGAATATCATTATGCAGAAAACATTTAGAAAAAAATCCAACCAATAAGTAATTACATTTGTTCCCTAGATACTTCTTTATGGCTTATATGTTTTCTAGAGCTGAAAATAATGATAAACTTAGCACAAGAGAGCCAAACATTCTATGTACTTTCTAATTAAAAAAAACTGCTGAAGCTTGGCAATAGGTACAATTAAGTAAATATTACGTTATCTATTCATGTTGATTTAATCTATTTGGTTTTACCTAATAAGAGTCTCCAATGTGTTTGGTTATACCTAAATTAGTATTTTTTTGTGTAATATATTAGGAAGGCAGGATCATGAACCACCTTAATATAGTGGTTCTCAAACTGTAGCACGCACCAGAATCACCTGGAGGGCTTGTTAAGATACAGAATACTGGGCCCCACTCCAAGAGTCTCTGATTTAGTAGGTCTCTTACGGAACCCAAGAAATTACGTGTCTAACAAGTTCCCAAGTGTTGTCGATGCCACTGGTGCAGAAGCCACATATTAGGAATCACTACAATGAAATATTAAAGTCTTTCGTTAGATGTTGCGAAATTCTTAAAATGTGCCTAAGAATCATTAAGAGGAAAATTAAATCAAGAACCTCTCAGTGTAATTTTTATCTTCCTAATTCTCAATTTCTCTGCTCCTTCCTGATCAATATTTCAGGGATATTTGATGGCCTCCTATCTCAGTCAAAGTCCCAAAGGAAATAGAGGGCACATTCAAAATAAGATAAACTTTGTTTATTCAAGAACTAGTTACAAAAGTGTGGGATTAGTACTATAACCTGGAGCTTAAGGATAGTCAAATTATTAACAATCTTAGGCATACAGGAATGAAGCAAGGTAGGAGATATTGGAACCAGGAGACACAGAGTTGCTTAGAAGATCAGTAATCTTCAGTCAAGGAATACAACCAGCTCAAGGTGGCTTTACAGGCAAGCATCCGATCCCTCTTTCTGACATTCCATAGGGATTCTCAATGGCCAAATCCGGAAAGACGTTATTGGTTATGGGAACCCATGGATGTGGTTTATACCCTCTATCTCCTAGAGCAGAGCTTGATAGAAAAGAATGCATTCACCAAATCAATGGCTCAGTGCCACTTGCTCGAGGCTGTGTTAATTTTCTCTAACAAATATACTACCTCAGTATAGCAACTTCAACGGGACTACTACTTGGAAAAGATTGTAGTAATCCACTGTCATCTGCCAAGATTCATCCAGTTTTGGTAGTGGTCAGACTGGTGGATACATGTTACTATAATGGGGACAACCACTCCTATATCCTTTAATTATTTTAGGGTGACATCAGTCTCTGTTATTCCCACGAGGATGCAGTATTGTTTTTAATTTACTATCTTAGGGGAGAAGGGGGATTTTCAGAGCTTCCACTTGGCCTTCATCCTTATAGCTTTTATACCATATGTCAAGGAACCAATATGAGAATATTACCAACTACAAGTATATCAATTCAAATTTTTTATTCAGTGACTAGGAGAATGATCAGCAGGTGGATTTGTGAACACCATTGACCCACTTTGAGCCGGATCTGAGCCCGGACTCCATTCACTACCTGCCCTGCATATACCCCTTCTCTAAGGCTATGATGGTGCTTTTGGATCCTGATTTTCTGCGTCTAACAGTCCTGGAATTGTTTGGGTATTGATCTTTCCCCTAGTGTGAATAGCTGACTAAATGGCCAAATATCCCTTTTGGGAAAATGTGGGGAAACACTACTGGATATAATTGCAAAATGCTTCCTTCTGAATAGCCGGCTTCTTTTTCAATCAGTAGGTTCCAAGTCTATAAACTGACGCACATCAAGAAACTGGGCAAAGTATCATTATGGAGGTGGCTGTCCTCAGCCTCCGTGTCATCCATCCTTGATTTGTTGTCATTGTATAAATTAAGTAATATATTGTTTGGCTGCTCTTCTATCCTGCCTTAGGAACGCTGTGCTATTCACTATCTCCACAGCTCTCTTTGGGTCAGAGATCCCTGACTGCCTTCCAAATTTGCACAGGTTTAACTCCCTGTTGGTTAAAGAAAAAAATTAAAACAGAAATAATTTGACTCTGCCCAAAACTTGTCCTGTGGCTTTGCAAACTAACCTACTCTATGAAAGTAAGAGTGTACTTGAAGGATAGATTTTTACCTTCCAGTGCTGTCTATCAAAGATGCTCACAAATATGCCCAGTGAAAGTTCACGTTAGAAATTCTCATATGGAACAAACCTGGACGTGCCATTAAATCTTTGGCATGAACTTAAGTGTACATAAATCTATCCAAACATTCTCCAGGACTCTATTGGCTTGATTAGATGGTGAATTAAGTAAGCTGACAGAGTCCATCCTTTAAAATTAGATGTAGAAGCTGAACCTAGGTCTAAGAAGAAAATGAATCGTACCTTCTTTATCATGGCTTTTTATTTTTTTCAGATGATTAAAAAACAAGGCAGGGAAATAATTGTTCTTTAGAGAGAAATTTTCTCCTTAAACACAAAATGATAACAATAACCATAAATAACACTTTATAATTTTAAATTGAATATGCCTCACAGTAGACATAACCTAATGAGGAAAGGTCAGAGAGCCTACTAGAAGAGAGGGAAGATGGCCCACTTGGATGATCTCTGGATAAATTGTCTGAATGCTTTCGTCATTGCTTTGCAGTAAATAGTTCTGTGGTCTTGAGTAAGTCTCTATTTATTTTGAGCCTCGGTTTCCTCATTTGAATTAAGACGGGGCAAGATTAGATATTTTCTTTTTGTTGCTTGTAGTGCTGCTCTCTAACTAGAGGCAACATGGTAGAGCGCACACATGCTCGGATGGATACTGAAATCCACAAACAAAAGCAAATCAAAAAGGTGGATTTGATTTGGCCTCCACCACCAAGCAGCTCTATGTCAAATGAATAATTTACCTCATTTCTCCAAGCCTCTGTTTCCTCGTCTTGAAAATGGGAATTGTATTAGGTATAAGGATAAAATACAACGATGTGCTTGGCTTAGTTCCTGACATGTAGAAAATGCACTGTGAGAAGAAACTATTTAGCGCAGTAGTTAAGAGTTCTGACTCTAGAGCCGAACTTCCAGATCCATATGTTGGCTGTTCTAATTACCATCTGCATGACTCTAGGCAAAAACTTAATGTCTATATAACTCTCTTTTTCTCCAAAATACTTTTTTCATGAGGCAATCACATAAAACTTTAAGCATAGTCCTTGGCAAATAACAACTATCTACCGAGATGTTAGCTGCCCTTGTCATTAACTTTTAGATTTGTTAGTGATCATAATTCATGAGACTTTATGAGTCATTAACATTCAGATACATGGTAGTAAGTGATCTTCTTGGTGGTCTTGCCATATTTTAACCTATTCTAGGAAGCTAGAAATAATTACAGGTTAGACGAATTATTTAAAGCAAGTGGCAGGAAGAAGATCAAATGCTGAGCCAGTTACCTAAGGGGTGAGTGCAATGGATGTCCTCCCTCCAGGAGATGCCGCCTGTCCTCGGGTAGCCATGAGGCACATGTGCTACCTGTGATCCCAGCACCCATAGCCTTGTCCTCACTGAGACCCAGCCGGGCATCATTACCCAGGCACTATCTTCCTCACCACATCTCTTTGAATAAGTTGCTTGCCCCTCTCTTTTTATTTTTGTTTTTATTTTAGATATCATTAATCTTCAAGTTGACAAAGTGTCTTGGATCCTTGTTTAGAAACAGGTATCAAATTATAAGAACAGTATATAATAATTTTTCCCAGATACTTTTCTTCTATTTGATATTCAATTCCGCTTACTTTTCTTTAAGATGTCTATCATGAGTTTGAAGGGATGTTCACTGGCTAGTGTGTCTTTCTGAAAAATGTTTTTTGGTGAGTCTGTGCCCGAGGTACCACTGCTTCAAGGCTTACTGCTGCTGTTCCCGCTGGGTGCAACACTCAGCAAAGGCCATGGCCTGCAGGACACCGTGAAGCAAAAATTTATGAAGTGATGGGAAGAGACTTGGGGGTGGCGGGAAATGGGAAGACCCAGGTTTTAGCTTCAGCTCTGCTTAACTCCTTGTGCAGATCTCTTTCTACCACACCATAATCATACCCCGACTCTGGAAAAAGTTTTTTATCTTTTCTGTATTGCACTTTCTTTGTTTTTGGTGCCAAATGAAAACAGGCATAGCTATTATATATGGTAAACGAAATTTCTGAGATATTAAAGTAAGATATATGTGAAAAAGTTAAAAGTGTCATATAGCTTCTTGTAATTTTTCTAACCGAAAGATTCGTTATAGGATGAGGGCTAAAATAGAATCCTCATAACCAGTCGAAGCAAATATGGGTATTGCCTTGTTACAGCAACGCAACTCCTTCCGTGCTCATGAGCACGAGAAACCACTGCAAAGAGGAAGGCCAGAGCCTTTGGCACCTGAGACACTTGGGTTTAAATCAGTGTTTTACTCAGAACATATGTAACCTTCAACAAATTTCGTAATCTCTTTAATGTTCAGTTTTTTATCTGTCAAATGGGGAAATTAATAGCAATCTCTCAGTATTGTTCTGAGGATTAAATTAATTGATGCTTAACATAATGCTAGGCATATTGTCAATATTCAAAATGGTAGTGTTATTAGAATTAAAATGATCATATTTTATTCATTGGCGTTGCAGGTAAGGAGATGAAAAATAATTTATTTTTCTTTTATTTCTACAGGAGCATGAGCATATTGAGTCACAGAGTCATGAATCTCATCAGTGAAAGAGGCCCAAGAGACCACCAAGTTCAAATTATATTCAGGCACGGAAGGTATTATTATTTCCAGTTGGGGTGTAAAGCAACTGAGGCCTGAAAATGGTGAGATTTGGTCACATAACTGTAGGCAGTAAAAAAGAGACTTAATCCCAAGTCACTTGTCTTTTAATGTAATGTTTCTTCCATTTCTTGATGTCACTTTTATTATGTAAATGAGATGTTATTTTGCTGCTGGGAAATGCTGGCAGTTTGTAATGGTTGGATGTCGCAAAGTTACTGAAATGGTTTTTTAAATAGATACAAAGTTTCCAATGTGCACCTCAAGTATCACTTCTTTCTAGTTTTGTTCTCCAAATGGAATAATTCTTTCTCCCAAATCAGAGCAGCGCCAGTTGACCAGGCTACTCTAGCATGGTTAATCCTTGCAGATTTCAGCTGTGGACTCTTCTCTTATTGACTAGGAATCCTCCAAGTAGTTTCAAAAGTCATTGGACCAATTTCCCTCTTACTCAGGAATCTTAAGAGTACTGTAACATAGTATCCAGGATTCATGTCTCTTATTCAATTGAATTTAAAACCAAGGTTTTAGCTGCAAATGGTCTTAAAAGTTCGCAATTTTATGTGAAGTAAGATTATTAATTCTTCTCCAGCTCAAATTCGTGGACAACACCCTCCATCTCATTTAGTTGAATTTGCATGGTTGCTTGAGGAAAATGGCTTTATGCCGTTGCAGTGAACTGTTAAACAGCCTACATGAAGGAATTACTATATGCACTTTGAGATTTGTATAATTGAGTCGGATCTCTACCTGAAAGGAGTTTTCTTCCCCAACGTGGTAATATTAATTGTGATTGCATAATATTTCATCTACTGACAAGAGCCTTTATGTGATTCTAGTAGACTGCATACTGTAATGCTAAACTCAGAAGATAATGGAACTGCTAGTTCAGTGAATAATAACAGTTTGAGTATTACTATTGTTACTAAGATTTTATTATTTTGGATTATTAGCTAGCCTTTTAATGGCAAACTAATAGTACAAAATGTTAAACACTTGTTTGGGTTAAATGATGTTAAAAACATTTTCTGGTTCATTCCTGAGTGGTCTTTAAAATCCTTTCCTTCTATTTGCTGAGGAATAAACGCATTTAATCATTTGCTTTGTTTTATATTTGAAACGTCCCTTTTTCTATTATGCAACACTTTGATCACTTTCATATTCTTGGAAAGTTTCAGCTTAATTAAACATTTTGTGATGATTATTATTTACTGCTGACTTAATTGGACTCTGACATAATTACTCTGCACATATGCTTGGTTGGGTGGTCCATGTTGTGTCTGTCCATTTACCTTCTATAAAGATAAAAACATGTAGTCTGGTCAGCTGTGGCATTCACAAATGGAATCTGCCCCATTGCCAAGCTCTTTATCAATGAGTCATCAGAATTCCACTCAAATATTTCTACAATACACTTTAGTTTTTGCCAGGAAAAGGTGACTTTCCATGGCTAAGATAAAGCTATAACAAGGAAAATAAGGTTTATCTTCTACAACTGAACTTTCTGCTAAACAACTCACTTCCCCCATATGTCATAGTCTCCCGGCTTCTAATCCTTCATTTGATATTTCTCAGGTAATTTTTCTCTTATTCTACCTCAAACATCCATTTTCATTTGGGGAAATTCTTTCATTGTGGGAAGTATTGTTGTAAGGTCTTTACTGATAGGAATATTGTAGCAAAATGACACTATTAGTATTTGGGTATTTATTTGCAAATAATCATTATTTTCAAAAGGGCTCAAGAATTTTAAATCAATAAACTAAAAATTTAGTACATATTAAAAACAAAATGTAGTAACATTTTATAAACAAGTAAAATATAAGTTAATAATACCGTATATGCTAACCAATATCTTTGTAATAAAATTGTGTAAGTAGAAAAGTGTACATAAACAAATTGAATAGATTTTAAACTATAAAAAATATGTGAAGTCATGGGTTGAGCATTTTAAAAAGGTACAATCTTAAACAGCAAATCACGTCCGTGTTAGACCATTGTTGAATCTGTAACACGTCTTTGTACAACAATTTTCAGCAAGCTTTCTGATTCTACTGTAGTCAGGGGACTAGTGAAGAGATAGCTGTTAGCTCACTTGAAATTTTTACTCTATTTAATAAGAAAATAATCTCTTTGCTTGTTTGATAACTTTGAAGGCATTATTTTTGAGCCACCATTTTCTTATTGATAGTGAGCTGTAATTTCACTTCAAAGAGAACATTTTCCAGTTCATCTTTGTCTCTGTTAGTTTAATCATGGAAACATGGAAATTTCAAGGTAGAGGTACATGTATAATTTTCAGTATTGCTATTTTTATATTCCACTTGTTCAGAAAAATCTTTGAACTTGGATTAAGCATTGTCCTTCTAGAGAAACTATAGTTGTCACTAATAATTTTCTGGCTCTGCTGAGGATTACATAGGCAAAGAAAGATGCCTTTTATGTAAGTATTCCTTTGATTCAAAATATCAATGCCAATTATATCTCTCTGGTTATGATTCAAAATGGAAATGATTCAAGGTTCATATTTTTGAAAATATTGAAAAGTCAATTTAAACTAAAAAAAGATATCAGTATTTTAATACATATAAATAGCATCGTATGCCAGAACAAATTACTGAAATTTGGTGTCCAAATCTCTGGAAGCAGTATTCGTTCTCTCACTTATGATGTCACTGGTCGTGGTTTTCCTTTCTTTCACCTTCCACTCCCCAATCTCTAAATGCAGGCTGCTGGCCCATGACCTAGACTTGCTAAATGGATGCCTCTAGATTATCTCTGCCTAGGATGTTGACTCTGACAGGGGATGCAAGGACCAAAAGGCAATTGCAATTCACGTTTTTGTTGTTGTTGTTAATATCATGATGAGTTAATAGCTATAGCATATGGTTAATATGGTTTCTGGCTAGATTTTTCTTTCTGCTTAGCAAGATCCCTGCCAATTTTCTAAACCTGCCCTTTTTCTTTCCTATTATCTGAACTGGGTCTTTCAGCCTCTGTTGATTCTCTAAGCTCCCAATAACTTTGCAATATATTTACATTTTGCTTAAAGTGACATGATCAGTTTATGAGGCTTTTAATCAAGAGTCACAGCTCATACTCTACCATCTCTCAAATTCTTACTAATCCTTTAAGGTCCATATCGAAAGCTTTATCTTCCTTGAGTGCTTTCCTCATTTCCAAATCAAATGCTGATGCTCCTTGCTCTGAATTCCCCCGATGCAATTTGTGCTTCTGTTTTACAATTTCAAATTATACTTTGTTTTATAGACATTGATTTTTTGTAATTGTATTTTAGCTCCCTTACTAAATTGTAAGCTGCATCAGGGAGTGTATATTTTTTCTTTTACCCATTTTCGCCCCATGCACAGACCAAAAATAGTGGCTTCTCTGTATAAGAGAAGATGTAAATTACTCAGGATTCATGTTTTCAAAAAATTGAGAAGCAGTTTAAACTAACCAAAATGGCATTTTGAGACATTCATGTTTTATTAAGTTGTATGATAGGTGCAAGGGTGTCATATTTTACTTGGCATTTTTGAAAGTATGAAATATTTACTAATACAAAAAGAGATAATAGATGAACTGTAATTGCATTTGTTGGCAAGTTTTGTATTTAATTTTTTCTTCATCATCATGTCATTGTAGATGATGAATTTTATAATTGAAAAAAATGTCTAAACCTAGACAGTAGACAGAGGTTTTACTGTTTATTGAATAGACACCTTAAATCATTGACCTCACACACATCCTCTTTCATTGGACCCATTGTACTGGGCTTAAAAATTATGAAATGTTCTTGGATCCAGATAGTGGAACGTGCTTCACAGCTTTATGGGCCTTACTTTCCTACAGTCTTTCTTATAAGGAGAGTACAAAATCCACGAGGAAGGTGTTTTCAACCACATTTTACTTGTAAAGAAACTGAGTCTCATAACAGGCATTTTTTCTGATCATAACGCTATAAAGCTAGAAATTAATTACAAGAAAAAAGCTGAGAAAGGGACAAAGATGTGGAGATTAAACAACATGCTATTGAACAGGCAATGGATTATTGAATAAATCAAAGGCAAAAAAAAAAATATCTGGAGACAAATGAAAATTATACCATACCAACTCATGTGGGATGCAGCAAAAGCCATATTAAGAGGGAAATTCATTGCAATACATACAAACCTTAACAAACAAGAAAAGTCCTAAATAAGCAATCTCAAATTACACCTAACTGAACTAGAAAAAAGAAGAACAAACAAAGCCCAAAGTCAGTAGAAGGAGAGAAATAATAAAAATCAGAGCAGAAATAAATGTTATTGAAACAAAAAAGGTAGTATAAAGGATCAATGAAACAAAGATTTGTTTCTTTGAGAAGATAAATAAAATGGACAAACCTCCAGACAGACTTACAAAGAAAAAAGAGAGAAAGCTCAGATAAATAAAATCAGAAATGAAAGAGGAGAAATAACAACAGACACTGCAGAAATACAATGCATTATAATAGAATACTATGAAAAACTATATGCCAACAATATGGATAATCTCGAGGAAATGGATAAATTCTTAGACTCTCACAAACTCCCAAAGCTGAATCAAGAAGAAACAGACAACCTGAATAGACCAATCAAAAGGAAAGAGATTGAAACAGTAATCAAAAGAATCCTAAAGAAGAAAACCCCAGGACCAGACAGCTTCCCTGGGGAATTCTAACAAACCTTCAGAGAGGATTTTTTTTTTAAAGATTTTATTGTTTTCCTTTTTCTCACCAGAGCCCCCCGGTACATAGTTGTATATTCTTCATTGTGGGTCCTTCTAGTTGTGGCATGTGGGACGCCGCCTCAGCGTGGTTTGATGAGCAGTGCCATGTCTGCACCCAGGATTCGAACCAACGAAACAGTGGGCTGCCTGCAGCAGAGCGCGCGAACTTAACCACTTGGCCATGGGGCCTGCCCCCAGAAAGGATTTTAATACCTATTCTTCTCAAGCTATTGAAAAAAATTAGGGAAGATGGAATACTTCCTAACACATTCTATGAGGCCCACAACACTTTAATACCAAAGCCTGACAAAGACAGCGCAAAAAAGGAAAACTACAGGCCAATATCGTTGATGAACATAGATGCAAAAATCTTCAATCTAATTTTGGCAACCCAAATTCAGCAATACATCAAAAGAATCATACATCATGATCAAGTGGGGTTTATACCAGGGATACAGGGATGGTTCAACATCCGCAAATCAATCAATGTGATACACCACATCAACAAATTGAGGAATAAAAATGATGTGATCATCTCAATATATGCAAAGAAAGCATTTGACAAGATCCAACAGCCATTTAAGATAAAAACTCTTAACAAAATAGGGATAGAAGGAAATTACCTCAACATAATAAAGGCCATATATGATAAACCCACAGTCAACATCATACTCAATGGGCAAAAACTGAATGCCATCCCCTAACAACAGAAACAAGACAAGGATGCCCTCTATCACTGCTCTTATTCAACATAGTACTGGAGGTTTTGGCCAGAGCAGTTAGGCAAGAGAAAGGAATAAAAGGAATCCAAATAGGGAGTGAAGAAATGAAACTCTCACTGTTTGCAGATGACATGATTTTATAGGTAGAAAACCCCAAAGAATCCACCGGAAAACTAACAGAAATAATTAACAGCTACACTAAAGTTTCAGGGTACAAAATCAACTTACAAAAAACAGTTGCTTTTCTATACTCCAATAACAAACTTACAGAAATAGAACTTAGTAATACAATTCCGTTTGCAATCGTAACTAAAGAATAAAGTACCCAGGAATAAATTTAACCAAGGAGGTGAATGACTTACACAATGAAAACTATAAGACATTACTGAAAGAAATTGATAATGACATAAAGAGATGGAAAGAGATTCCATGCACATGGATTGGAAGAATAAATATAGTTAAAATGTCCATACTACCCAAAGCAATCTACAGATTCAATGCAATCCCAATCAGAATCCCAATGACATTCTTCATGGAAATAGAACAAAAAATCCTAAAATTCATATGGGGCAACCAAAGACCCCGAATTGCTAAAGCAATCCTGAAAAGAAAGAACAAAGCTGGAGGGATCCCAATTCCTGAATTCAAAATATACTACAAAGTCATAGTAATCAAAACAGCATGGTACTGGTACAAAAACAGGTACACAGATCAATGGAACAGAACTGAAAACCCAGAAATAAAACTGCACATGTACAGGCAGCTAATCTTCGACAAAGGTGCCAAGAACATATAATGGAGAAAAGATAGTCTCTTCAATAAATGGTGTTGGGAAAACTGGACAGCCACATGCAAAAGAATGATGGTAGACCATTATCTCACACAATACACAAAAATAAACTCAAAATGGATCAAAGACTTGAAGTCCTGAAACTATAAAACTCCTGGAAGATAATAAAGGTAGTACAGTCTTTGTCATTGAACTAAAATGGATCTTTTTGAATACCACGTCTGCTCAGACAAGGGAAACAAAAGAAAAAATAAACAAGTGGAAGTTCATCGGTCTAAAGAGCTTCTGTGAGGCAAAAGAAACTAAGATCAAAACAAAGAGACAACTCACAAACTGGGAGAAAATATTTGAAAATCATATACCTGACAAGCATTTAATCTCCATAATATATAAGGAACTCGTACAACTGAACAACAAAAAATAAACAACCTGATCAAAAAATGGGCAGAGGATATGAACAGAAATTTCTCCAAAGAAGATATACAGATTACCAATAAACACATGAACAGATGTTAAACATCACTAATCATCAGGGAAATGCAAATCAAAACTACACTAAGACACCGCCCTACGCCTGTTAAAATGGCTGTAATCACTAAGACTTAAAATAACAAATGTTGGAGAGGGTGTGGAGAAAATGGAACCTTTATACACTGATGGTGGAAATGCAAACTGGTGCAGCCACTGTGGAAAAGAGTATGGAGGTTCCTTAAAGAACTAAAAATAGAAATACCATATGACCCAGCCATCCCACTACTGGATATCTACCGAAACAATTTGAAATCAACAATCCAAAGTAATATATGTACTCCTATGTTTGTTGCAGCACTATTCAACTATTCACAATCGCCAAGACATGGAAACAATTTAAGTGCCCATCAACTGATGATTGGATAGAGAAGATGTGGTATATAGGTGTGTATATATATATGCGCGCACACACACACACACACACACACACACACAATGCAATACTACTCAGCCATAAAAAAGACAAATTCATCCCATTTGCAGTAACATGGAAAGACCTGGAGGGAATTATGTTAAGCGAAATAAGCCAGGCTGAGAAAGACAAACACCAGATGATTTCACTCATATGTGGAATATAAACAAACACACGGACAAAGAAAACAGTTCAGTGGTTACCAGGGGAAGGGGGTGGGGCATGGGCACAGGGGGTAAAGGGGAGCATTTATGTGGTGACAGACAAGAAATAATGTACAACTGAAATCTCACATCAATGTAAACTATTATGAATTCAATAAAATGAAAAAAAATTGGGGAGAAAAGAGTATAGAAAATATAAAGTGCTTAGAAGACTCCCTGGCATCTATTAAGTACTCAACCAATGCTAGCTATCAAAGGAAAAAAAAAAGGAAACTGAGTCTCAGAGAAGAATGACTTCATAAGATGCAGTTTTGAACCTACTCCTATCTGATAAAAAAAAGTTTACATTTTTTCTACCAGGCTTCTTGCTGAACAAAGATGTGAGACATTAAATCTATTTCAATTAAAGAAACACAAATTAAAAGAGAAAGTAAGAAGTTGAAATTATAGCCTATGTGTGAATTTAAAATGACAGTGTTAATTAGAGTTTTATTTGTGCGTGTGAAAATTTGTTTCCAATAAACACTCATTCTCTCATCAAACCCTGCCTCATCACTGAAATGAACTTCCGATGATGTTTAAATGATGTATGCTGTGTTTGCAAGAATCTATGGTCTTTAATTCTGCTCTGATAGGAATATTTTGCACAGAGATAATTCTTCCACTGCCCAAGTTATTCTAAATTCAGCCAAAGAAAGTTTAGTAACTGAAATCATTTTATATGCATCACAAATAATAGCTGGATCTTTACTAAAACTTCTTAAAAGGATGGTAATAGGAACTGGACATCTAATACTTTAATGAGATAGTAGGAGTCCCAAATGAGATTGCCATTCTACATTTTCTTGGATTATATTTTATAGCTTGGTGAACAATTTGTAGTTTTCACACTGTTTCAGATAAACATCACTGAGACTTTTGTCCCATGCGTTCTGTATTAGATTTAATGGACTTTTGGAAGTTTTATCACGTTTCTAAAATACTCCCTTGATAAAGGGGAAGGCATTATATAGCCACCTGTGTCCTAAGCGTTTCTTGTTTCCCCTTCTATTCTTCTAGTCCTTTTCTTTATTCCTTGCAGCCTACCAGTCTGATATTTATTAGAAACAACATTTTGGGATAATGGTAGTACCATTTAGCTACTTATCAGATCAGAAAGGCACTATTAGGGACATTTAAGATATTCACATAACTTCTGGAAGATAGAGACCATGTCCATCGCTTTTCTGATAATGACATCAATGGTAGTACCTGATTATAAACTATCAGTTGTGTGGGATAATGAATGGTGATGAAAGAGAATATTACTACTTTTGTTCAGCAGAGTTTCAAAAGCCAGATCTCTTAATTTCATTTATTCAATTATTTTCACTTAAGTATTTTGCACAATGTTGATTCTGACCATAAACTTGCCAGTTCTTTCACATACTTTTCCTTTCCTGCCATCATCTTCTATCCCCAATACACTGGTACTACCAAAGAGAGCATTTTAGAAACTGGGGATGTGATGAGTAAATTGATAAGCATTATTGACTTAGAAAACAAAAACTTCTAAAAGTGATGGCCTCTTTGTTAGTTGTGGGAGTGAAAGGGGGTTCATGAAAATAGTGTCAAACAGATATTTTCATCTAAACATTACTTGGCAAACTGAAGTAGACTTTTAGAAATGTTTTCTATTTAAACGCGTTCAGTTGTGGCAGAGCGGTGATGGCAGCCTCATTATTCCAAGCATCTCGATCCTTGTATACAGTGAGGTGCTGGAGATGACTAGTATCTGTTTATGAGAACCGATTGCTAAATTTTTAGGAATTTTGCAACCTGGTTTTTAAATATAGCCATTATTAAAATTTAAACTATGTAAATTTACCATTAAATACATTATACGAAAAATCAACATAATAAATAATCAAAACTCATCACTTCCTCATTACTGCATCTTGCTATATTCTATGATCTTGAATTTATTTACGTCTGTTGTATCTGTGTGGTGGAAATACTAGGCAATGATGTGCTTACTGCTCATATCTTCACCACTCCACATTTAGTGACTTGAGCTTGGTGCTTGTAACACGCCATGGTGGGACGATTTTCATCACAGTAATTAAACATTTTAAACCAGTGGGGGAAGGAGCGTTGACAGGGGGAAATCCTCAGTTAATAATGCAAGGACACGCTGGAAGAAAGAGGAGTAGATTACAAGAAAACTGTGGAGGAGGCCCTGTAGTATTTTTGACCCAAATTTACTTTGTCAAAAATTTTCTTTTCTTTTCTTTCTTCTATATGAAGTTTAGAGTGGGGCGCTGATTGATTCCAATGGGATAGTAGAAGTTTTGTGTTTTTAAAAAATCTCCTAAGATTCTTAATGGTAAGTACTTTTTGCACTCTTTTAAAGGGCTACCATACGAAGCACAGTCTTTATCTTCTCTCCAAAAAACTACAAACTAAAAATGAGAATGATGAGTTCTAGTGACAATAATATTCTCATTAGTGACTGTTTCTAGCTGAGAGTTTTAGGACTAGCATTTTATTTCCATGGCAATCTTTTAAAAATGGTCAACATAAACCTTGAACTTCTTAAGTGGAGCTTACAGAACATAATTTACATTTTTAGTAATAGCTTATTTATGGACATACGATGTGCTCAAAATTACTATAATTACAGTTGCTGTAGGACTCAGATACGAATGAATATTAATCACAATAAGAGACTTGTAAATTAAATTCTTGAAAGAAAAGTCCCTAATTCATTAATTTGTGGCAAAATTAGTTTTGTTATTTTATCAATCTAAAAAATCAGTAAATGTAGTTTAATTATGTTCAGGCTTTGATGTTATATCTCAGTAATAAGGTGCATTTTTAATATGGCAATTAATTATCACCTGGCAGAGAATACACCTCATTACAAATTTTAATACTTATGATTACTGAAGGACAAGTTTGACAAATATTTGTAGAATCCTCGTTATGTGCTAGACATCTTTCTAGTCTTGCGGGATATAGCACTGAGCAAAGAGACTGAGTTCCTGCTGTCATGGAAGTTAACTCTAATGTGGAGATAGACAATGTCCAAATCAACAGAGGAAAACGTTTTCTCAAGAGGCACTATACAACATAAAAAATGGCTGAGCATCTGAAGATGGACTGTGACAAGATATGCTCTTTCAAATAAGGGGATTAGCAAGAGTCTCTCGTAAAATATTATTTGAGCAGAAACCCAAGGTATTTGTGATGGTTTGTGATGCAGATATGAGTCAAAAGTCTCCTAGGTTGAGAGACGCGTAAGTGGATTTTGCAGACATGCTTGATAAACAGCAAGAGGCCGCCAAGACTGGAACAACTGAACAAGGGAGGGAATGATAGAGGCTCAGTTCAGATGGTAACTGGGAGACTAGATTGTGTAGGGCCTCTTGTCTACAATACATAACAAGTAACACTTACATAGCGCTTCGTCTGTGCCAGGCATCATCCTAAGAGCTTTGCCAGTTTTAACTCAGTTAACCCTCACAATAATTTTATGAATTTGGTGCACTAATTTATTAACATTTTACACATGAAAAAACTAATATATAGAAGAGGTAAATAGCCTTAACCAAGGTTGGAAGCAAGATAATGGTGCAGCCACCATTTAGACCCATAAGTTTGGCTCCAGAATATTCTTTTAACAAGTGGATTTTTAATGAGAGATATCAGATGTATTACAGGCTTTTGAGCTGAGGAGAAATTGATCAGACTTCTCTGTATGGGGATCATTTTGTTACGGTTGTTCTGTGGAGAATAGACTCCAAAGAGGCAGAGAAGCTGACAGTGGATTTTAGAAAGCTATCGCAGTACAATACTCCAAGCTGAAGGTTGCATTGCCTAGGATGGCACCCATGGACTGGAGAGAAGTAGCCTAAGTGTAGATACAATCTAAAGATAGAGCCAACAGGACTGGCTAAAGGATTAAATGTGGTAATGAGAAAAAGAGAAGAATTTAGTATAACTCCAAGGTTTTCGGTCTGAGCAACTAGAAGAATGCAAATTCTATTTACTGAGATAAAAAAGATGGGAGGAGAAGTAAGTCTATGGGAGCAAAGGACTTTGGTTTTGAGCACGTGAAGTGGAAATTAAAGATTAGTGACATTAATTAGGAAATTAGTGGCATTAGGGATTAAGGTTGAGATATGAATTTGGGGATCATTAGCGTATTTATTAGAGAGTGAATAAGGGTCTTTCACATTTAGATTTCAGGGAGACAAAAAGGAACTAACATTTATGAGCAGGAGAATTAGTGAGGAGAGTGTTTGGGGGCCATAAGCAAAGTGTTTCAAGAATGGGGTAATCGGTGGTTCGAAGTGCTACTGATATACTGGGTAAGATGATGACTGAAAACTGATGTCAGAATTAAAAATGTGGGGGTCATAGTGACCTCAACAAGAGCAGTGTCCTGGAAGTGTTTTTGATAAAAACCTGATTGATACAGACCTAAGAGAGAATGGAAACAACAGACGCAGACAGAAAATATAGGCAACACTTTTAAGAAACTCTGTTGTAAAATAAAGCATAAAATAAGGTGAAAACAAGAGATGGATATGGTGGTAAATGAAGAATTTAAAATCATTTTAAGAGGATATGTCTCACAACATGTTTATATACAGATGGGAATTATTTAGTCATGATGAATCAGGAAAGAAAAAATTATAAAATCCTTGGGCATGGGAAAAGATATGGGAACCAGTACCTAAGCAGTAATATCAACTTGCATTGGACACAGAGCCCATGCCTTGTTACAAATGAAAGAGTAAATAATATAGAGATGCAGATCAGTATGTAAATTTGATACTAGGAACATGAGAAAGTTCTTTTCTGATTGCTTCTATTGTCTAAATAAAATGAGAAACAAAGCCAGGAGCTGAGAGGGAGATGAGGGAAGGAATGTTGGTAGTTTGAAAAGAGAAAACAAAGTAAGAAATATTGTTCAGGAGAGCTGGGGAGTGAACTGATAAGAGAAGCATAGTAGGATTTCCACACAGCACTGAGAGCCTACTTGGTATTTGTGGTCCTGCCTGGGAAGCAGCTGTGCAAGGGGTGGTCTCAGGTGAGCTGAAGGCCTGTGTAGTATATAAAAGAAAAAGGCAGAAGAGCAGGTACAGGGCAGGCAGAGGGGAAAGATGCAACAGGCACCCTTATACAAACACAATGAAATAAATCAAATTTTGATAGAAGGAAGCATAGAATGCTCTAGGAATATAGAGGGTCATGCAACCCAGTGTAGTGAGAGAAAAAAGTGACTAGGTAGGGCCTCCTAGAGGTAATAATCTGAAATCAATTGTGAGGAACAAGTAAAAGTTAATCTGGCAAAGAAGAGTAGAAAGAACCTTCTAGGCAGAAGAAATCATTAAAATGTATATTGGGGGCCAGCCTGGTGATGCAGAGGTTAAGTTTGCATATTCTGATTCTCTGTGACCCGGGGTTCTCCGGTTCGGATCCCAGGTGCAGACACGGCACTGCTTGGCATGCCATGCTGTGGTAGGCATCCCACATATAAAGTAGAGGAAGGTGGGCACAGGTGGTAGCTCAGGGCCGGTCTTCCTCAGCAAAAAGAGGAGGATTGGCAGCAGATGTTAGCTCAGGGCTAATCTTCCTCAAAAAAATATATATATATATTAACTGTAGCTCTGATTTGCTTTGTAATATTTACTTTTTATTTTTTAGTCAAATAACAAATGCTTACTCATCACCTTTTATGCCTGGCCTTGAACTCTAGTGAAGAAGGTAGCCAAAGCTTGCTTTCATGGAGCTTACCTTCGGGGGACAATAAAAAATAAATATATACACTGTGTTAGTGCTAAGATAAGCAGAAACAACTGGCCACGGTCACTTTGGCTAGAGTGCTAAAAGGAAACCTGTGCTGAGGAGTGGACGTTTGTGTTGAAACCTAAAGGGTGGAACTGAGCCAAACCATCCAACAGCTGGTTGAGGAGCACCTGAGGCAGAGGCGATAGTGATTGCAAAGGCATGAAGAGGGCCTGTTCGAGGAAGAGAAAGAGGATCAACATGGCTGCAGTGCAGTGTGAGGTTTGACAGGAGCTTGCAGTTTCTTCTAAGGGTGAAGAAAAGCCATTCAATGTTTTTAAGCAGCCTTGTGACACTTCCAGAAAGTGGAAGCATGGATATTCTCATTCCCCTCTCTCGACCTATGCCTCCACCATTCATGATAAAGCTATGTTTCAGGCAACACCATGCAGCTTGGTTGAAGCGGCTCCTAGCTCCAACCACCTCATTGTCCCTGTCCCCCTGAATTATTTATGGCCACGAATTTCCTCCATACTTAACTGCATAACAGATGCTAAAGTTACTTCACATAACTTAAGCGAACTTAATTTTCTTAACATTATATCCTAACTCCGAAAAGAGTTATGCTCGTAGCAACATGTTATAGTTAGGACTCTTAAGAGTTTTCTTTACTTAATTAAGGATACAAAGCATATAATTCATTACATCGCCTGCTCCAAACATTGTTGTTCCCCAGGCTGCCCTATCTCAGTAAAATTACCGCTATCCATCTGGTTACTAGGAATGAGTTTTTGTTCTTATTTTTCCTTCACTTCCTAGCAAATAACTCATCACCTAGTTATGTAATTTCTTTTTCCAAAATATATCACAAATTCCTCATATTATTTTCATCTTTCCTACAGCCATGGTCCAAGCCATAATCATCTTTCACACAGATCACTGTAAAAGCCTTCACACGGTTCTCTGCTTCCATCCTTGACTCACTCAATTCACTCTCCAAGAGCAGCCAAGGGACTCTTTAGAAATATGAATTAGAAAACTATGCAAGTCAGGAGTCTGGTTTAATGGTGTCCTCTGCCTAGAAGACTCTTTGCTTGTCCTTCACAACTGAATTCAGATATTCCTTCTAGAATCCTGATCACTAACTTTTTCTCCTTTCTCACTAGACTGGGTTGGGTGTCCCTCTGTGTTCCTGAAGCATTCTAGGCTCCCCTCCATCAAGAGCACTTCATTTCCCTTATTCTATTATGTGTTTACCTGCCTCTATATCTGTTGCTTGAGGATAAGGTCTATAACTTTCATTTATGTGTGTATTTTACTACCCGATAAATAATTAGTGCTCAGTAAATGATGCCCATTCATGGCACTGATGAATGAATGAGTGCTTAAATAAATGTGAATTGGGATGATTAGGAAAGGCTTCATAAAAAAGGTGATACTAGATTTCTCAATACCATTTATTGAAGAAACTGTCCTTTCCCCATTGTGTGTTCTTGGTACCCTTGTCAAAAATTAGTTGACCATATATATATATATAACTGATTTATGTCTGGGCTCTCTATCTGTTCCACTGGTCTACATATCTGTTTTTGTGCCTGTACAATACTGTTTTGATTGCTACATCTTTGTAATATAGCTTGAAATCAGATAGTGTGATGTCTCCAGAATGGTGTTGGGAAAACTGGATATCTACATATAAAAGAGTGAAACTGGACAACTATCTTATACCGCTCACAAAAATTAACTTGAAATGGATGAAAGATTTAAATGTAAAATCTGAAACCATGAAACTTCTGGAAGAAAGCAGAGGGAAAAAGATCCTTGATATTGGTCTTGGCAATGATTTCTTCGACAAGGCACCAAAAGCACAGGCAACAAGAACTAAAATAAACAAGTGGGACTACATTAAACTAAAGAATTTCTTCACAGCAAGGGAAATAATCAATAAATTGAAAGGCAGCCTATGGAATGGGAGTAAATATTTGCAAACCATGTATCTGACAAGGGGTTAATTGTCAAAATGTATAAAGAACTCATACAGCTCCATAGCAAAAAAAGCAAATACTCCAATTAAAAATTGGGCAAAGGACCTGAATGGAGATTTTCCAGAGAAGGCATATAAATGGCTAATAAGTATATGAAAAGGTGCTCAACATCGCTAATCATCAGGGAAATGCAAATCAAAAGCATAGTGAGATATCACCTCATACCTGTTAGGATAGCTGTTATCAAAAAGATAAGAGACAGCAAATGTTGGTGAGGATGTGGAGAAAAGGGAACTCATATGCTATTGGTGGGAATATAAAGTGATACAGCCATTATGGAAAGCAATATGGCAGTTTCTCAAAAAATTAAGAATTGAGCTACTATATGATCCAGCAATTCTACTCCTGCACATTTACCCAGAGAAATTGAAATCAGTATCTTGGAGAGATATCTGCACTCCCATGTTTATTGCAGCATTGCTCACAACAGCTAAGATAAGGAAACAACCTAAATGTCCTTCACTGGGTGACTGGATAAAGAAAATGTGGTCTATTTATACAATGGAATAGTATTCAGTCATAAAAGAAGGAAATTTTGCCCTTTGCAATAACATGGATGAATCTGGGGCATTATGCTAAGTGAAATAAGCCAGAAAGAGAAAGCCAAATACTGTGTGGTATCACTTATGCATGGATTCTAAAAACAAAAACAAAACTCTCATTTTACAGAAACAGTGACTAGAATGGTGGTTGCCAGAGTGAGGGGGGGTTGGTGTGAGCAGGGAGGGGAATGGGATGATGTACATCAAAGTCACAAATTCTCCGTTCTTAGAACAATAAGTTCTGAGGATCTAATTTAGCATGGGAACTATAGTAAATAAAATGATACTGTATACTTGAAAGTGGCTGAGAGTAGATCTTAAGCATTCTCACCACACACACAAAAAGAGAGTTACTTATGTTAACTATGAGACCTTCATCTTGGTAATCATTCTACAACATATATGTGTATCAAATGATCACATTGTACACTGTAAATATATACAATTATATTTGTTAATTAGCCAGCACTGGTGGTCTATTGGTTAAGGTTTGGCATTCTCACTCACCACCATGGCCTGGGTTCATTTCCCAGTCAGGGAACCACACCAGCTGTCTGTTGGTTGTCACAATATGGTGGCTGCACGTTGCTGTGATGCTGAACGCTATGCCACCAGCATTTCTAACACCAGCAGGGTCACTCATAGTGGACAGGTTTCAGTGGAGCTTCCAGACTGAGACAGACTAGGAAGAAGGACCTGGGCACCCACTTCCGAAAAAATTGGACATGAAAACCCTTTGAATAGCAGTGAAGCATTGTCTGATACAGTGTCAGAAGGTGAGAAGATGGTGCAAAAAGACTAGGTAGTGTTCCACTCTGCTGTCCACAGTGTTGATAGGAGTCAGAATCACCTCGACAGCACTAACAAAATTTGTCAATTATTCCGAAAGTTAAAAAATACAATGATACTAGAACCAGAATTTGAAAAATTGACAACATAAAATGTTAACAGGTATACTCTTGATTAGAAAAAAATAAGGCCAATAGATTTATTAGTTTATGTCAACCTTTATCAAAGTCACCTCCTGGAATAGTGTGGATGAGGCAAGGTAATGTACTGATCAGATAATTTTGGCCTCCTCCAACTCCGCAGTTTTTCTAAATTATGTTTGGATCGTGATCCAGGCACATTTCTGTGCTGTGGGATTGTAGCATCTTAAAATCATTACCCTGCAAATGTGTTCTACTGAGAGATTAAAATACTCTTCAGAACAGCAACCAGTGCACAAGAAAGCCTCTGGATGGGTAATAGTTCTGCTTCTTTCATGAGAAACTGTGTATTTTAAGCCCTAATGATCAATGAGAAAATAAGAAAGCCCATGGAACTGAACATATCCTGTGCTTAGAGTCATGAGATTTACTTTGTGGGAGATTGCAATTCATTGTATCATATGTATTTATTATCCCTAGAGTCTGCTTCACCCTTAGGGAGAAATACTGGCAGTGATGATGCAGGAATGCACAACTAGAAAGCATACAGATCTTGATTACAAGACAGCATTAGCAAAAAAACAGCAAAGACAGCAAAAGAAAAAAAATCTGAAAGGAAAAGAGTCTGAAAGGATGGGTGTGTATATATGTACGTGCATATATTCATGCATATGCATGTCTCCACATACACATGCCTATACATGCACATGTATACACACAGATGGATAGACATATATATGTATGTATATATGTACAAACATTTTTATAATTTTGGGTCCTTTTATTTTTCTATTAAAGTAATAATACATGTTCTGGATTTAAGATTTCAAATAGTGTAGAACGGTACATGCAAAATTAAAATGTTTTCTGCTCTCACCCGACCCCGTCATCCCACTTCTTAGATGGGCACACTACCCTACTTTTTTATATTAATTTTTACAAACTCATTTTGTGGTTACAATCACAAACCTAAATGCTATCACACCTTTACTTTCTGATTTATCAGTATCATTTTATCAGTTGGACGATATCCCTTGGCATTTTGTCATTGTAGCCGAAATTTAGCACAGTTGCATTATCTATTATCTCTATTGCCCTCTCTTTTCCCTGCTTCGCTTTTGTTTTTACGATTTTTTCTCCTTCCTGTAGTTATGTTTTTCAACTATAAAGGCATGGATGTCTCTACTTTCAGTCCATAATTGTTAAGCAGCAGCTACTGATTCCTTGCTATGTAAGATGATGAAATCAACTAATACACAGCTTATCGCCTCTGCTCCTCCTGTTTCTGACTTCTGTCAGTTCTAACACAAAGTGAACATTTTCAAGTTTCCATGATTAGAACATTCATATTCTGCAACTAAAATCAACCCTTTTGAATGCTTAGCCTACTATTCATTCTAAAGATAACTAATGAAAACAATATTATGACTTGGTAAAATATATCTCTGAATAAACAATATTGTGATTTGACCAAAGAAATTCTATTCTATTTTATGAAATCTTGCCACTCAAATAAGAATTTTCTACATGTCTAGGTAACATTAATCCTCTTATATTTGTGTTTGCTCAAAATTACATCACCATTTAGCTTATTTCATATCAGTTACATAATTTTATTGTACTTTTACATTTTTACAAAATTTACAACATTTTCCAGAGTTCTATTTTTCTGTTTGTTTCTTATTGAAAAGGAAGACAAACGAAGGTCTTTATTTTCCTAATTATACAATCTATTGGCCAAACCCACTTTCTTCTTGAAGACGCATTTTGTGAACTGACTTGTTCTAGTTTGGATCTCTTGCACAGCTGTTATCTTTTCTCTGTGCTCATGACTCTCCTAGTTTAGTTCCACTTGCTTTGGATTAAATATCTTTTTATATCTTGGATATATTTTCTTTTTGTTTGAATATGCCCTCAAAAAACATTGAAATAGGTATGTATGAGACATAAAATATCTGAGTCTGTCTGAAATATTCTTTTTGATTGACAGTTGAATGGATTTGGAGTTACAAATTACAGATCACTTACCTCTGAACTTTGAAGGCATTGCCCCATTACTCTCAAGGTTGGTGCTGGTAGTAACCAATGTGAGGCCAATCTGAGTTCTTATTCCTTTGTTTATTTTTTTCGTTCTAAAAGCTTATATAATTTCCCTTAAAATTCAGAAATTTTTGCCAAAATATTTCTAGATTTAAATCTTTTCATCCCATTCTATTTGATGGTCAGAGAATTCTTTAAATATGTTAAACAATGACTTGTGATCATTGAAATTATATTCTTCTGTAATTTAATCATTTTTCTCCTAAATTTTCTGTGTTCTCTAATTCTAGAATTTCTATTTAATGGATGTTGGAATGCCTGCCTCGCTCCTTTGTATTCCTTAATTTCTCTCATTTTCTCCATATTCTGAGAGAGTTGAGTTATGTCGTTCAAGACAAACAATTTGATTTAAACCAGGTCTGCTGTATTACTCAGCCATTCTATGGACTTTTTTTAAATTTTAAATTTTAAATTTTTTTAAATTTTAGGAGTCACATTTGAAACTTACAAGAAACTTTACTTTTATATAATTACTTTTTTCTTCATTGCAGTGTTTACTTTTTATTGATGAAATATCCTCTTTTACTCCTCTAAGTGTAATCATGATACTTTTTAAGGTTTTCTTTTGTTCCTTAAAATGTCTCCGGCCTTTGTTTTTTTGGAGTCAGTCATTCCATTTGTTCATCTTGATTTTTCTCTTACTGGCTGTTGGGTATCCTGAAATGTTTGACGATTCTCAATTGTCCGTTCATGTCTATGAACAAGGGACTCAGTTGATCAACATATAGAGATGGCATGAGTTTTCCCTGTAGGTTTGTTGATCTGTTTCTCTGAAGGCCTTTACTCTCTGTGAGAAAGCTGCCTGTGGATTTTGTGTGGCACTTCCAATGGCAGGCGTTGCAGCAGGGTCACCTAGGGTAGTGGTTAAGAACATGGGACTCTCAAACCAGACTCTGTATTCAAATCTGAGCTCTAATACTTACTAGCTGTGTCAACTTAAGCAAATTACTGAATATTTCTGTTCCCCCATGTTCTCATCTCTTAGTTGATGATAATAATGTACCTACCACACAGGGCTGTTATGAGAATGAAATGAATTAAAGTCATGTAAAGAATTCAGGAAAGTACTGACAGCATTACCAGGAGGCATGGAATGCCAAGCATAGTCAAATAAGCTGGAGGTTCTTTCAAATGTGAAAAGAAGACGGGCTACATCAGGAGCAGAGCAGTTGGCAGCACTGCCTTGCCTTTTATCCTCCATTGCCTCCATGCTATGTTAAGTTCAGAGTTACTTTGATCTTTTTTGCTTCTCTCTTAGGCATGAAGGCTCACAGCAGCTTCCCTCCAGGCAAACAATGTAGTTTCTACAGAAAGCAGTTTTATGGCTTTATTCTTGGACGAATGCTCAATACCTCTTCCTCTGTTTGGGGATGCCTGTAGGAAGAGAGGAGCCATCTGATCAAGCCGTTCTATAGACAGTCACTAATTACCCTGATTATAGGCCAACATTTGATTTCTTTCTGTAACTCCTGGTTCAGGGTTTGAGCCTCTTTCAAGCCCATTAAGGAGAAGAGCTCCTGCCTTTTGCTGGTCATACTCTGGGCTTTGACCCCTTCTGCTTTGGTTTTTCAGTCAATATAATCCTATCCAATTATAGATTGCTCTAAAAATCAACTTTTCTGATGTGCAAATAAGAGCTAATTTTGTTTTCAGGGTTGCTTACAAGTACTCACATTTATGCATCCTCACTATCATTTCATAGTTGAGAGTAGGAGGAGAAAATAAAAACATATGTTCAGTGTGCCATCTTTACCCAGAATTCCTCCAAAGATATATCCTCAGGCAAAGCCAAATTGATTTCCAAGAACAAAAATAACATTTTGATGATCATAAGATTTTTTTCCAGTTTATACTGACACCCCCCCCCCCAAGGAAATATATTTATTTTTCCTTGTAATTTCCTTTCACCATCAAAGTATGTGATTTTAAGACTTATCTTTCTGCAATCATTGGAATAAAGTGTGAGAAATTCTGATGCCCTCCTAAAACAATTTACAATTATGAAAATAATGTCTAACAGAGAATAATGTCTTAATATAATTGGAAAGATGTGCGATTGACAAAGTCAGATGTTATCTGTAGTACATTTCATTCTCTAAGAAGATATTGTCATTGTGGAAAGCTCATAAAGGGAGATACTATGACAAAGATAAAAAATGTGAGATCTCAACCCTACAAGAGAGGATCCATGATTCCATATAAGATAAAATAAATCTTTGATACTAATATAAATAAACAATTGAGCTGAGCACTGAAGATCATGAAGATGTAACGGGTGGAGTGAGAGCGAGTGCTAGCAAAGTAAACTTTACATTTGTGTTCTATGTATGTGGTTAGCAAATATTGTCATAGCTGAATCTTTATAGTGAGTCAGTGGTATCAGAGTGACGGCTCCTTGGCACTTTGCATCATGGTAAAAATGAGTCAAAGTGGTTCTTTCTATTTTTCTTGAGGTTTGTTCTCACTTCAGGAATCAAAGGCAAATATGGTGTGCATTTCCAGATTCGCTGGAAATTATCAAACGTTACGTAGGGAGCAGTATACACACACTGATTATTACATGCTTTTGCTGTAGTGAATAATTATACAGAAGTTAGCTTGACATATTACAAAGAAAGAAGTATGCAATATCCAGGAGATGTTTTCTTTCATGCACCCTCCTGTTAGCACATACACATTGCCACTTAGGAACAAAATCATCATTCCTATGAAGAATTCAAATGAGATTAATTAATTTTTTTTAAGGTGAGTTAATTGACTCTTCCTGGTCACAGAGGATTAATGGTGCTGGGCAAGCATAATGCAGATTCAGTCAGCTCTGGCAGCTTTTTCAAACAGACCTGCCAACAGAGAGACTCAGCCACTGAAGCTTTTCCCCTCCTCCCGCCCTTTAGACAGCAGGCATTGACGTTTAGAAGCAAAGACTAAATGGGGGTTTGGTGAATAAAGAGAAACAAGCATAAATTCAACAAAAACATGTCCAATTGTGCCAGGAGGTGGAATTTTCATGTCTCTATTCTATGGTTATGGTCAATTGGTTTAAGTGAGCTTTATGAAATTAAACAAAATACCAATATCCCCACATTATCCAAAAGGGGGGAAAGAACTCCAGATGCTGCTAATTATGGTGCTATTTCAAGGTATTAAGGCATATACAAGAGTGCAGGAAGCAAAATTATCAAGGGAACAAGCACATTAAATGGGCAAAGATTTCCATATTGTGTATGTACCAAACGAGATTTAAAAAAAATTGTAGTCTGTATGTATAGAATTCAAAATGAGATACAAACAGTGCTGTTGTTGAGACAGCGTTTCCCCACCACCCAAGGCAAATTAGGTATTTTTTAATCCTGGTGGTCTTTATTCTGCTCAAATAAATTAAAGTTCTTATCCATTGATTTATTTGACATAAACAAGCTTCAACGAGCAATGTAAAATGGAGAAGGGGAGTAAGATGAAGGAAGAAAGGCTAGTTCAATGGAGTATTTGACAATTTATCAAGGCGTATGTAAAGGTACCTCATTTTACAGATGCACACACACACTCACATTCACACGCTTAGAAAACCTACTGAAAACAGCGAAGAATATAAGATCTTCTCTTTCTTCCTCTTTCCCTCCATCCTTCCTCCTTCCAAAATAAAATTATTGAAAGAAAAATTTTTATTTAGGTTCACTAATCCTTTTTAAACCATACTCAAGGAACTACTCAGGGAAGCCAGGAAAAAAATAGTTTTCTAAATGGATAACTCTATAAAATGTTGTTTTATGTCTATGTACATGTTTTTAGGTGCCATCTTTGTGAGGGCTTAACGTTCGTACAGAGAGCAAAGCAAGCCCTGCCTCTTCCTGCTTCTGCTGACAAGCAGTAGTAACTCTTAACAAAGCAAACGTTCTGCTGATGTCTAAGAAATCTAAAAGAGGTTGACATTTTGCTCAAGCAAAAAGGGAGGCTGTGGATTATTTTTCTTATTCTGTGTCAGCATATCTGGGAGGAATCCACTTAGTATGGGGCTCATGCCTTTAATTGCTTGAAAAAGAACATCTGTGGTTGTCTATCAGATTTTATCATATGTACTGCTATCAATCACGTGGGAAAATTACACCCAGTAAAGGTTTATCTGTGGACAGGCTGGTAAAATTGGCATCCCACATTTTGACATAATATTTCTTGGAGGTCATTAAATCTACGTATGCAAGAGGTACATCCTGAGACAGAATTGCACTAGAAGTATAATCTAGTTTTGCAGATACTAATTTAAAAAGTAGCAACAATAACAGCTGATGTTTACTGAGAATGTACTTTGTGTCAGGCATTGTGTAAAGTGTTTTAAATGCATCGCGTCACTTAGTCCTCAAATCCACCCTACATGGCAGGTATTATTATATTCCCCTTTCCTGATGATGAAGCGTATCTAGAGTCGTTAGTAACTGGCATAAATTCAGGCAGCTAGTAACTGGCAGAGCCAGGATTTGAACCAAGAACCATGTCCTCCCAGGGCTTGCATTCTAAATCATTGCATAATATCATTTCCCAGTAAATTCTGGGCAAGTTATTATTTTACATGTCTCTCTAAAAGATGCTATCTTTTAAATAATATGTCATAGATGAATTCTCTGCTGTGGGGATTTTGCTGTCTCAGTAAGACCCAAAGCTATATTGAGTCATGGCTACAGAGAGCAGAGAAAGTAATGCATTTTGAAGAGCAATTTGAGAAAGGGAAGAATGACTATTCATTAGCAACAAGAGGCAGCTGCTTTCTTTGAGTGAAAACTGTAGAGATACAAAAAACAGAGATCTTATTGAAGAAAGTGAGAGATAATTAAAAAGAAGTATCAGACAACCATTTGACAAAGTGCAGTAGTCCAAATGGTAGCAAACCAATATTCATTCTATCAAAATATTTTGTCAAATTTTCTTTTATGACATCTCAGTTACATATGTTTATATAGGGAATAAATATATCTATGTGTAAAGGGTTTTCTATAGGTTCGTATAAAGTGTCTATGTTAATATAAGGTTAATAGACCTTTGTATGTTATGTCTATAGATAACAGTATGTGTTGCTTACGGGGTCAATACTGGTGAACTACAGGATTAAGATATAGAATTCTCTCTTTAGTTATATGTAAGATTATATATATATATTTTTTCAGAACACTATATGTTAAGGGAATCAATAAATGTGTTTGTTATATATACGCATATATGTATATAGCGTTAATATATTTAAGATGTGTTCATCTCTTACTCCAAGACTATGTTGACAATTTAATCCTTTCTCCTGGCCCAGGTCTTTTCACACTGCATGTGTTTGCATGCAGAAGCTTTCAACCTCCAACAAAGCTAGAAAATTATAATGCTAACCAGATCTTAGTGTCTCTGACATTGTCTGCTTTTGCAGACGAGGAGCTTGAAATAGCAGTAATTTGCTTACCCTCTGTGACTGGCTCACAAACAGAATATTTGGCAGAGATGAGTGGAAGTGAGCAGGGGAGGGTGCTGCCGTAGAGAAAGGCCAGAGGGAAGAGCCCTGCCTCCATCACAGGATTCGTGACATGAGAAACTAGTCATTAAACTGTGTGTACACGGCATAGTTAGGCGCTGGCATCCTTCTTTTAGAGAAAATCCCCTTCTGTTTTGTTTCAGAACATGAGTTCACAGTCAATCTGTGTGTAGTCCCATAGCAAGGGCTGCTGGGCAGAGAGCTGCTTCTAGCATACAGGCAGAACAGGAACAGAGAATTTAAAGTATTCCAAGTGTCATCTTAGGACCCTGTGGTTTAATGGAAATAACTTGAAATAATAAAGTATAACATTCTGGAGTGTGAATCAAAATCCGTGACACTCCCAAGTCACAGAATTACTCTGTGGATATTTGTCACTACAAATTAAAGCAATAGACCTCTGTGTTCCTTTTACTACTCATTCTAAATACTTGAACACCTGGCCTACTTTGTGATTTCTATGTTATTTTCTATTATTCTTATTCCTTAGAATAATCCTGAGGCTTAGTTATATTTTCCCTATTTTATGATAAATTAACTGAAACTCAGAAGTATTAAATAATTTTTCCAAGCTCCTAGAGTTATTAAAAGAGTGGTGGTGAGATCCTTACCTAAATCGGTCTGACGCCAGACCTGTAGTCTTTTTATTACGCCACGTTATGTCATTGCTAGAAAGAGGAGACTATTTATTAACTGGGCTAGTTACTTGATTTTCCTAATAAAATCTTCCCTGTGCATTTCTTCTGCCTGATATACTTTATGAGTGTACTTTTGATAAATGCTTTGCATTTCTGAGTAAGCATTTATCATACTCTATAATTAAAGAATCGGATCTTATTTAAACTGTACATATAATGTTAAGAAGCCTAATTGTTCTAGCTTGAGCCATGTAAAACTACAGCTAACTCTGTTTCCAATATTTCAAAGCCTAAAACTTTAGGGACAAATCAGTGATTTTTATATAACAGAAACTTTTGAAATAACTCGTGTCATATAGGCATGATTTATGTTCCATTATATGGACTGCGGCATATTTGAACATCTCTTGCATTGTGTACTGGTTTGCTTGCCAGCCCTAAGAGAGAAGGGACACTGACGGAAGAAAAGAAAAGAAAAAACAATTCCACTAGGGAACCATGAGACCAAAACAAACATTGAGTGTGAATTCACAAATTAAAACATTTTCAAACGTCATCTTGAATTTGCCTCTAGTGAGGTTTAACTGATACTATTCTCTGTTCTCAAATTTGATTTTTCTTTCTCTTCATTTTTTTTTTATGAAGACTCTCAGTTTCCATGGGAGTTGAGACAGTCTGCTTAGCTATCACTCTCTCTCTTCTTAGACAGGTACCTATTAGGCAGATCACTATGATCTTCCAAAGAAGAAAATGAAAACCAAGAAAGAGAATGTGGGGAAGGCATTAAGGGGCTGTGAGAGTTCTGTGAACTAGGCAAATTGTGACTGAAAAAGAATCACAGTCAAACGCTCAGGGTTATTCTTGCAAGATTAGTTCTCTGGTTTTTGAAATGTGCATTTCTTATCTTGCAAATTGCATGAGTACAAAAGCACTAGACACTTGTCTTTCAGTGTGACAAAAATTTTGGAAAATATTATCCCTTGAGAACGCTAAGAAAAATTATTAATGTTAAAATAAAACTTTTTCTAAATCTAAGTTTATGCTTTTTTTTATACTGACGTGCCATCTCATCCCCTTCTTTGAAATCCATCTTGTCCCGCAAAACTCTGCCACTCTGCTACGACTCCCAGCGTGAAGCTATCCTAATTTCTATGCCACCCCACCCCCAGTCTACTTCCACCAGACAGAATTAATTACAACTTCCTTTTCCTTCTCACAGCGTATCACTAGTCCTTCTATTTAGTACTATTTAACTTTGCCTGTATTACAGTCAGTCGTGTGTCTGTTTCCTGTGCTAAAGTGGACAGTCCTTGAAAGCATCTTTTTACCCAACTCCATCCACCCACAGACCCTGACTAACTGGCTTACAGTGGTTGCACAGTCTTGGTTAGCTTTACACTGAATTGAATTATAACTTTCAGCCAAATCTCAGGTTGTTTTTACAAGCATAGAGTGAAGTACGGGGCAGAGATTATTTAGCAAATCTGAGTGTTAAAGTGCCATATTCTCAGTGCCCAAAGCTACTCTGGAAATTAGTGCTGACAGCAATTCAACAGCTGCCTGGGAAGCTTTTCAGCAATACAGATTCCTGGACCTCAAACTCCACAGCAGCTTTTGATGCCCGTATTTTCAATAAGATCCCGTGTTGCTACTGATGAACAGCCAGGTTTGGCAATCACTGGCTGAAGGTAAAGCAAAACAAAGGAATAAATACAAAGTACACAAGATAAAATCATTCATTTATTCAAATGACGTACATTGATCTCTAATTACACATAGGGCACAAAGTAGTTTTTATTATTGCTCTTCCATTACTATGTAAGCTGCATGAGAACAGGAGATTCCTCTGTCTTACTCGTCTTTAAAATTCAATACCCAGCACAGGGACAGTGCAACCACGTCCTAATTTGTCTCTGCCAATTTCAATTAGTGGCAAGAATTATTTTTCAAATCAAGAGCTGATCATGTAATTTCTTGCTGGTAAACCTAAAGCTCCTTTTGTCTTACAAAGGGGTTTTCAAACTTTAATATGCATCAAAATAAGTTATGGAGCTTAAAACTTTATTAGTTTATGGGTATTCCACAGAGGCTCCTTCCCATTTGCTCTTGGCTGGGGACAGACATGGCATCTTTGCAAGTAATTACTCACCACAGCCAGTGTTGAAAACTTTCACTTTAACTAAAAAAAGATAGTCAAAATATCTTGAGATGACAATCAGGATACTTCAGAATTGGACCCTAAATATTAAAAACCGTAGTTTTTTTCTCATAAGACATTAAACTCTATGCATGAGTCTGATTAGACTACTTGCAATTTCCCAAACAAGAACTAATCTTCATTCTTCCTGGGAATTATATGTAATTCCTTATTCCCAGGATGCTCTTCTATCTAATTACCTGTATTCAATGAAGTTGTAATTATGGCTCAAGATCTGGTACTAAAGGTGCTCATGCTGTAAGGCCACTTGCTTCCCCTAAAATTAATTACTCCCTTCACTATGCTCCCAAAGAGATTTTTATGCTTCTTGTGGCATCCGTTTCATGATACCATAAGGTTTTTGTCAGCTTCTCACATTTAAAGATTGTGGATTCATTTAAGCACATATGCATACATATTCACACTGTTTCATCTTTATATCACTATCTTTTTGAATACTAATTGGCACATCATAAATCATCAATAAATATTTGTTGAATTTCATTAAAGACATTTTATAATCTAGTACGGGTACATACTTAAAAAGATAGTTGACATTATAAGTGCTAATGATGAGTCTATAATGATGATTAGCAGTAAATTTGTGAGTACCAATGAATGGAACTTAATCACAATAGTATGCATATTTTAAAAATAATTGTTTGATAATGTTTTACATCTAATTTTCCAAATAATAGTTTTATTTCTCTAATTGATTTCTTTGATTACTCTCTATCAGTCAGCCAAGAGAGCAAGAGCATCCACTGATATCTTATGTCCTCTATGACCATGTATTTCCATAAAAATCAATCAAATTAGAAAGGTGACTCTAAGCTTTAAATGTTTTAATTGGTACTTTATAAATGTTTGCTAAATTAATGCCTGAATAAATTATTATTCTGGAACTGTGTTTAAATTGTGATAAATCAGGTGTTTACAAAGAGAAAATATCAGTGAAATATTTTAAGCTTTAAAAAAGTTTGATATAACTTTTTGCTATGTTTCTGTTTTGCAAAAATGTGATTTAAGATGCCTTAAAATAGCAATGCAACCTATTTTTGGTCATTTTCAAAGTGAAGGATTCTTACAGCATATTTTATTAAATGTAATGGAAATGTATTTTACAAATTATTTTATGATATTAGAAATCTTTTGAGGCAATATATCTTTAAATGTTTTATAGTCAATGACAAGAGCTTTGTTTTGTATAGAGATATCATTTATAAACTAGTGAATTTGAATTTAAAATATACACCGTTGTTATGTTTAGCTCCTTTGACTTATTATTTGGAGAAAATGTCATTGAGTTTTTCACCATCTAAGATGACTACCTTTGAAAGTACTATTTATAATAATCCCAAAATCTATGGAAGTTATAACCCAATGTTTCAACTTGAAGTAATGAAATTCCTAAAATCTATCGATCATTAATGTTGATATCTCTATGGTCTCATAGAGATCACCCAGCCAATCCCACTTATTTTATAAAGGAGGAAATTGAAACCAAGGAGTATAGGTGACTCACCAAAGGTCAAACAAAATCAGTGGCAGAGCTGGGACTAGAATTCAGGATCCTGGTGACTTATGCAGTGCTCTTTCATTAACCTATGCTGTGTTTTGTTTCCATCTCCATTTTCTTGGTAAAAACCATTGACCTGGTTGATACTCAAGCCTCATCCACGCTCAGTGTCTTGCCATTCTGTGGCCTCAGTATTTTCTTCAAACTCACTGTGTAAGCATCAAATCTTGTTGATTTCTGCTGTTATTTTTCACTTCAAAGTTTATCAGGAGGAAGTTTGTCTGGAAACAAATACATTGTTAGCTTCGGTTGACTCTAAGAGTATGGTTGGGAGGGGTTTTCACATTTCACATTATGCATATCAGCATTTGTTGTATATTTTGAAGCAGCAGCTACCATATTAATTTTGTAATAAAAATATTTAAAAGGAGACAAACGACGATAGAGAAAGTTTATTCTTGCTAGGAATCCTCATCATTCCTAGAAGTTCCCTGGGCTAATTTTTGTAATAAATTAGATAGTTTACTTCTCATAGGAACTCATGGAAGAAATAAGAATTTAGGAAGAATTCCCCTGCCTTTGCCCTGCAATTTGTTGTATGAAATCACAAATAATTCATTAACTATATAATCTTTCTCTTACATTTTCAACATCTTTCTCTTTATTGGCTGTTTCTACTCAACTTATAAACACAATCAAGATTTTCTCATTCTGGAACAATTAAACAAAATCAAGCACCCATTCCATCTCATAAGCTACCCCTCCCCATTTCCCCTTCGATCCTGCATCGCTCCGACTGTCAACTACTCTTACTACCTTATATTCTCTTGCATCCTTAGAGCATGCAATAATGCCTAGCACAGAGCAGGCAAACAAGAAACAGTTCAGAAGTACTCTCTTACTGACCTTTAGTTAGTTTGATCTCTCTGTGATGTCCATTTCTGCTAATAAATATGAATTTGCAAATAAACAAAGGCAGTGATGCAATTAACCAAAAGTTCCTTATAGAATAAGAAAAATTTGCCAATGAATTCACTGAATTTGAAAGAGTTTTATATTTATTAAAATGGAAAAGAGCCATTCTAGACTTTCTGTTAGACTCTCTCATAGAACCATGTACTTTCCCTTATCAGAAATTATCAAGCTGAAATTTAAAATATTTTATAAAATCCTTTGTTTAATATCAGTGTCTCTAGATAGAATGAGAGCTTTATGAGGGCAGGAAAACTGCCATGTTGTTTACTGTTTTTTCCAGAATCTGGCAGTGTTTCCAAGTTGATAGAAAGTTCGCTGAGGACAAGGACTCTGCCTGGCACATAGTAGGAGATCAACAAGTACCTAACGTGTCAATGAATGAACATACTGAGATGGTTTCTGTAGCTCACAGTAATAAAATCAAAAATTAGATTTCTGAGGGGAAATTCAGTACATTTGGCAATAGGCAGATTAAATGATGCACAAGTAATTTAAAAACCTTTCTGATGATGACTGAAGTGAAAAGCACCTTACCCTTGAAATCAATTCATTTATAAATATATTAATGAATTCTAAGAAGTTTTGTTGATTCATTAGCAGATACTTTCAAAAATCCAAAAGTTTTCTTGTAGATGGCATTTCAAGGCAGTTGTGTAAGCTTTTCTTTTCTTCATTTTTCAAATGTGAAACCTGAAGAGGGACATAGCCGTTACTTTTTTATGCCTTCGTGAAACTCACTACATTATATCAAACTATACAGCGCACTCCATTCAGGGTGGAAAATAAATACTTTTGCTCTATGTTTTGGGGTTACAGTAAGCCATGAAAACAGCAAGATTTACTCTGAATCTATACATTAGACCCAAAGGACCTGACATCTTGTTTTTAGGAGTAGTGTTTGCATTTGTCATGTTTCAGTCTATTTCATCTGATATGGATCTTCGAGCTTGTAACAACGAAAGTACATGAGCGCTCTTTTTGCTTTAGGACATTATTATTTTGCTGCGATTCTGTCAGGATTTCTGTGGTGTTCTCTTACATAAGAAAATGCATAAACACATCATTTCATGTTTTGAAAGCTTTATTCACCTTAATGCATAGGAAGAGTTTTAATGTTTTTAGCTTTGCAAAATTTTTAGCAAATATATTTTGCTTAATATTTTAGCTTTCTTGTTTTATTTTCATCTTTTAAATGTTTTTTTTTTTCTTTTTGTTAACTCATTTTGAAGGGCATATGCATTTATGTGGGTGTGACTGAGCAATGTTCTTAATATTCAAATATGATTATTTTTTAGTGATACTTGTCTTTTTGATATCTTTCTTACAATTTCACTAAGAAAATGCAGTACACAAACTGCAGTGGTTTCCACAATGTGCAAGTGAGAACAATGTTCTGTCATTGGCATTTGTAGTTACGATTTTCTGAGCCTTGAAAATTTGCAAAAATCTTCAGTGTAATTGATCAGTGTCTTCCTTTCCGTCTTTATTCAAGTTCCCTCCTTATAATGTCACGTTATTGAACCCCAGTGTATCTTTTCATGTAAAAGATCCCAATTTCATTATGACAAAGTTTTTATGTTGATGATTTTTAAGTGGGGCATTTGGTGGCATATTAGGAGTGTCAGATAACATGGTTACTTCCAAGAACCTGGAGAGAAGATTTTAAAAATTCCTCTTGGAGTTACATGATTTAAATAAATCTATAAGAGGAGACAAAATTTATACTAGATTGCCTGGAATAGTTTCTTGAGTTATAGTGTCATTGATGATATCAACCAAGTCAAACGGTAAATTTATCAAGAAAAGAATGTAGCTAGCCTCGGAAAACATGTCATAGAGAGGCAGTTTCTTTTGATCTATATGCATCAGAGTCCAGGACAGAGAAATATAGGATAGAGATAACGCTGTACCTATCACGTTCCAGAAGTTAATAAATTGTATCTTGCTTGGTGTATCGTCTTATGTGAATTTAACTATTATAAGATCACCAAAAAGTGTTTAATTATTTGTAAATATACTAATAGATTTTAGATTCTGGATCTTCAAGGCTTGAACCACTCATTGTACTATCAAATTATCAAATGGCTGTATTTAAAATTCAAGTGGAATTAAAACACCATGTCTCTGCTGGAGGTATTAGAGATAAACAGATATTCTGGAGGTCACACAATCATTGGAGACACGAGACTTCTCAATAGCAGAGTGCAGGGTTTGCACTGAACAGAGATGATAGCTCAAAAAGGCCACACCTTAGCAATGAGACTGCTCTATATACACCTCAAGAAAACCTAAAAACAATCCTTGGAAGATCAGGCTGATCTGCCAGCAAATTATCTGCCAGAACAAATATCAAAACTCTTTAAAGCAAGACCGAAAGAATGCAAGCTCTCAGCAACATAGCATTCACAGTGTTCAGAATACAATAAAAGTTACTGGATATGCAAGGAAGCGTGAAAAAGTGACTCATAAATAGGAGGAAAAAAGTAGTTATTAGAATTTGTTGCAGAAATGACAAGAATATTAGGGTTATCAGGCAAGGGATTTAAAAAACTGTTATAAATATTTAAAGATTTAGAGTAAAATATGACACAATGAATACACAGATGGGAAATCTCAACAGGGATGTGGAAATTACTAAAAAAACGAAAGAACCACTTGGACATACTAGAACTGAAAAACTGAAATAGTAAATTAAGATATTACTGAATTGATTTAACAGAACATTTAATTCTGTAGAATAAAGAACTGTTGAACTTGAAGATGAGATAATAGAAGAAACTAATCAGAGTTAGAGGAAAAAAGATTGATTTTCCATGACCTGTGAGGTAAAATTAGACATCTAAGATATGTACAATAAATATTGAAAGAGGGAAGAGAGATATATTGGAGTGAGAAAATATTTTAAATGTTAATAGCCAAATTTTTCCAAATTTGAGGAAAAATACAGAAATGGAGATCCAAGATACTCATGAACCCCAAGCAGGATGAAACGAAAGAAAAGTATGCTCAAGCATATTATAATAAAATTGTTGAAAACCAAAGATAAAGAGAAGACATTTTAAATCAACCAAAAGATATGATACGTAGAAAAACAGTAAGAAAAATGTACTTCTGGATTCATATAAGAAACAATAAAAGCCAGAAAATGATGATACATTTAAAAAATTGGAAAGAATCCAACTTGAGTTATATATCCAGCATATATATCTGCGAAAATGATGGAAAAATATACATATCTTTGGATGAATAAAGACTGGTAAGTTTTGTCACCAGTAAGTCTGCCCTATGGGAAGTATTTAAAGAGCTTCTTCAGGCTGACATGAAGTGGCATCAGAAAGACATGCAGATCTACAGTCATGAATGAATTGTGGTGGAAATGGAAAATATGTATGTAAGTATAAAATTATTTTTTCTTGTCTCTTATTTTTATAAAGGACAATTGACTAAAGGAAAAATAAATAAAAATACGCTGTGGGGCTTATAATGTATGTGGAAGTAAGCTGTCTGACAATATAGCATAAAGAATAGAGTGGGTAAGTGAAAGAACTTTTCAATTTAAAAATTATATATGGTGATACAATATTTATTCAAGATATACTCTAACAAGTTAAAGATGCATGTAGTAATTCCCATAAAACATTAAAAAATAAGAAAGTAAAACTAAGAATCAAACAGATGAGATAAAATAGAATGTTAAGAAAATTGATAATAGAGCAATGAAAATACTCTGTACGATACTGTAATGATGGATACTTGTCGTTACATGTTTGTCCAAAGCCAAGGTTTGTGCAACTCCAAGAATGAACCTAGTTTTAGGTTGGAAAAAAAAAAGTAAAACTATCTTTATTAGAAGATGACAGGATCATTTATGTAGAAGATTTTATGGAAACTAAATAAATGAGTAATTTAACTAGATTGCATAATTACTGTCGACAGTACAGTTGCTATCTTGGGAAGTCCCTTTTCATTCTCCTTTGCTGGCTCTCTTATCATGATCCCGGGTCTTGCTCTTTCATCCTCTGTCATCGTCTCTCCATTCTCTTGGTCACCGTAAGTTAACAATTTCTTTATTTCCCTGCTGTAGTTTCAATTAGGTTTGGGAGAGGGTGAAAAGATAAGCGTAAGTGGTCACTATTTCATATTTAGACAAATTTCCTGAGCATGTGACTTTGTACCATTATCTATCATTGTTCTTTTAAAAAGCAAAATGCCATCCCTAGAAAGAATGAATGGACAAATTGTTATGTTGCGTGGGGCACATAACCAATCCTGATGTATAAAAAATAGTAATCAAGTTATTGAGTCAAAGGACCCAGAACTACCTGTTATCTCCCAAGCCAACCGAAAAAGTGTTGTGAATCCATTTTCACTTGTGCTCATTTTTACACTGCTAGTACTTTATGTTAAAGTTAAAGGCAATTTTCCTTATCATAAAGTTCCTAGAAAGAGTGATCAATCTTGTTGTTTTTATAGAGAAATGCCTATGATTAAAAGTAATTAGGCAGGGCCTACCTGGTGGTGCAGCGGTTAAGTACTCACGTTGAGCTTTGGCAGCCTGGGGTCACTGGTTCGGATCCCAGGTGCAGACATAGCACCACTTAGCAAGCCATGCTGTGGTAGGCGTCCCACGTACAAAGTGGAGGAGGATGGGCACGGATGTTAGCTCAGGGCCAGTTTTTCTCAGCAAAAAGAGGAGGATTGGCAGCAGATGTTAGCTCAGGGCTAATCTTCCTCAAAAAAAAAAAAAAAAGTAACTGGGCACTTGCCAGCTACATGAATGTAAGTATATTATGTTTGTTATATGTACAATGAAACTAAAAGTTCCTATATTATTATTTTGAAGAGAGGTGAAATGTATGTAAAAATGATTTTCAATTATAAAATATTATTAAAAATAGAAGTTTGTTGACATTTAACATTGACTAAAAAGAATGGTGCCATTAGCTGGAGTGATTTGTCTGCAGCAAACAGAAAGTACCATGGAGGAACTATTTTCTTTTTCCCTTTTGGCAAAGTGATAAGTATAAGAGATAAGACTTGTAAGGCAGATAAAATTGAGTTGCTGTATTGGGAAGTGGTAAGTGGTGGTGGTGGGAGCTTGGTAATCTAAAAAGAAATGGGGGCACCAGTTCCACCTCTTAAGGGAGTTCTGAAGGGAGCAGTGCCTACTTTTTGTCTCCATAGTGACAGTAATTAGGTTATTGATAACTACTATAATTGCAACGAGTTTCAATGTATTTTCATTTTATTTACAAATACAATTAATTGGCTTGCTGACCAAAGGTAGTTTTGAGATATGTGACATTGTCTGAAATATATAGTCATGCAATCCCCAATCCTTTTCATGACGCATGTGAAGCCATGTGCTATTTAGGAGTTAAGTAGCTAAATAATAAAATCTATAAGTTGATGCTGTCTCACAGCATATTCAGTGATGGTACAAAGGAAGTATTATAATATTCATGTGTTTTTAATTTTTTAGGAGAGGAATTAATTTTCAGCTCAGATCATTAAAAGCAAAACATCCCTACCCTCTATGCAAATTTAAAGCAGAGATGCAGAAGAGAGAAGTAGCCGGCCAGAGCACTCAGCATGAAGACAAGTGGTGGGCCAAAGCTCAATGAGCAGAAACACCAATTCTTGTAAACTTACAACAAGTAGATAGTGACAGCATTTTGTGGAGCACATTGGGAGGATCAAATACATCTGATAAAAGCTCTAAATAAAATAAAAACTTTATTGCAAATAGTCACTGCGTTTTAAACAAATAGTAGTGATCATCATTATGTTGCAAAGCATATATAGTACAGAATTTTGTAGAACAAACATAACAAACAAAACATGAATCACAAAGAACGGGGTCAACAAATATGGGAAATATAAAGAGAAGGTAAAACTGGACCAAGTAAAATGCAAAAATCCTCCTATTCTAAGAGTCTTAAAGATTCCTCTGAGGAAGAATAGAATTTGATATAAAAAATTCTCTTTATGTACCATTTATAATAGCTTGATATAAATTTGTATAAGCTAATTATATAGAAAACTAGATATAATTATCACTTCCGGGACATCAGATATTCTCATTTAGTCCTTAAATGCATTTTTATATTTCTGAGACACTGCTACAGTCAGATTTCTGTGCTAGATGGATGGCATATGTCTATTGGCATATATAGATTCTTGTACCAAAAGTGGGCAAAACTAGATGAGCAATCTTTTATATAGGAAGCTGCTCTGATGAGATTTATTTCCCACTGGATATATTCTATGTGTTACATACAAAATTTGTGTTTGTTTTTAGAGTCAGAGTTACCCTAGAAGTCAGAAATCTAGGATGCTGGCCAAAATTTTCAGGTTTGGGGACATCCCCCAGTGGTGTTTATTTCCTAAGTCTTCTTTATGGTCAGAATTGCTGAGCTAGACATGAGTAGTAAATTTATAGCTGAGCAATTGGAAGTCGCTGGAGTCAGAGAGATGTACAAAGTCAGAATATAGGAGAGAGTGCTACGACTAGGTTCTAAAACTGAAAATTGAAACTGAATAAAACTTATATGTGGTGGAGGCAGGTATGAGCTCTGAAAGTTACAGAGTCAAGAAAATGGAGATGGACAGAGAAAAACATGTAAAATTAGGACGGGAACAGAAGAAAGGATGTGACTGGGTGAGTGTTTCAACCTTGGCTGGCAATCCACAGTTTTCTTACATGGACTGGCAAATATGAATTATAGGATGTTTCAAATTGGCTAAAAGAGATGCTACATAACACTCAGTAGGATGGCTATTTTTTAAAAAAAACACATACAGAAAATAAGTGTTGGCAAGGATGTGGGGAAATTGGAACCCTTGTGCATTGCTCATGGAAATGTAAAATGGTGCCATCAGTGTATAAAATGGTATGGTGATTCTTCAAAAAAATTAAACATAGAATTAACATAGGATCCAGCAATTCCACTTCTGGGTATATAATCAAAAGAAATGAAAGCAGGGACCCGAAAAGATACTTGTACATCTATGTTCATTGTGGCATTATTCACAATAGCCAAAAAGTGTAGGCAACTCAAGTGCCCATGGATGGATAAATAGATAAACAAAATGCATTATAGACAGATAATGGAAAATTATTCAGGTTTAAAAAGGAAGGAAATTCTGAGACCTGCAGCAACGTGGGTAAACCTTGAAGACATTATGGTAAGTGAAAAAAGCTAATCACAAAAGGACGAATATTGTGTGAGTCTGCTCATATGAGGTATCTAAAGTAGTCAAATTCATCGAGACGTAAAGTAGAATGGTGGCTGCCAGGCACTGGGGAGACAGAGAAATGGGGAGTTAGTGTTCAATGGGTACAGGGTTTCAGTTTGGGAATAAGAAAAAGCTCTGGGGATGGATAGTGGGTGATGGCACAACAATGTGAATGTTCCTGAGCCAAGAACTATACAGTTAAGTACAGTAAATTTTATGTTATGCATGTTTTACTACAATAGAAAAAGAAGAAATAAAACATGACCAATATTCAAAAAAAAAAATCCAAACAATCATTAGGTAAATCTAAGAGAACAGACATGAGGATTTACGACATGTATTTTGATATTTTAAGTTGTAAGACAACATTATGCTGTGATATTATTATCGAAGAAAGCACCTATGCTATATATGAGTATATGCTTGTATGATAAATAAAAATGTCTGTAATGATACATAAATTAACGAAAACTTGCTATAGGTGCTAAGAGCCAGATTAAAAATAATAAAGAAAAAGAGGAAAAATGGAAATATTACATGAATAGTACATAGTATATGAAAATTAGTTCTAATGGAAGTCTCTGACCCGCCTATATTCTTGTCCTATAACTACATGGTAGCCAATTGCCTATGACTCTCTTCCCTTTGGCTCTTTTGCTACCAACACTGTTCATAAAGTTGATCTGATCGAGGCTTCATTTGATATTTTGAATATAACCAGACACCTGTTATCCCTTCTGATGAAAGCATCCTGAGGTCTTCTCTGTAATTATGTAAAGTAATGGGTGGAGGGGCCCCATACACTGAGATTTGCTCCCTGCTCTGCTCCCCACTCCAACTGGTTTGGGCTGTGCCTGCTATAACTTACAACTTTTTCTATTCAGCACAGTTGACATCTGTTGATGTCTTCACTCAGAAGATCTACCTTGTTTTGCTTTTAACAGGTCAGTGTCTATTATAGCCTGACCAATTAGGTGTGGCCCTGAGAAAAATGTAAAGAATCTCTAGTTCAGCAAACTACTGATCCTGGCAATGTAACCCCTCCCAAACGACTATTCTTTTCTTTCAGTAAGGGCTTTGTTCTTAGTGGTGGTCGATTGCCCTCCTACTGTAAGCAGTGTGTAGAATAGAGAGGATTTTGAACAGCAAAAGGACTAGTCTATAGTTAGAATTCTGGCACCTCTTGGGGATTGTGTACTTGCGTGTGTGTGTGTGTGTGTGTAAAGGGAAGGGAAGGAGCTCTGTGGAAAGATGTATAATTATTGTTAGTGTCTTGCTAGCCTTTCTCAAGAGCCCTGCTCCAGGTGATGCGGTACCTCTATCAAAGGGCCTCCTGGTCAGCTCTCCCTGCTATTTGACACATAAAGAGCAATTAATGATATTGGAATTGCTCAGAAATAGGAGATGGATCAGTGCTTGAAGCCATATTGAAATTGATTTTATCAACGTGCATTTAAAGATGGATTTTAAAGCTCTATGAGTTATTTCCTGACTATCATCTCTCAAAAGAGGATAGCATTTTACTTTGCGCATTAGAGGCTTAAGTTACCAATGTGCCACATTGTGTAAATAGGTCAGGTTTTATTTATTTTTTTATTATTTATAATGTCAGAATATCTCCGAATTTTGAGTGATAACAGTCAACAGATAATTATACCTAGAGGCTTGCACATATACCCTTTTAGAAATGTTTTATGGAGTCCCTTCCCTTGTGTTACTAAATCAGTAAATATTTATGGAGTACTTAATAGTCAGCAAAACTCTCCTGGTCAGTTCTGGTGATCGGTCCAAATACACAAACAGATAGAAGACACAGAAGCTGTGCTACGCACTGCAAGGAACACAGAGTTAACGTCCCGGCCACCTCAAGTGAATAACATTGAAATAAAATTGAAAGCACAACATTGAATAATGACTTACAGAAGTAATTTAGTCTCCTGAAAGATGAAGCATAGCATTTGAGAAGAATACCTAATGGGGCCACCTAATTAACACAGAGAGTGGGAAATGAGTCTACCTGAGGAATTGATATCCTTCATTCTCAGAAATGGAGCACGCATAAGAGTTAGCCGGGAACATTGTTTTTGGGGGGAGATAGAGAGTATTACAGGCCCACAGGTTGGCAGGGGCATGTGCAGAGGCATGAGACAAGCTTTTCAGATATAGCTAATGTACTTATCAAAACTACCTATTGAGGTAAGGAGGAAAAATAATAATATGCTACAGAGAACTTCATAGAACTCTAAGTGCCAGCTCCACCTGTTACCCCTTCTGATGAAAGCATTCTGAGGTGTTCTTCCTTCACGAGGCTGGCGCAGCTTCTGCCACTGTGGTGTGAGTGATTGGCGCTCTGATCAGTGCTGAGATAAGAGGAACCCCGAGGAACCTGAGAGACACTAACCGGTTAAATAGTGGTGTGGCACAGAAGCTTCCTGAAAGAAAGATGACATTTTTAGAAGTATTGCCAGAATTTGAAGGCACTATTCAAATGGGTCTTGTCTGGAAGGCTCAGGAATGCCTAAAATTCTTTCTAAGCCACAGTAACTTCCTCAAGAGATTTCTCAGGGAAATATACTTAAGAGGAGACAATTCATTTTCATTCATTCGTGTAAAATATTTATTGAATTTTCACTATATAACAGACACTATTCCAGACACTGGGGATATCTGACCGAGTCAGATAATCACAAATGGTAAATAAGGTGTCTCACAATTGTTAGACAGACCTACGTCCACAACCCATAAACTGGGGTAATCTGGTGAAAAAATCTGACAAGCAATTAAGCTTATTTAGTTGCGTGCAACAGAACATTATTCTGATTAACCTAAGGAGGAGCTGAAGAGGACTTACTGGCATAACTTCAACAACTGAAGGAAGAGATGAGCCATCAGATTTGCAGCTGCCTCCAGATCAGGAATTGGGGCGTGTCTAGGAATCATAAGAGCAGGAGCTTTTAAATTACTTCTCTAGGAGGCTACTATCAGAGAACTTAGTTTGAACTGTGTTCTACCTCTATCTATGTACATTGAAAAGTCAACTTTCCAGGAAAAAATATCTCCTTGGTTCAGTTTGGCTGATGTCTCTGATTCTGTGTTCAAAGGACGTGTCCCTGAGATTGACAATTGCGTCATAACCACATGTAACTGTTGGAGAGCATTTAAGGAAAAAAAATAGGTGTGCAGAATTAAGAGGAAGAGGGAGGAAAGCTAAGCAGACATAAACAACTGATGTTCACTACAAAACAGCTTGACCTACAGAGTGTGGCTTTCCTAACTTCACCTCCTTTTCCTGCCAAGACATAAATGTCTAGTGGCACCTGGTATGTATGAGAGAACAGGAAGATATGTAGCAGATACCAAGCTGAATGGACCTGATCGGAGAGGATACTCAGGATTGGATTTCCAATGTAGCTGCATGGAAGGATGAAGCAGAAATTGTGAGCATTAAGTCATACCTTCATTTACTCTTTTATCATTTTATCTCATCATTTATTGAATGATAAGTCTTTGGCACTGGGGCTGCATCTATGAACAGGATGAACAAGGTTCTTAATGTCATTATAGTGAACAAAGAGAAGATTCTTGGGCCATCTCCAAAGCTCATCAAGTCTGGTGCTCTTTATCCTTTTTTATAGAAAAAACATGGAGGAAACTGAAGAGGATGGCTAAGCCTGATGTCTTCTAATCCTTTGTTTTGGCACCTGAGTGACAAGGAAGACAAGAGGAAGGGAGAACCTTGTGCAAGTGTGAGTTTCTTCAGCAGTTACCTCACCTGGTAGTAAATATGAACAAATCAGCAAAAAGGAGGCAGAGTGGATATTGATAATGATATTGAATATTGATAAGCTTATCTAAACAGATCCTTTTTGGAGGGGTAGGAGTGGGGTTATGAGTGTAAATATACACAGAAAAGTGGGTCACAACCGCACACATGTCTTACCCTGAAGCCTAAATTCATTGTCTTTCTCCAAGATTCTTATGTCTTAGAAAAATTGAATTCAATGACTGTAAGGCTCTAACACTATTTCTTAGGCTGTTTCACTTCTTTGCTTATCGTTATGTAACTCAAATGTCACCAGCTTCTCCAGTCTGCCCCTGCCAAATGTCCCTCAAGCAATTTCTGAGTTTTTCAGATACTGCCTAAAGGTAATCCTAATCAAATCCCAAAGCATTCTCTGCCAAGAAACTCATCTTGCCGCAGCGTAGCTGTCTCTGCCATAACCATGGCTGACTCTAGACAGACTAGTTTTCAGTTGGGCAGCATTGTCTTCTATTGGTCACCTCTGCTTCTACCCTGCTGTGGCCTCAGGGAATGGTGATGCCTCTGTTTTCCCATAGAATTAATCAGCCCACATTTTGACTTGTGAGAAGGCTTGTTTATAGTTTAGATAGAAATATAGCCAAAGACTGACTTATAACTGCAACTCAGTCACTATTCTTAGTGCCCTGGAGATCAAATCTGACCTCAGAGTCTTGCACCAGGCTGGCTTCTGCTCTAGCTTCTGAAATGTCTTCAAATGGCAGAAATTGAGTCACTACCATGAATGCCCTGGCACCTCCACTTTCCAGACGTCAGGTCCTCCTGGACCCAAAGAGAGAGGGCATCTTTCTTCCCCTTGGTTTAAGAGTCCAATTTTTTACAGACGTAGAACTCACTACTTTCCAGAATAATAATGGTGGGAGCCACTAAACAGAAACATCATCCCTCAGAAGTATGGAATCTGGCTTCACAAGCTCCAGGAACAATAGTCTTATGGCACTTTTATCAACTTTGAACTTATTTAGTTGTAAATGATACCAAGTATAAGACCTTGTAACATCAATTTCATCATGTGAAGGTGATCCCGAATGGTGACATTGGATAAATGACTCTGAAGTCAAAACACTTATGTTTGAAGCCTAGCCCTATGACTTACTAGTTGTGTGACCACAGAGACCTTACTTGTCCTTTTTCTCATCTGTAAATTGGGGAAAATAACAGTACCTATTTTATACAGTTATTGTGAGAACTAAGAGGATTAATATATGAAAATTACTTAAACAGTATTTAGCACTACAGTTTAGTTAGTGCTGTTGCATAATAAGCACTGTGTAAGTGTTAGCTGTTATTAATGTTTTTTTCCCCTGCATGAATTGATGAGATGTTTACGGTGTACACATTTCCTGCTCCTGCTGTAGTCTAGTTTTGGTTCTTGATAGCTCCCATGGAAAAGTCTGGGCATAAATTCACATGCATATCCTAGAAATGAATAATAACTTTCAGGCGTAAGAAAACTTAAGGTCATATTTTGGAAAAGAAAAAGCAAATATTTTCCTAATTATGAGGAAGTATAGTACTGTTAATATACCCAAGTTACCTTATCAAACTGCACATTTACCCTGAGGATGTAGCACTAGCATTGGGTAGCTGCACAAGCTTACAAATTTTTCTCACTAACCATGAGAAAGTATTTGTCTCACAGATTCATGGAGAAGGGAGCTCGACCATTCAGTACTTTTAAGAACCAAGAAAAGTCTGCCTCAAAATAAATTCCATTCTTTCCTCTAGAGGACAGAAATTGCTTTGAAAACATCCACATAAACAGGATTACCCTCATCGCAAAGACTTAGCAGTCTCTTCAGCTTTGAGATAACTTTAACGTGTAGTCTCCTCCGGGCACCCAATACAGTTACACAATGTCCCCAGCCCGTCACATTCCATGTATGTTCCCTTCCTTGCAACAGAAAAGACCTTCAAATGCTCAATACCTCTGTTCACACATAAGGAAACTAAGGCACAGAGTGGTTAAAATGATTTGTTCAAGGTCTCATAACTAGTACATGATGGCTTCATCATCTGATGTCTTGTGGTTCCAAATGCAGTAATCTTTGTCTATCTGACTCTCCTTAGGAAGGCTTGGATTCTTATTTAAATTGTAACCCAGCTCTTTCTTATCTCAGATCTGCAGATGAGAAAACTGAGGCTCAGAGACCTAAAGTAACTTGCCCAAATTCACATGGCTGGTAAGACTTCAAGTGAAGGGTGTGTATTCACAAACACGTATTCTCTTTCAACGTTCCTGAATGTATTTGAAAGTTAGCCTAGTTAGGAGAAAATTATTTAATGTTGGAATAGATTTACTCTTTCTTGCATCATATGCCTAAGACACATGATCTTGACCTCATGAGTGCAGTACTTTAATCAAATGACATGATCAATGAAGTTTTTCATTGATCATTACTGGTGTGAACCTGATATCAATTTATATTGAGCCCAAATCGGTCACAGAGGCTGCTTATTAGTTAGGTGACTGTATAATTTATCATCTAAAACAGGATGCTTTTAAGAGTAAAAGTGGTGCTATCAATAAAGATACCAGAAGAGTAGAATTAACTGGAACTGTCCTGAGCAAACCAGAATGCCTGGTTAGCTTTCAAATAGCCTGTGAACATGACCATTGGCTTGCGTTAATGACATTGCTTCCTGTAAGGAAAATGCATGCTCATTCCAGGACAAAAAAATGAGAGGGATCTCACATTATGGAGGCAGATACCTCCTGGCAAGTTTCATCAAACAAGATTTGTTTACAAAAAGAGCAGGCTTCATATTTTAATCATAAGTACTTCCATTCATCATTAATCCCCTGAAGAACAGAAAGCTCCTGAAATGTGTTTTAATAATAAATATTTTCGTGTAGCTTCAATATCCTCACTACCCCATTTATCTGGTCAGTGGATCATAATGCTTTTCTTGTTAGACTGTGAATAGATTCTTCTAACCTGTCTCCAGCTTTGTGGTCGCTAATTTCTCCTTGCTAGATGGCCTGCAGAGCAGAGCCCTGATTTCAAACACTATCTCCAAACAGAATGGCAGTGGGAGGCAGAAGGAATCTACCAACGAACGCATATCTGAAGGATGTTTAAAAAAATTATAATAGCCTGTCTTGATTTTGATGCTAATCTCATATTAAATCCTACAGTGTTTCTTGAAAATAATGGCATGGAAATGACTTAAAGGATTTTTGTTCTCCCTAGGACTTCCCCTTCCTTGTTAATGTATTTATTAATACTATGCATTTAGGATTTATTAAACTGTTTTAAAATATTAAAATGAAAAGATTGGTATGTCAATTAACTGAAAACTTGAACAGCAGGCAACTTTTATTTCAATGTTTATATCACTGTTTCTTTTATTCAAGTTTAGACATAGGCAAAATAGTGGATTCAGCAAGTCTTTTCTTTTATACCCATCTAACCTCTTTCAGTGCCTGTTTCTCCCATTTTATGTCTTGTAGGGCTCTCTGCTATTCCTCATTACTCCAAGGTCTTGGTCTCTCTGCACTGTCAAGTGATAATTTCATTTGTTATAACTAATATAAACCCAAGGTACTCCTCTTCCTAAGGTCTTTACATTTTTATTGTAGGCCATTAAAATTTCCCCTCTCCTACCAGTGAAATGAATTTGTGATAGTGAAATTTCAGACACTGTAATAGGAAATGCCAATAACCTTTGGAACGCTCTGCTACAAACTGTGTTATACCATGGAAGTGATACTTGCTTGTTAAACAGATTTGTGTAATTTGTGAGCACTGATAATTTGCAGATGAGAGGAGAAAATGAAGAAGGGGACTGAGATGGCTTTTCATCAAGGGACAAATATGCACTTCCTTTCCTCAAAATATTCATCACAAGCTGATATAAGAGACATAAACTAGAAATAAGCCACTATACTCTGAGGCTTTGGTAGGTATTTTTTAAATAAAAATTTTATTTTGGAAGAGTTTTAGATTTACAGTAAACTTGCAGAAACACCTTACATTAGTATGGTACCTTTGTTACAATTAATAAGCCAATACCGATGCATTATTATTGTATTTTATTTAGATTTCCTTAGTTTTAATGTAATGTCATTTTTTCTTTTTTAGGACCTCAACCAGGATATCCCATTACATTTAGTTGTGATGTCTCTAAGGACTCCTCTTGGGTGTCTGTTTCTCAGGCTTTCTTTGTTTTTGATGACCTCACAGCTTTGGGGAATACTGGTTAGCTATTTTGTAGAATGTCCTTCAATTGGAATTTTCCTGATGGTCTGCTGTTTTTCTCATGATTAGACTGGAGTTGTATATGTTGAGGACGAAGATCACAGATATAAAGTGAGATTTTCATTACATATCAGGGGTACATTCTACAATATGACATCACTGATGTCGATTTTGATCTCCAATCTGAGGTGATATTTGCCTGGTTTCTCTATTATAAAGTTACATTTTTTCTCCTCTTTCCATATTGCCTTCTTGGGAAGAATGTCATTACGCACAGCCCACAGTAAGAGATTATACTTTACCTCCTTAACGGTAGAGTATCCACACAAATTATCAGGAATTTTTGTACATGGGAAACTTGTCTATACTCTATTTATTTATAAAACACATTGTTTACACAAGTACAATGCACCAGGATACTACCAGAGTAGTAATCCAATATTACTCTATTTGTTTTGTTGGTGAAATCATTCTAGCTTTGGCCATTGGAAGCTCTTTCAGTTGACTCCTATGTCATTTTACATACACCTATCATTGTGGGTTGTGAGTTTTGGGGGTTATTTTTAGCACTTTCTGGCACCTGCAAGATTATCTGGGCTCATCTCATACATTTCTTGCTCTAATCCTATAAACAGTTATTGCTCTAAGAATCGCTGGTTTCTTTTATTGAAGGATGATATTAGAAATTAAAATCTGAGTGCTAAACATTGTATTACTTCTGTGTGTCGTTGATTCTAGGTCATCTTAGTGGCTAGAGCAAGGAAATACATGTTTTTATGTGAATATGTACACACACATATCTATACCTATTTCTATAACCATCTGTATTTATATTAAGATAAATTAAGTTCATACTGATGCCTCCAACTCTAATCCATTACCACATGGATCATTCTAGACTTTTTTACTTGCTTATCTATAATCTCCCACTCCACCATTGAGAAATCTGATTGCTAACCTAATGGATATTTTTACTCTCATATTATCGATATGGACACTGAAGATCAGAGAAAAATTTCACTTACCTAAGATTTGTAACCAGTAAGTGGCAGCATCCAACCCCAACAGCTGTCAAACTTTTGGTTCCAAATCCAGTGCTCTGAAGCTCTTGATCCTTCATCACATTCTGTAGGTTTTGTGGATATTATGCGTGCATTGGGAGGTGAATTTGCTATCACCTCTGAATAGTTAAAGTGAAAAATTTTAAATAAATATGTAAAAGACCATGTAAATATATATATATTGAGGGTATTCAATCATACAAAGAGTATATATTATGCGCTGCTCAGTTCCAGGTGTTCTTTAGACACTTAGGGTGCATTTGAACAAAATATACAAAACATCCATGCCCTCGTGGTCTGTTACACAGCACGTTCTAAGTTGATGTGTATTAAAGAGCAAACGAGCCAGGATGGATTTAGAATGAATTTTCTTAGGTTGCTTTCCATTTAGCATTTTGAGCTAGCTAAAAGAGAATGCTACCAGGTTAACATTAATTTTTCTATTTAAGTTGCCAATTAGTGATCATATCATGACAGCAGATCCTCGCTTAATTTTCTATGCATTGGGAATGTTTTTGGGACCACGCATTTTCAAAGGCTGACATATCCTACTTACAGCTTTCTATCTTTATGATAAATAGACATTTTAGCTTTATTTTCCCTAGAAGTTTGTCAAAGCTCTTTCATTTCAGTCGATCGGGGTAGAGTTAAGTTTTCCTGTGATTATAATCTCCTTCTCATTCTAGTGGCATCTTTGCATAAATTTCAGAACATCTTTAAATTGTTATATACACAGCCATCTGTCTGGCATGGCTTGAAAGCAATTCTGGCAAAAGGCAGGGAGACTAATCTTTGGAAATCCCTTCAAGCTCTGGGTTAATATGCAGGAAAAAATGTTGTTTTGATAGAATGTTTTTAGGGGTTGTAAATCTCCTTTCTTAAAGTTTATCAAGGCCAATCTTTGGGTTTCAGCATCAGCTCTGATTGAATGATACCTGAAGATGAAGGAATGTTCCATTAACATCTAATTGTTCTGTTTTCATTTAGACTGTGAGCATGCTTATGCAAACCTCCTCTCAATCCTGACTTGTTTTCACACTCCCATAGCTAGGTTATTCCAGCAATCTCCTCGCTGGTCTCCTGGTTTCTCATCTCACTATTCAAAACATCTGCACATCCTAGTAGTCTCCCTAAAACATGACTTTTCTTGAGTCACACTCTCTTGGTGAAAAGCCCCATGGCTCTTCATTTCCAAAATCTTGACCTCACTTTAATGCAGAACAGGATTTTTGCTTTCTTCCTCACAACTTTTCATCTGATTCTTTGCAGCCATTTAAATGGTCTCTTCACTGTCCCCAAACTTTCTGTGTTCAAATCTTCCTATGCTCTTCCCCACCATATTGCAAATTTGTTGCAAACCCTACACTTTCTGATTCTTGATCTGCACATTGCTTTGTGAAGAGTTGAGAACATGACAAATACTCAACCTAGACGATCCCCAATTTAAAATCACTTGACATACAAATGATCTTTACATATCAGCAAGAGTCTTTCCTTTTGTCTTCACTTGCAATAACCCATCCATTTGCTTGCATGGCTGAGAAAACTGCTGTGGAAAAGTCAATTTAGAGTACTAGAGAATATCTGGATCAGAAATTTAGGAAAGAGAGAAATGCTTCCAAGTTATGACACAATATAATAAAGACTCCTGGAGTGGACTAGCTGTGTGGTATCACATATTTCCTCTTTTTGCAAAGACTTGGGGGTAAATCCCAGGCCCATCCTTGAACAATTGTACGGTTTTAGCTAATTCACACCACACAAGGGAAAATGACATCGTGTATACCAAAAACACAGGGTATTGATGCCTACATTTTTCTAGTTATCATATATAGTATGTATCACCCCTATTTTTAGTCTTTATAATATCTCAATGTGGATAATGGAAAATTCTGAAGGATACTGCAAAATTAATAAAGATTATTTACCCTAGCCTCAGAATTTTACAAATGAGAATCTGAAATGAGAGGTCAAATGACTAGTTCAAGTTCATAAAACTAGTTCGCCATTCAGAATGCCATCCAGGTCTTGAGTCTGGGATCCTGCTTTTCCTGCCATGCCGTTTCTTTCCTATCACCCTTCTCACTACTCTGCTGCTCATTACTGTCCACGTTCTGCTTCATCTCCTCTACCTTCACATAGTGCTGGTGATGTAGAGCGTCCCACACTCTGGTAGCGTTTAGAGGGAAGATCGTCATCACTATTGATTTTTGTGCTGTTGACTTTGGCTTTAATGTTGTTTTAAACCAGTTTCGAGCACTGAAACCAGAAATTTCATTTAAATAATAAAATTAACACTGGGCTGCATTGAGAACGAAATAAAAGAAAAGCACTTGAGCTAATGAAAGGTCTATTGATAAAATTATCCCACAGCGCCCCACCTCACAGATAATTTTTAGGATGAGATCTATAGCTACAAAGAGATACTTTCATGATTTCTTTTTCTCCAATTGATATTATCCAGGATTAAATTATGCTTGGCACAAACCTAAGATATGAGATCTTTTGTCAACCAGCTGTCTTTCTGCAAATGTATTTAAGGAGGATTTTTCAAACAGTTTTTAAAAAAATTTATTTTATTGAGGTCACAGTGGCTTATAATGTTATATAAATTTCAGGTGCATATCACTGTATTTTGACTTCTCTATAGACTACATTGTGTTCACTACCAAAAGTCTAGTTTCCATCTATCACCATACATATGTGCCCCTTTCACCCACCCCCTATCTCATTCCCATATCTGTCAACGACCAACCTGTTCTCCCCTTTCTATGTGTTTGTTTGTCTTCCACATATGAGTGAAGTTTTTCTTTGTAAGACTTATTTCACTTAGCATAATACCCTCAAGGTCCATCCATGTTGTCGCACATGGCATGAATTCATGTTTTTTATGGCTGAATAGTATTCCATTATGTATATATATCACATCTTTATCCATTCATCCATTGATGGGCACCTAGGTTGCTTCCATGTCTTGGCTATTGTAAATAATGCTGCAGTGAACATAGGGGTGCATATATCTTTTTGAATTAGTATTTTCATGTTCTTTGGATAAATACACAGAAGTGGAATAGCTGGATCATGTGGCATTTCTATTTTTAATTTTTTGAGAAATCTCGATACTGTTCTCCATAGTGGCTGCACCAATTTACATTCCCATCAGCAGTGTATGAGAGTTCCTTTTTCTCCACACCCTCCCCAATACTTGTTATTTCTCATCTTTTTAATAATAGCCATTCTGACAGGTGTGATGTGACATCTCATTGTAGCTTTAATTTGCATTTCCCTAACACTTAGTGATGTTGAATATTTTTGATGTTGGCCATATATATATCTTCTTTGGAAAAATGTCTGTTCCTGTCCTTTTCCCATTTTTTGATTGGATTGTTCTTTTGTTGTTGTTAAATTGTATGATTTCCTTATATACTTCAGATATTAACCCCTTCTCGGATATATGATTTGCGTATATTTTCTCCCAATTGGTGGGTTGTCTTTCCATTTGGTTAATGGTTTCCTTTGCCGTGAAGAAGCTTTTTAGTTTGATGTGGTCCATTTGTTTATTTTTTTCTTTTGTTTACCTTGCTTGAGGAGACATGATATTTAAAAAGATACTACAAAGAGCAAAGTCAAAGAACATACTGTCTGTTTTTTTCTAGGAGTTTTACGATTTCAGGTTTCACATTCAAATCTTTTATCCATATTGAGTTAATTTTTGTGTATGGTGTAATACGCCATATATTCATTCTTTTGCATATGGCTGTCCAGTTTTCCCAACACCATTTATTGAAGAGACTTTCATTTCTCCATGTATGTTCTTGGCTCCTTTGTCAAAAATTAGCTGTTCACAGATGTGTAGGTTAATTTCTGGGTCCTCAATTCTGTTCCATTGATGTGTATGTCTGTTTTTGTGCCAGTATCATGCTGTTTTGATTACTATAGTTTTGCAGTATATTTTAAAATCAGGGAGTATGATACTTCTAGCTTTTCTTCTTTTTTCTCAGAATTCCTTTGGTTATTTGGGGTCTTCTATTGTTCCATATAAATTTTAGGATTCTTTGTTCTTTTTCCATGAGAAATGTCTTTGGGATTCTGATTGGGATTGCATTAAATCTGTAGATTACTTTAGATAATATGCACATTTTAACTATGTTTATTCTTCTACTCCATGAGCGTGGAATATCTTTTCATTTCTTTATATTTTCTTCAATTTCTTTCGTTAATGTCTTACAGTTTTCAGTGTATAGGTCCTTCACTTCTTGGTTAAATTTATTCCTAGGATTTTATTCTTTTTGTTGCAGTTGTATATGAGACTGTATTCTTGATTCCTTTTTCTGCTAGTTCGTTTTTAATGTATAGAGGTATGACTAATTCTGGTATGTTGATTTTGTACCCTGCAACTTTATTTGTTAATATTTCTAATAGCGTTTTTGTGGATTCTTTAGTGTTTTCTATACATACAATCATGTCATAAGCAAATAGTGACAGTTTCATTTCTTCCTTTCCAATTTGGATACCTGTTATTTCTTTTTCTTGCCTAGTTGCTCTGGCTAGGATTTCCAATACTATGTTGAATAAAAGTGGCAAGAGTGGGCATCCTTGTCCTGTTCTTGTTTTTAGAGGAATAGCTTTTGGTTTTTCACTATTGAGTATGATGTTGGCTGTGGATTTGTCATATACAGACTTTATTATATTGAGATATTTTCCTTCTATGCCCATTTTATTGAGAGTTTTTTAAACTATAAATGGATATTGAATCTTATCAAATGCCTCCTCTGTATCTACTGAGATGATCATGTGATTTTTATTCTTCATTGTGCTAATGTGGTGTATCACATTGATTAATTTACAAATGTTGAACCATCTTTGCATCCTTGGAACAATTCCTACTTTATTTTGATGTATAGTCCTTTTAATGTATTGTTTTATTCAATTTGCTAATATTTTGTTGAGGATTTTTGCATTTATGTTCATCAGTGATATTGGCATATAATTTTCCTTTCTTGTGTTGTCCTTGTCTGGTTTGGTGTCAGGGTAACGTTGGCCTCGTAGAATGAGTTAGGAAACGTCCTGTGCTCTTCAATTTTCTGGAAGAGTTTGAGAAGGACAGGTATTAAATCTTCTTTGAATGTTTGGTAGAATTCACCAGGGAGCTGTCTGGTCCTGAACTTTGGTTTTCAGGAGGTTTTTGACTACTGTTTCAATCTCTTTACTTGTGATTGGTCTATTCAGATTCTCTATTTCTTCTTGATTCAGTTTTGGGAGGTTGTATGATTCTAAGAATTTATCCATTTTTTCTAGGTTGTCAATTTGTTGGCATATAGCTTTTCATAGTTTTCTCATAATTCTTTGTATATCTGTGGTATCTGTTGTAATTTCTCCTCTTATTTCTGATTTTACTTATTTGTGCCTTCTCTCTTTCTTTCTTTCTTAGTGAGTCTAGCTAAAGGTTTTTCAATTTTATTTATCTTTTCAAAGATTCAGCTTTTAGTTTCATTGATCCTTTATATTGTCTTTTTAGTCTCTATTTCATTAATTTCCACTCTGATTTTTATTATTTCCTTTCTTCTACTGACTTTGGGCTTTGTTTATTCTTCTCTTTCTAGTTCTTTCAGGTATAGTGTTAGATTGTTTATTCCAGCTTTTTGTGTTTGTTTGTTTTTGCAGTAAGAAGGTATTGCTGTATACTCCCCTCTTAGTACTGCTTTGCTGCATCCCATAAGTTGTGGTATGTTCTGTTTTCATTTTCATATGTCTTCAGGTGCTTTTTTTTTCTTTTTAGTGAGGAAGATTCACCCTGAGCTAACATTCAGTGCCAATTTTTCTCTTTTTTTGCTTGATGAAGACTAGCCCTGAGCTAACATCCATACCAATCTTCCTCTATTTTGTATGTAGGATGCTACCACAACATGGCTGACAAGTGGAGTAGGTCCACGCCCAGCATCTGAACTGGTGAACCTGGACCATTGAAGTGGAGTACATGGAACTTTAATCACTCAGGCATGGAGCTGGCCCCTCCAGGTATTTTTTGATTACTCCTTTGATTTCCTCATTGATCCAATAGTTTCTCGGTAGCACGGTGTTTAGTCTCCACATATTTGTGACTTTTACAGCCTTCTTCTTGTAGTTGATTTCCAGCTTCATTCCACTGTGGTTGGAAAAGATGCTTGACATGATTTCAATCTTCTTACATTTATCGAGGGTTGTTTTGTTTCCCAACTTATGGTCTATCTTTGAAAATGTTCTATGTGCACTTGAGAAGAATGTGTATCCTGCTGCTTTTATATGGAATGTTCTTTATAAATCTATTAAGTCCATCTGGTCTTGTGTTTCATTTAAGGCCAATGTTTCTTTGTTGACTTTCTCTCTGGATGATCTATCCACTGATGTAAGTGGGGTGTTAAAGTGCCCTACAATTATTGTGTTGCTGTCAATATCTCTCTTTACATCTGTTAATAGTTGCTTTACATACTTTGGTGCTCCTATGTTAGGTTCATGTATAGTAATAAGTGTTGTGTCTTCCTGGTGGAATCTCCCTTTTATCATTATATAAATGTTCATCTTTGTCTCTTGTTATCTTTTTTGGATTGAAGTCTATTTTGTGTGATACAATTATGGCTACACCCACTTTCTTTTGGTTACCATTTGCTTGGAGTATCATCTTCCATCCCTTCATTCTGAGCCTATGTTTGTCTTTAGAGCTGAGATGGGTCTCCTAGAGGCAGCATATTGTTGAGTCTTGTTTTTTTTAATTCATCTAGCTACCCTATTTCTTTTGATTTGTGAATTCAATCCATTTACATTTAGAGTGATTATTGATATATGATGGATTAATACTGCCATTTTATCTCTTGCTTTCTGCTTGTTCTATATTTCCATTCTTTCTTTTTCCTTGTATTTTTGACTGCTTTTTCAGTTTGGTGGTTTTCTGTGATGTATTTCTCAGTTTCCTCTTTTTAGGATTTGTGACTCTGCTCTGATTTTTTGTTTTGTGATTACCTTGAGGTTTGCATAAGAGATCTCATAGATGAGATAGTCCTTTATCTGCTTATAGCATTTTGTCTCCATTAGACTATACAGGCTCCATACTTTTCCTTTTCCCTTCTATGTTTCTGTTGTCTCTAATTATCCTTTTTTAGTACTGTGAGTTTGTTACCAAATTGAAGTGGTTATAGTTATATTTGTTGCTTTCTTTCCCTTGAGCATTTATGTTACAATTTAGTATTTACTAACCTATTCTGATATAGCATCTTCTGTTGGCAATTTTTCTGTATCTGTCTCTCTATTTATCACCTTGCTCAAGACTTTGTATACCTTTGCCTTTTTGTTCAGGTAGGAAGGCTCCTTTCAACATTTCTTGTAAGGTAAGTCTAGTAGTGACAAACTCCCTCAGCTTTTGTTTGTCTGGAAAAGCCTTTATTTCTTCTTTATATCTGAACGATAACTTTGCTGGATAGAGTATTCTTAGCTGATAGTTTTTGTCTTTTAATATTTTGAACATATCATTCCATTCTCTCCTAGCCTGTAGAGTTTCTGCTGAGAAATTCACTGATAGCCTGATGGCAGTTCTCTTGTAAGTCATTTTCTTCTCTCTGGCTGCTCTTAATACTCTTTCTTTGTCACTGACTTTGACAGTTTTAATATAATGTGCCTTGGAGAAGGTCTTCTTGCATCGAGATAATTAGGAGTTCCATTATCTTCATATACTTGTATATCAGGTTCCTTCCTCAGGTTTGGGAAGTTCTCAGCTACTATTTTGTTAAATACGCTCTCTACTTCTTTCTCCTTCACTTCTTCTTCTGGGACACTCATTATCCTTATGTTGGTTTTCCTAGTTGAATTGTATATTTCTCATAGAAATTCTTTCTTTATTTTTTTAAAATCTTTCTCCTCTTTCACCTGAATCATTTCTAGATTTTTATCTTTGAGCTTGCTAATTGTCTCTTCCATATTGTCTGCTCTATTTCCAATGCTTCCTACTTTATGTTTCATCTCATTAATTGTGTTCTTCATCTCCAGAATTTCTGGCTTTTCTTTTAGAGTTTCAATTTCTTTGGTGAGGTAATCCATCTGTTAGTTAATTTTATTCCTGAGCTCACTAAACTGTCTTTCTGAGTTTCCTTGTAACTTGTTGAGTTTCTTCATGGCAGCTATTTTGAATTCTCTGTTGATCAGATCACAATCTTCTGTGACTTCAAATTTGTATGCATCCTCCATGGCTGTAGGGTCAGTGTCAGGGGTTCTGCCACTGGGGGCTGGGTAACAGATACTTCTGTGTTTCTTGAGACCTCAGGTCACAGCTGCCACCTGCCACTGCTTGGGGAGGTGTAGGGGCTGAGCCGTGAGTACCACTGCTGCTCCTGCGGCCTCTGGTCTCTGGCTCTGGTCTCTGGCTGTCGTGCACTTTTTAAAACCTGGGTGTATCCACATTTTGGATACAGCCCTCACTGCTGGCAGGACCAGCTTTGGAGTCACTGCCGCCAGGGCGTGGGTGGGGGCTGAGTCTCCAGCATGGCTGTGTTTCCTGAAGTGTCAGGTAGCAGATGCCAACCACCACCACTGAGGGAGAGGCCAGGGCTAAATTGTGAATGCTATTGCTGGCCTTGCAGACTCTGGTCTCTGGTGCAGGTGTGCTTTTTGAAACCTCAGGTCAGGGCATGATCATCACTGCCAGGGGTATCCTTGTTTTGGATCACTGCTGCCAGAGGAGAGGATGGGGACTTCTCCCCAATTCCACTGCCTCCCAGAGGTTCAGTCCACCCACTTTCAGATTTATAGATGTATGGATCTCCCAGGTATCTAGTGTACTGTGCAGGGAGTCATTTGTTGATCAATGGATGTCCTACTGGTTGTAACCTAGAGGGGAAAGACAAAGGGAACAACTTACTCCGCCATGATTCTGATGTCACTCTCTCATAAACAGTTTCTTGATAGAAAGAAAAATCATTTAAAAAGAATAACAAAATTATGAACTAAATCATAGAGAGGAAATTGGAGGGAAAAAAAGGAGTACATCTAGGATTAGTGTAATAGAAGCCATAGAGCCATATACACTATGATCAGGACTAGGACTACTGTGACGATGATTCCTTAGACTTTGCATAGGAGCTCTCCTGTAGAAGCCTGCTCTGTGTATGATAGTAAAAGTAGAGTCCTTGCTTTAATAGTCACTGATGTTCTAATTTTCTGATTAGTGTCTCCTCACCTTCTATAGCACCTTTCTTGATGACTTTCTACTGCCCTGTATTCTTGCTATCTTTACTTGTTGTATCCCTCACCATCCCAAATGTTTTTTTCTTCTTCTGCTCTGATATTTGCTATTTCTGATATTTGCTAATGAATTCATGAATGTGACTGAGAAAATACAACATAGATTTAGAGTTTCTCTTTGCTTTTATAATTATTATTTTGATCCTAAAGAATAGGTCATTCATAGGTCATGGCAGGCTAATGTATAAAGTGGATGATATTTTTATTCTCCTTAGCAGTGAATGGTGTTTGTGCACACGTTAGTGTAATTCTCAGTGTCTTATTTATCTTATAAGCAGCACATGACACCCAAACATTTTAGAGAGGCAAAGGCCACATAAAACAACTACCCATTACCAACTATAATTCAAGACTCCTTTCCTTGTTGCTGCTATTGGCACTTTTCTTACAGCACAATGTCCTCAAAAATGTTCAACCAATTAATAAAAACCTTTAAAGGAAGAACTGTGATTGCAGGGGAGGTAGGAAACAGAAGACACTAATGAGGTACAGTGAAGAGCATGTTAGATATGTCATATCATCTGAACGTGAACCTGGTTCTATCATTTACTACCCATGAGGATTTATACAAACCACTTAACATTTCTGAACTCCATTTTTCTGCCCGTTGGTGAAATGGGAATGCTAATACCTCATTTGATGACTGAATGAGGTCAAGCACAGGAGTCACTATAACAGGCGTATAATTTATTATAGTTCATTCACTTTATACCTGAATTATTAGGCCATTGGTTAAATAAATGCAAAGTCGTAATGCTCATGTAATCCCCATGTTTCCTTTCACCAAATGTTTAGGCCCATTTCATTCACCCTTATTCCTATTTCCTAAAATACCTTTTTACCTTTTTTATCTTTCTGAGGAAGATCTGCCCTGAGCTAACATCTGTTACCAATCTTCCTCTTTTTGCTTGAGGAAGATTTGCCTTAAGCTAACACCTGTGCCAAGTCCTCTATTTTGTGTGTGAGTCGCTGCCACAGCATGGCCACCATTGAGTGGTGTAGGTCCATGCCAGGGTGCCAAAACAGAGCACGCTGAACTTAACCACTAGGCCACAGGGTGGGCCACTCTTTTTAACTTTTGAACACTGTGAATTATGGCAAATATATGGAATGTGATAAAAACATATATGTACAATTTAATGAATTGTAGAGTGAGCAGTGGAGTGCTCCCCAGCTTGGTTAAGAGACAAAATAGAAATGGCACCTGAAATACTCCTGCACATCTCTTTATTACTTACTTCCTTTTACTCTCTTTGAGATTATTGTGTTTTTATTTTTCTAAGAGTTTACACTAGATGCTTGGTTCATTAATTTTTAAACTTTCTTCTTTCTTATTGCATGACTTTGCATTGTTATGTTTTCCCTTAAGAACTGGTTTAGTTGCATCCCATCCCCAAATATCCCTATTTGATATACAGTATTTGGATATTTACTCAAAATATTTTCTAAATTTCATTATGCTTTCTCTTTTGGCTCATTGATTATTTAGAAATGTATTTACTAATCTCTGAGTATATGAGGAGCTCCTGTTTATACTTTTGTTATTGATTTACAGCATAAATATACTATTATCAGAGAATATACTTTTATGAGTTCCATCTACGGAATTTTTCTGAGAGTTTCAAATTTTCTTAACCAATGCATTATCTTTAATTTAAGATCTGGGAAAGGCTGTGAGTTTAAACTAAGAATCCAGGAACAATTGCAGAATCAAGCTCCGAATCTGATTGTTACTCTATCAGAACTCAGCTACGAGATGTGAGAGATTTACTTTGTCAGTCATAAAAGATTGACCCTGCCCTGGTGTAACACTCAGGTCTCATGGCATTTGGAGCTGTTCGCTACAGTGAAGAATTTGAGGGTGGCTATCAGGTCTCATTCCAAAGAACTTTCATTGCCTCCAGATCCATGAATGGAGTTAGATTCCATCAGGTTCAAGGGGAGGCAGATTAAAAAGTTAAAATAGGGTGAGTGTGGTTTTATTTGTGCGAAGATATGTTAATTATATGGAGAGAAAAATGCTGTTGAGCCAATATTATTGTTTTCTCTCCTGCTTTTTATCCCCATAAGCATATAAAAGAGCAATTATTTCTCTCATCTCTATTTTCTACTCCTCCCCCACCTCATCTTTCTACAAAACCCTCAAAAGAGTCATGTGTGCTCAGAGTCTCTAATTCTCCTCCTCCCTAGCCTCCTTTTACTGCACCTAGTCAGTCTTATACCCAGCTCCCGTCCACCACGTGAACTCGCCCTTGTTCGGGGGGCCCAATGACCCCTTATGGCTATTTTTAGAGATCAAGTTTAAATCTCAGTCCTCATCACTTTTGATCTATCAGCATCATTTGGCAAAGTTTGTCACTTGCACCTCCTTAAGCAATTTTTTACTTGGTGTAATGGGTTCAATAGTGTCCTCCAAAAATCCACGTCCACCTGGAACTTCAGAATATGATCTTGTTTGGAAATAGGATCTTTGCTGATGTAATTGGTTAAAATGAGGTCATACTGGATTAGGGTGGAGCTTAATATAATAACTGATGTCCTTATAGGAAGAGAAAACAGACAAAAAGACACACACAGAGATAAGATGGCTATATGAATACACATGCAGAAGTTGGAGTAATGCAAGCTAAGGAAGCCAAGGATTGCTGGCAATCACCAGAAGCCAGAAGAAGCATGTTAGGATTCTCTCCCAGAGCCTGTAGGTCAAACATGGCCCTGCAGACACCTGGAGTTCAGACTTGTGGCCTCCAGAACCATGAGAGAATAAATTTCTGTTGTTTTAAGCCACTTAGTGTGTGATACTCCGTTAAGCCCTAGGAAACTAATATATTTGGCTTCTAAGACCTCTTACACTGCTGGGCATGACAGCATCCCATTGGCCTTTTCTTAGTCTCCTTGACTGGACTTTCCTCTTAGTCCTGATCTCTTAACATTGCTGTGCTCCACGCCTGCTCCATGACCTCTTCTTTTATCTATTTACACTCACATCTTTAGTGATTCCACCCAATCCCATGACTTTAAAGACCATGTGTTCACCAAAACTCCCAAATCTGTGTTTCCAGCATGGATCACACTTTGACCTCAAGTCCCATATGTGATCAGCTGCTTGTTTGACATCTCCAATTGTATTTCCAGAAAATAGAATATGTTCTAGCTAATTTAAGGAGAATTACTCATTTACTTCAGTTCCAAGTCAAAATCCTCCACAAGTGTATCTGACTGGGACAATCTGAATTTATTGGATCATTCGTTCATTAATTCATCTGTCAAATATTTATTGTGTGCCAGTTATACGTTAGGTGTTGTTTTTAGCAACTCCTGGGTTTCATTTTCTGTCATTCCCACCCATCAATTCTATGCACTTTCTTATATCCTATCAATTAATTATTATAATTTTGCTTAAATTAGCCAGACCCTTGCACATTTGGGAATGAGAATCCAGGTACAAAATTCCCTTAAAGTCATCCAAATCTTATATAGATTTCCTCCAAATGAACTTTCAGTAGCAATAAATGGGATAGGATTTAGTTATATCCATAAAAATGTAAAAAGTAATTTTTATAAAACTGCTACACACAGAAATAATTTTGTTGCTTTTCCTCTCTTAGTTTCCATAAGCCACCACTAAGAATACAGATGAATTTTATTTAGATAAGTGTGGACAATGACTTAAGGCCTGGGACATTAAATATTAATAGTTCACAAATTTATTCTACTTCTGAGCAAGCATCTTTATTGATCATAAGCATTACAATACAAGTTAGCGTATAAAAAATGCATGTAGTCAGAGAAATGGTGTGCTTAGGGACACTTAAATTATTGTAGACCTTTTCAGCAGTCACATGGCTTTGTATTAAATGAGAATGCAGTGATACATATTGTGATGAAAAATTTAACCCAGCAATGCTATAGGAAGTGTCCAACAAATGAGGAAGAAAACAAAATTGGTTGCAAAATCTTTTAAGAATGAAAATGCAGATTAGAAACAGCTATTTAACTAGAGAACACTTATCCTTTTTTGTAAAGAACATCGCATGCTGAAGGAAAGAGTCTAATGATTATTTCTACAGACTAAAAGAAGCTATACTGAGTTTTCGTTCTTTTATTCATATTCTGAGGACAGGCATTGCTTGTTTTTTTGAAACAAAAACACTGCTGAATTTGTGGCTGGCCTGACAACTCAGCTTTAGTTTTGTTGCAAGATCTTGGTGTTTGTAGAATAGTGATTAAAAATTATTTTTTACAATTTATGTTACAACCAAATAACCTCATTTTACTGACCTGTCATAATCAACTCTAATTTTTCTTTCTGCTAGTAAAGGAGTTGGCAATGTGTTGATTTCTCTGCTGTCATGTCAACAACCTAATCTAACTTAAAGAGAAAATTCAATAAGTAACGTTTGTATGCACATACAGATTGATTATTGAATGGACTATACACAGTAGGGTAAAATCGGGAAACAGCGTAATTCTTTTTGTGCTCCACCGTGTCTCTTTCAGCTGTAAGAACAATCTTATCCCTATCAAGTGATATACAGTCTAAGCCAAGATTTTAAGCTTATTTTTTTCCTTCTTTCTGACCAATTCCTTGTCTGAAGTTCAGGAGGAAGAGGGTCTCTTGATTTGTTCTTTTATTTATCCATCTCTACTTCCTCTCAGGTGTGCCCTTTTCGTCTCAAGTAGAGTATGGAGTTGTGAGTGGGAGAAAAAGAGATGAGAGAACAACAAGAAAAGAAGGCCTGCTTCCTCAGTTGTGGCTGATTTCGTTGGTTGACTGCTTCTGCCATTGCAGGCATCAAACAGATCCCTAGTGATTTGTTTGGAAATCCTCCCGTAATGACCATCCATGGCTATGCCGCCTGACAGGCTTCATGAACAAATCTACAGCTGCCCTCTTGCTCCTTGTAAATTCATTTTCCCCAAGCAGCACAGCATGGCTTCTTTCTGTTGCCCAGAAGCCAGACCTTTGGGGGCAGCTTTTAACCTTGCTACAGTCTCACTTAGGCCACAAGAAACCCCCCACACCTCAGGTGCAGCTTGTCAATCAACTGCCAGTGAGGTCTCCACTCAAAAGATCTTAGGGACACATGGCAGATTCTCTCTAAACCTCTCTCATGCTCAGCCAGATTAGATGTATAGAGCTGGCATACAAATCTCTGCGCCCCAGCAAGTAGCCAGCAGAAGGTGAAATGCCCATTTTCCTTCCTCCAACCTGAATATTTATGATTTGACTTCTAGGATCCTCTTTACTTAGCTAGGATTAGAAGGAAATACTACCATTTTCCCCTACAGGAATGGCTCACTATTTTCTAGGAACGGTTCTAAGTGTATTATATGTATGTTGGGGTCTTGCAGAGACCCAGTAAAAATGGTCTGTTTCCTGAGTGAGCTATGAACTGATTGAGAAATATGACAGAAAACCAGGAAGGTGAGGATCTAAATTAAACCTGTATCAATGACAGACCGAGGTTGGAGAATATGGCTTAACATGGGGGCAAAATGAGTTCCCCGAATACATAACACTGAACCTAGGACCCCAGAGGTGTACTAACCTAATCCTGGAGCTCAGGATTGGGGCTCTCCACATGTGATGCTGTTCCCTGGAGGAGCAGACGAGGATGTTTGCTCTCAGAGGGCATTTACTTCTCCAAGAGGGACAAAGTAAGAACTGAGATCAGTCTCGAGTTTAATAAAATGGTAGAGAAAGGCCAGGAGTGACAGTAACTGAGTGTTCTCTTGGAAGGAATCATCAGCAGAGGGAAGAAGCATTTTCCTTAATGATAAATCAATTCCTCTGTGTTAAATAATGACAAGAAAACCTGAACAATTAATACATAGTATGGTAAATGGTGTTGTAGGAGTATGCACAAGGTACCATGTTAGTGCAGAGCATCTGTTCTAAACTGAGAGTGAAGGTAATTAGGATATAATGACAAGATTTAACTGCATTATAACTATCTAAAAAATTAAAATATTTTATGCCAGACATATTTTATAAATGAACAAACTATAGCTTAGACAGGATAATTTTTCTAAGTCTCAAACATGTAGTAAGTGGAAGAATCAAGATTAAAATTTATATTGGTCTGATTCCAAAACCAATGCCTTTAGGCTTTCTGAAATGATGCTTCTACTAAATCCTAAAGGACAAGTTGGGGCAGTTAACTAGATTGAGAAGCGAGATAAGAAACTACAATAAAATCAGTGTCTCTTTTAGCTTTTTCTATGTCACAAACCACCCTCCAACTTACTGGTTTAAAACAGGGGTTAGGAAACTACGGCGATGATACTTTTTACTGAAACTATAAATTAAGTTTAAGTAAAGTTTTATTGGCACAGAGCTATAGCCATTCATCTATCTACTGTCTATGGCTTCCCTCTTTCTACAACTACAGAGTCGAATAGGTGAAACAGAGATCAAATGACTCACAAAGTCAAAAGTACTTTCTATATAGCCCTTTACAGAAAAATGTTTCCCAACCCCTGGTTTAAGAAAAACACATTTTTGTTAATTCTCACAGTTCCTTGGGTTGGTTATGTGGCTCTTCTGGTCTGATTCGGCTCATCTAGTGCTACATGAACAAAGACAGTCTTGTGCATAGGGTTCAGCAGTTGAGAGGAAGCTTGTCCTTGGAACGACTTCTGCTGGGTATGCAGGTCTCTGCTCCGCGGGGTCTCATCCTCTAGCAGGTGTGTCTGGGTTTTTTCCACACAGCAATCTCAAGGCTCCAAAGAGTAGCAAGAGAGGTAAACCCAATCTACAAGATTATTTCAAGCCTCATCTCTCACTCAGTTTGCTACTGCCCATTAGCTGAAGCAAGGCATGTGGTTATATATTTGCCCCCATTTGCCTTGCTCTCTGTTAAACTTAAAGTGTTCAGAAATAGATTTTATCTCCTGATGGAAGTTGGTACAAACTCACATTGCGTAGGGACACACACAGAGAGATGGAATGAATTTATGGACATTTTTGCAATTTACTACAACAGGATTTGGGGAAACAATGTGAGATATTCAGAATTGGAGCTTATTGTGCAGGGGCTATGTGTCTTTGATGGGGAAAAAAGTGTTAAGTGATGGGTCTAAAAAAGTTTCTAAAGTAAGATGTTTATGAAGAGGAAATAAGAATGAAATACTTCTTCACAGAATAGGAAACTGACAAAATGCTTTACAGTTACCCACTGGCCTTTGTAAACTAGCGTTCCAAGGACTAGTGTCCATCTCACAGGATGATTCACGAGAAAGCAGCTTCCATGAGAGCAAAAGAACATCACAATGTCCTGTGGTCACAGTGGGTACCAAGGCAGGCTTTGGAGAAATGAGCTTTCATGCTAGACTGGCTTTATAGGTAGTGTGTTACATAGGTTTTCCAGTTGGCAAGGGACAGGAATAAACTCATGTTTGATGCAAGGAGAAATAAGGACGAATAATGAGAGCTCTGACAAGGGACCCTGAGACTGCACGGGAACAGCATGGCCTTTCAGGGTCCCATGTTAGCTCTCCTGGTCTGATAGCAGTTCTGATGACTCAATAGCAGTGACTCTAATAATCGATGCCTTAGAATGCAGACAGGTTATTTCCTTCTCAAGAAATTATGTTACATCCCTGACTGAGCCTGCCTTTTTCTAATTCTTTTCTACTCATTTGTTTTTCCTATTCAGCTTTTGACATTTTTTCAAACAAAACAAACAGTGATGTCTTTGGAAGGAATGCCTCGGAAAGGTGTTGTTTTATAGATCAGCAATTTCCAACAAATATGTCACAAATAGGTTTAAGTGCACCGAAAATAGGTTTAAGTGCACGGACATTGAAATCCTCCTTCTGGAGCACACCTAGGCGGGGCCTGGGAAAATTAGATCTCTTGATAGGTTACCTTGGCCCATTAACAGTATCTCAGTTTGCCCTAGTGAATTTACAGCTATTCTGTGTGTGCCATCTTATGAAATAGAATAGAAAGCACCGAGTGTACTGACTTTGTGGTTTCCCTTGCTTTACCTGCCCAAATGGAGTGTCCCACAGCTGCATAACTTTCAAGATCAGATTCTTCAATGGATAATTTTTGCAACGTTTTTTCCTCCTGACTTTTTGTAATATTTTCAATATTTGTCATTTTATTTGAAGCTTTCTTTTTAGTGTGTTCTTTAGTTGTCTCAGTTATATATTTCACTGCTATATTTCAACCAAAATACGTTTTCTTTCCTCAAGGAAAATGCAAGCACTGAGAAAACAAGAACATTTCTTCTACTTTCCCTTGAATCCCTCATGAAACTTAGTGTAGGATGAGGCACAGGGTAAATATTTAATAATTGCCTTTTCAATAGAATTAAAAGCTTGAAAATAGGATGGGAGACTATAAATTTTTCAGGCAATATGGGAGCTTCAGTGAAGAAAACCGTACAGATCTGCTTCAATAATTTGACTAACTGTAATTTGCCAACAATAGTGTAAATAGTGTTAAAAATAAGTATAAAGGTCAAAACAAAAACACTTCTGCATGTTCTCATTGTAGGACACAGAGGCTATCCAAATCTGAGATTTCTTAGATTTCACTTGAATAAGATCATGCTCAAAGAGTAAACTCTTCAAGCAGGAAATTCCTTCAAATGATTAGCTCTTAGCTTGATTTCTAATTCATTATAGAAAGGCTCCTTATTGAGAGATGACACAGTGACGTGGGAGACACTGTATCTAATCATAACCAATTAACATCAGTTCAATTACTGCCAATAATCTTATTTATTTCTACGACTATCAATCAAGTTTTTCTGGGATCTGTTCATGCTTTAACAGTTCATATTTTGCAGTTGTGATTTTATAGCTGTGAAATATAATCCCCAGATTCCTGAACTGTGTGATCTCAAAACTAGGTGGGATATGCAAAATTGCTCAGAGCTGTGGTTAGGGCTACATTATTTTTCTTGGAAAAAATCATTCACACATGCAGCTTTTTAAGAACAAAGAAGACAAAGGAAGTCTTTACCCTTGGGAGTTCCACTTTAAGTTAGGAAGATATTGTAATTATAAAGACCTTCTTCTAAACTGGACAAATTCTGGGTAGGAAAAAAAAAATTGGTAGAGAAGCCAAGAAAAGATCATTGTGGGGAATATTAGAATGCATAAATCCTTTGCTTTCTGTTTTTGCTTTTGTCTTGGCCTAGAAGCCTAATGAAAATTCCACAGCAGAAGTATTCTCTTCTCCATGCTCCCCTATAACACAGTGGGTATGATGATAGTCAACAATTTGTGATAAAGATTCTTAACTTGTGTCCATACATAGTTTCAATATAGCAGAGAAAACCTTCAAATTGTATTCATACTTTTGTTTGTAGGGGCGTTTATGTAGTTTTATTGAGAAAGAGTCCATAGATTACATTAGAGTTTCTGAACTAAGCATATTAAAAACAACACTCTATAAAAGTACTATCCAGAAGGATCTCATCAAGATGGCAGTGTGAGCAGAGGTTGAACTCATCTTCTGTCATGAACACAACCAGGATACAACTATTTTTGGAAAAATTACCCTGGATCGAAAACTGAAAACTAGATGAAAAGAACCCCCACAACAAGGGACAGTCCTGATGAAGCAGAGGAGGCAGAAATTCCTGCCAGAGAGGGAAAAAGCAATCTTTGGGAGCAGTGGAGCTTCTCAGCTGGCCAGCCAGGGGCCTCCCTAAAGTCCGCAGCCCTCCCTGGAGGAGTGAGGTCTGGTGCAGGGGTGATACTGCTATAAGCATCCTTCAGACTCAGCCCAACTGAGACAGGGGTCTTACTGTCTGGCTTTGCTGGCTATTAACTGCAGTAAGGATACCCCCAGAAAAGCTACTGGCCAAAAGCCGAAAGGACCCGGATCTTAAAGGGCCCACACACAAACTCACTCATTGCAGCAACCTAAAATCACCAGAGAGAAGGCTGGCAGTACTTTGGTGAAATGAGACTCACCCGGTGGGCTCTTGGGGCATCTTGGTGAGAGGAGGGACCTCTCTGGAGACTGAGACATTGGTCAGGGCCATTGTTCTGAGCTTATCCAGGTGTGCTGATGTGGACCCCAGTGGGTGCCATTGAGGTTCATCCCTTGGTCTGTTAGCCCAGGGGTCTGCCATGCCCACTAGAGCACAGATTTAATCCAGTTCAGCCAGGGCAGGCAACCCGCCAGTAGGGACTGGCCCTACCTAACAGCAAGCCCTCAGGCTAGTTTTCAGCCTGCATTGACTGGCTTCTTGGCCTGTGGCCTATCACAACTGTATGCCCCTGAGCCTAGCAACCAGCTGCACTGGGAACCAACCCAATTAAGAGGAAAACTGCAATAAGAGTGTGCTGATAGGCTTTGTAGCCAACAGTGCTGAGGCTCCCCAAACCGGATTTACAAACAGCTGGCCAGGAAAGGGAAGACTAGACTCCCTGGGTACCTGCAGTGGGAGCAACCCTGCCACAGTTGAAGGACACAAGTAGCCCACAAAGGGGTCACTCCTGGTTCTTATGGACTGGTGACAAGAGGGAAGCACACTGCTGGGCCTCATAAGGCATCTCATACATAAGGCCACTTCTCCAAGATCAGGAGACATAGCCGACTCACCTAATACATAGAAATAAGCACAGAGAAAGAGGCATAATGAGGAGACAAAGGATTACTTTCCAAGCAAGGGAACAACACAAAACTCCAGAAAAAGGACTAAATGAAACAGAAACAAGCGACCTACTCAATAAAGAGTTCAAACAAAATATCATGAGGATGCTCACAGATATGGGGAGAAGAATGGATGAACACAGTAAGCACATCAGCAAAGAACTGGAATATATATTAATAAAATCAGAAATGAAGAATACAATACTGGAAATGAGAAATTCATTAGAGGGACTCAACAGCAGAGTAGAGGAGGCAGAAGAACGGATCAGCAAGCTAGAGAAAAGACTAGAGAAAATCACCCAAGCACAACAGAAAAGAGAAAAAAGAATTAGACAGAATGAGAACAGTCTAAGGGAACTCTGGGACAATATCAAGCATGCTAACATTTGGATTATAGGCGTCCCAGAAGGAGAAGAGAGACAAAGGGGCAAAAAATTCATTTGTAGAAATAGTAGATGAAAATTTTCCTAACCTGAGGAAGGAAACAGACATCCAAGTTCAGGAAGCACAGAAAGCTCCAAACAAGATAAACCCAAAGAGGTCCACACCAGGACATATTATAATTAAAATGTCCAAAATTAAAGACAAAGAGAGAATCTTAAAAGCAGCAAGAGAAAGGCCACAAGTGACATATAAAGGGAAGCCCACCAGGCTATCAGCGGACTTCTCAACCAAGACCCTACAGGCCAGAAGAGAATGGCACAACTTATTTAGAGTGCTAAAAGGAAAAAAACTACAGCCAAGAATACTCTATCCATCAAGGCTGTCATTCAGAATGGAAGGAGAGAGGAAGAACTTCCCAGACAAGCAAAAATTAAAGGAGTTTATCACCAAGAAACCAGTTCTGCGAGAAATGCTGAAGGGACTTATTTAAGTGGGAAAACAATGGCCACAAATAGAGATTAAAAAAATTATCAAAAAAACAAAACAACAACAAAGAAACCAGGCAATAAAATCACTTGTAAGGTAAAAATATAGTAAAGATAGCAGATTGGTTACCTGTGAAGATAATATGACAGTTAAAAGACAAATGTACTAAAATCACCTATTTCAATGATAAGAGGGTAAGGGATAGACACACACTAAACAAGAGACTATATATGATTTGAAAAACATATAATGGGGGAGGAGGGGAGTGCAAAAGTAGAGCTTTTAGAAAGAGGTCAAGCTAAAGAATCTATCAACTCAATATAGACTGTTATATATGTAGAGTATTAAATAGGATCCTCATGGTAATCACAAATCAGAAACCTATAATAAGCAAGAAAAAAAATAAGACAAAAGAAATCAAACGTATTACTAAAGATAGCCATCAAACCACAAGGGAAGAGAGAAGAGAAAAAGAAAGGAACAGAGAAGAACTACTCAAACACCCCCCCACCCAAAAAAGGGACAAAATGGCAATAAATACATATTTATCAACAGCTACTTTAAATGTCAGTGGACTAAATGCTCCAATCAAATGCCATACGATGGCCAATTGGATAAAAAACCAAAACCCATGTATATGCTCCATACAAGAGACATACTTCAGTCCTAAAGACACTCAAACTGAAAGTGAAAGAATGGAAAAAAATATTCCATGCAAATGGCAAAGAAAAGAAAGCAGGAGTAGCAATACTTATATCAGATAAAATAGACTTTAAAACAAAAACGGTAACAAGATACAAAAACAGGTACTACATAATGATAAAGAGAACAATCCAACAAGAAAATATAGCACTTTTAAATATCTATGGATCCAACATAGGAGCACCTAAATATATAAAGTAATTATTAACAGACATAAAAGGAGAAATAGACAGTAACACAATAATAGTAGGGAACTTTTACACCAATGGATAGATTATCCATTCATACAGAAGATCAGTAAGGAAACACTGGCCTTAAAGGACACATTAGACCAGATGGACTGAGTAGATATACAGAGAACATTCCATCAAAAAACCACAGAATACACATTCTTTTCAAATGTCCATGGAACATTCTCCAGGATTGAACACATATTAGCCCACAAAACAAGTCTCAATAAATTTAAGATCGAAATAATACCATGCATCTTTTCTGACCACAAAGGAATGAAACTAGAAATCAACTACAGGAAGAAAACCAGAAAAGTCATAAAAATGTGGAGATTAAACAAAATGCTACTGAACAACGATTGGGTCAATGAAGAAATCAAAGAAGAAATAAAAAAATTCCTGGAGACAAATGAAAATGAAAACACGACATGCCAAAATCTGTGGGATACAGCAAAAGCGGTTCTAAGAGGGAAGTTTATAGCAATTCAGGCCTACCTCAACAAAGAAGAAAAATCCTAAATAGACAATCTAAAAGCACATCTAAAGGTACTGGAAAAAGAACAGTGAACAAAGACCAAAATCAGCAGAAGGAAGGAAATAATAAAAAAGCAGAAATAAACAAAATAGAAACTAAAAAAACAATAGAAAAAATTAATGAAACCAAGAGTTGGTTCTTTGAAAAGATAAACAAAATTGACAAACCCTTAACTAGACTCACCAAGAAAAAAAGAGAGAAGGCTCAAATAAATAAAATCAGAAATGAAAGAGGAGAGATTACAACAGACACCTCAGAAATACAAAAGATAATAAGAGGATACTATGAAAAGCTACATGCCAACAAATTGGATAATCTAGCAGAAATGGATAAGTTCTTAGAAACATACAACCTTCTGAAACTAGACCAAGAAGAAGTAGAAAATTTGAATAGACTGATCACCAGTAAGGAGATCAAAACAGCAATCAAAAGCCTCCCAAAAAATAAAAGTCCAGGACCAGATGGCTTCCCCGGTGAATTCTACCAAAAATTCAAAGAAGACTTAATACCTATCCTTCTCAAACTGTTCCAAAAAATTGAAGAGGAGGGGAGGCTTCCTAACTCATTCTGTGAAGCCAACATTATCCTGATACTGAAACCAGACAAGGACAACACAAAAACAGAAAATTACAGGCCAATATCACTGATGAACATCAATGCAAAAATCCTCCACAAAATACTAGCAAATCGAACACAACAATACATTAAAAAGATCATACATCATGATCAAGTGGGTTTCATTCCAGGGATGCAGGGATGGTTCAACATCTGCAAATCTATTAATGTGATACGCCACATTAACAAAATGAAGAATCAAAATCACATGATCATCTCAATAGATGCAGAGAAAGCATTTGGCAAGATACAGCATCCATTTATGATAAAAACTCTAAATAAAATGGGTATAGAAGGAAAATACCTCAACATAGCAAAGACCATATATGACAAACCCATAGCAAATATCATTCTCAATGGAGAAAAACTGAAAGCTATCCCTCTCTTAACAGGAACGAGACAAGGATGCCCACTGTCACCACTCTTATTTTAACATAGTATTTGATGTCCTAACCCGAGCAATGAGGAAAGACAAAGAAATAAAAGGAATCCACACTGGAGAAGAAGTGAAACTGTCACTCTTTGCAGATGAAATGATTTTATATCTAGAAAACTCTAACCAATCCACTAAAAAACTTTTAGAAACAATAAAGGAATACAGTCAAGTTGTGGGATACAAAATCAATGTACAAAAATTGGTTGCATTTCTATACACTAACAAAGAAGTAGCAGAAAGAGAAATTAAGAATACAATCCCATTTACAATTGCAACAAAAAGACTAAAATACCTAGGAATAAACTTAACCAAAGAGGTGAAAAATCTTTACACTGAAAACTATAAAACATTGTTGAAAGAAATCAAAGAAGACACAAAAAAATGGAAAGATATTCCGTGCTCTTGGATTGAAAGAATTAACATTGTTAATATGTCCATACTTCCGAAAGCAATCTATAGATTCAACGCAATCCCTACCAAAGTTCCAACAACATTTTTCACAGAGATAGAACAAAGAATACTAAAATTTATATGGAACAACAAAAGACCCCGAATAGCCAAAAGATTCCTGAGAAAAAAGAACAAAGCTGGAGGTATCACACTCCCTGATTTCAAATTATACTACAAAGCCATAGTAACCAAAAAAGCATGGTACTGGCCCAAAAACAGGCACACAGATCAATGGAACAGAATTGAGAGCCCAGAAGTAAACCCACACGTTTATGGACAGCTAATATTCAACAAGGCAGCCAAGAGCATATGATGGAGAAAAGAGAGTCTCTTCAATAAATGGTGTTGGGAAAACTGGACAGCCAAATGCAAAAGGATGAAAGTAGACCATTCCCTTACACCATGCACAAAAATCAACTCAAAACGGATTAAAGACTTGAATGTAAGACCCGAAACCATGAAATTCTAGAAGAAAACATAGGAAGTATGCTCTTTGACATTGGTCTTAGCAGCATATTTTCAAGTCCCATGTCTGACCCGGCAAGGGAAACAAAAGAAAACATGAACAAATGGGACTACATCAAACTAAAAAGCTTCTGCACAGCAAAGGAAACCATCAACAAAACAAAAAGACAACCTAACAATTGGGAGAAGATATTTGCAAACCATATATCAGATAAGGGGTTAACATCCAAAATATACAAAGAACTAATACAGCTCAACAACAAAAAAACCAACAATCCAACTAAAAAATGGGCAAAAGATCTGAATAGAGATTTCCCCAAAGAAGATAGATGGATGTTCAACAGGCATATGAAAAGATGCTCAACATCATTAGCTATGAGGGAAATGCAAATCAAAACTACAATGAAGTATCACCTCACTCCAGTCAGAATGGCTATAATTAACAAGACAGGAAACAACAAATGTTGGAGAGGATGTGGAGAGAAGGGAACCCTTGTTCACTGCTGGTGGCAGTGCAAACTGGTGCAGCCACTATGGAAAGCAGTTTGGAGTATCCTCAGAAAATTAAGGACAGATCTACCATATGATCCAGCTATTCCACTGCTGGGTATTTATCCAAAGAACTTGAAAACACAAAGGGATAAAGATATTTGCACCCCTATGTTCATTGCAGCATTATACACAAGAGCCAAGACTTGGTGCCCATCAAGGGATGAATGGATAAAGAAGGTGTGGTATTTATACACGATGGACTACTACTCAGCCATAAGAAATGATGAAATCCCACCATTTGTGACAACATGGATGGACCTTGAGGGTATTATGCTGAGTAAAGTAAGTCAGAGGGAGAAAGTCAAATACCATATGATCTCACTCATGAGTAGAAGATAAAAACAACAACAAACAAACAAAACAAGTATAACTTTGGAGATTGGATTGGTGGTTATCACAGGGAAAGGGGGAAGGGGGGAGGGCAAAAGGGGTGATTGGGCTCAGATGTGAGGGGATGGACTATAATTACTTTTTGGTTGGTGAACATGATGTAATCTACATAGAATTTGAAATATATTATGATGTACATCTGAAAATAAATAAATTTAAAAAAACGCAAATATCAAACGAGCAAGGACTCATTTGGTTGTTCATGTTTGTATTTTCACAAGTGTATGTAAATATATGTTCACTTAAATAGCCACATATTTAAGTACATGTGAAGTTGTGAAAAAAAGGGAATGGTAGGGAGAACAAAATCAGGTTAATTAGAGTGATTTCAAACAACTACATTAAGAAAATTTAATGGAACATCAAAAAGTTAGTGAAAGAAGATATAAAGAAGCAATAGTTTAATGACATCTGCATGGATTAATAATTAAATTTGCTGAGGCATAGACATCAAAGTATATAATATAAACTATTCCTAAACATTGTGGCATATAGCAGACACTCAGTATTTATTGAAAGAATCAAGACTTCGGCTTCAGTATATAGCTACATTTAATATATGGCAAGGTTGTATTTTAATTTATGTGGAAATACTGAATTGTTGAATAAATGTTGGCACAAATGGAAAAAAAAGTGCTATCCAGCACAAAATATAATGTGAGCCACAAATGCAAATCACATGTGTAATTTTATGTTTTCTATTATCCGCACTATAGAAGTAAAAAAACCAAAACTGGTAAGATTAACTTCAATAATCATTTAGTCCAAATATGTCCAAAATATAATTTCAATATGTAATCAATAAAAAATTTTAATCAAGATATTTTAAATTTAAATCTTCAGAACCTGCTATGTATTTTACACTTGTAGTATGCTCATTTGTGACTAATCAAATGTCAAGTGCTTATTAGCTATTATATGGCTGGTAATTAGATATTATCTGGTTGGTGGCTGCCATATTGGACAGTGCAGCTCTATAGTCTGCCTTTTTGCTATTTTTGTGCATGACGTCGTTTCATGGTTTTCATCTCATCCACAGGCTTCCAGTCTCTCTGTCTCTCCCTCCTCAAACTTGAAGAAGTCACAACTGTTTCAAAATGATTGCTTCAGAAAAGAAGTCCTAAGATGGACTCTGGACATTGCATATTACAGCCTAGATGTTCAAACTATCAAGCTATTGTAGCAAAAATGTTGCAATCTGTTATTCTAGGCAATACAATTGAGACTTGAGTTTCCTTCAACCTTATGCCAGTATTACCCTAGATTCTTTCATTCGTTTAAAAAATATATTGGGATTTCCACTTCTGGCCAAGATGGAGTAATAGGGGACAGATTAATGCTACCGCTTCAAACAACCAAAACTGAAATGGTTTGCAAGAACACTGGATATTTGGCAAGAAATGAAAGTAATCCCTTAAAGATGAGAGACGAATGAGTTCTGCAATGTCATGAGTTTCCGGGCAGTGATGCTGGGAGACAGCATCCAGGTGGAGCTCATTGACTCCCTGAGCTGAGTAGACAGAGCTAAGAGTCCAGATAGAAGAAGGTGGCTAGAGTTCTCAGGACAGAGAAAAGAGAGCAGTACAGAGAGAAAGAGCTCTGGAGATCTGCAGAGGGTTCTCCTCAAATATTCAGCTAAGTATTGACAACTCATGCGTGTGAGGAAACTATACAAGGTCTGAGTAAGAACCACATCAGACACTGTTATTAGAGGTAACAGTGCCTAGGATTTAAACAGGTCTGGGACAAGTATCTGTTCCAAACAGACTCAAAAACCTCATGATTCATGGGGCACTGAGGAGAGAACACAGAAGGTTCTTGCCTCAGAATGAGAAGACTGTAAGCCTAGACTAACTGCTGTCCTCCTTCCACCTTATAGAGATTAAAAGCAAGACCTATAAGGATCAGACCCTTTCCCACTGTCTTAAGTGACAAAGATCTTAAATGTTTATAGGAATACAAAATATTTGTCCCCCAAGAATGCAAATTCTTAATGTCTGGCATCCAATCAAAAATTATGCAGCAAGTTTTACTGAATTAACTTATTAGTTCTGATAGTTTTTTTTCTGTCCTGTGGAGTCTTTAGGGTTTTCTACGTATAAGATCATATCATCTGCAAACAGGGACAATTTTAATTCTTCCTTCCCAATTTAGGTGTCTTTTATTGCTTTGTCTTGCCAAATTGCCCTGCCTAAGACTTCCAGTATCATATTGAGTAGAAATGAAGTGGGCATCTTTGCCTTGTTCCTGATCTTAGAGGAAAAGCTTTCAGGTTTCACCATTGAGTATAACATTAGCTGTGGGCTTTTCATATACGGTCTTTATTATGTTGAGATATTTTCCTTCTGCTTCTAGTTTGTTGAGAGTTTTTATTATGAAAGAGTACAGAATCTTGTCAAATGCTTTTCTGCACCTATTGAGACATTCATGTCATTTTTATATTTTACGCTGTTAATGTGGTGTATCACATCAATTGATTTTCGTATGCTGAGCCATCCTTGCGCTCCAGAGATAGATACCTCTCAGTCATGGGGTATGATCCTTTTAACGTGCTGTTGTATTAGATTGTTATTATTTTATTTGAGGATTTTTCCATCTATATTATTCAGGGATATTGGCTTGTAGTTTTCTTTTTTGTGGTGTCTTTGGTTTGATATTTGGACAAATATAGAAATATGTAATTAGAGGAAAATCCGTGTGATAAATACATAATAGTCTAATGAGGATCTTCTCAAATGGGATTATTTGAGTGTTGTTTTCAAGATGTAAATCAGTCTTTAAAGATACTCAATGCAACTAAATTATGCCGATTTCCAATGCTTATTTTATGATACAATATTTAATTTGTAGGAAATATATATTGTATGTCATTTCATTGTAATTTGAAATTAATATTCTACTTATAACTTTTAAGGATTGATCTAAACATAAGTGGAATTTACATTTGTATGAATTTCATATTTATGTTTTATTAATCTTTTTACAAGAAATTCATAGTTCTAATCATTATATTTATTTTTTTATCGAGTTTGCTCATTTTTCCCTATGACTTTTACTGATTGTAAAGATTATAAAGTTCTTAATTAAGATCTTAACACAAAGCACTGCAACTTGTGACAAGTCACTTCATCAAAATAGGCCTCAGTTTCTTCAGACAATACTATCATCTCTGAGATTCCTTCCAGGACTTAGCCTCATTTGGGAATACTTTGCAATATAGCTTGACTTTAAATTTCTCTAGAAACTTTCTGATTTGGAATCTACAATAAAATTGAAAACCCAGCACAAACCACATTGAAATCATTTTCCAGGATTCATAGGTGCCCGGACCATCAGAGGTGGGACAATTTTGAATAGGTCGTCACACGTAGTTTTTTGTCTCTATTTTGGCTATATTCATCAATGCATGTTATTTTGAAGTCATTGGATAAAGTGGCAATCTTTCCTCATTTCTCAAAGTAGATTCCAATAATTTTGTTACAGTGCTATAAAATAAAGCACAATATTTTATTAAAATATTTTAAAAAAAACACTCAGCAAGCAAAATGTAAGAAAACAAAACCCACAATCAGGAGAAAAATCAGTCAGTCAAAACCATTCTAGAACGACTCGGATGTTAGAAATTAGATGATGAGGGTATTAAACTAGTTATTTAGCAGTATTACATACTGTGAAAAAGTTAAGCAAAGGTACACAAGATAGAAAAAAGATACAAAACAAATTTTGGAGATGAAGACTAAAATTTGTGAACTGAAAAATACACTATTCAAAATAATGATAGGAATAGACATTACAGGAATTAAATATTAGTAAACTTAAAGACATAGCAATAGAAATCATCCAAAATGAAACACAGAAAGAAATGGAATTTAAAAAAAGAAAGAAAGAAAGAAAGGAGCATCAGTAAGAGATAGGACAACTTCAAGTGACCTAATATATGTGACACTGGAGTCCCAGATGGCAAGGATAGAGAGGAGGGAGAGGACTGTAAATTATTTTCAGAAATAGTGAAAACTTTCTTTCCAAATTCAACGAAAATGATAAACCAGCAGATCCAAGAAGTTCAATGAACCCTCATCAAAACAAACATGCCGGAAATATCACCCAGACTTATCATACTGAAAATGCTCAAAGCAACAGATAAAATCTTAAAAGCAGCCAGAGAAAAATGACAAGTTACATACATGACCGTGAAATAGAACTCAGAAAACTCGAGAGAAACAAAATCTTTTGTATTTACCCCATCACTTTTTTACTCTTTTCGTTGTTATTTCTTCCTTCGTCATGTTCCAAGATTCTTTCTTTTGTCACATGCTTTCTGTTTAGAGAACTTCCTTTAGTCATTCTTTTTGGGTAGATATGTGGGTGACAAAATCTCTTGTTTTCCTTTGTCTGAGAACGTCTTGATTTCCACTGAAGAATGTTTTTTTCTGGATATAAATTTGGATTAACAGCACTTGAAAAATGTTGTGACACATTATAGGTTTAATTCGCTCTTCTTTCACTACTTTCTTAATTTGGAAGCTTAGGTCATTGGTTTTATACATTTCTTCTTTACTAACATAGACATTTAAAGCTATAAATTTCCCTTTAACATTGCCATAGCTGCTAACTTTAAACTTTAACATATTGCATATTTTTTACCTTTTAATTTAAAACTTTTTTTCTTTTACTTGAGGAAGATTAGCCCTGAGCTAACAGCCATGCCAATCTTCCTCCACTTTGTATGTGGGATGCCTCCACAGCAGGGCTGATGAGTGGAGTAGGTCTGCACCTGGGATCCTAACCTGTGAACCTGGGTCACAAAGTCGAGGTCTCAGAACTTTAACCACTCAGCCATGAGCTGGCCCCTTAAAAACATTTCTTATTTGTCCCTGTGACTTCTTCTTTGATCTGTATCTTGGATAGATGTGTAGGGCTTAATTTTCCATATATTTTGGGATTTCTGGATATCTTAAGAGTTGCTAATTATCAATAAACACCATTGTGATCAGAAAACATACACTACATTGTCATTTGAAAAATTTTGGACTTATTTTATTATCTAGTGTACAGTCTATCTTGTAAATGTTCCAAAGGGTAATTGAAAAGAATATGTGTCACTTGGATTTCTCTGAATTTTCAAGCTTTCAGAGTCACTGCCTTATATTGCTCAAGACCTAACATGTTTCAGGGTCGTTCTCTGAGATCCTCTGTCTTGCCCCTAGTCTTCGGCTGGTTTCAGTCTGGTACTTGGAGATGGTCCTCCCTGCCTCAAAGGAAGCACTTTCAGCTCTTGGTTTAGTCCCTCCTGAGGGTGCTACTCACACGGGCTCAGTATAGTATAGGTAAAGACAGTTCTTTTCCTGTGTGAAAGAATTAGTAGGTAAGTGAAGACTTACTTTATGGTTTAAGCGTGTTGAATTTCTATAATTTCATTTGTTATTCCACTTATGCTTTTGATTAGTGATGGAGTTGCATTCTCTTGGAACTTGCTGCATTTTAATGAGAAGTGAATGTTCTCTACTTGAATATCTTTTATGATTCCACTCTAATTTATACGTTCTAAGAAGCCATCTGTCTGTATCTTCAGGCATAGTCAATTGCTCATTACTATACCTCTATGGTAACACTCGGAAACATAAGTTAATGATTTACTCACATGTTTGTCTCCTTCACTTAACTGCAGGCTCATCTAGGTTAGGCTCTGTATTTATTCATCTTTTTAACCATAGTGTCTAACATAGTGTGTGGAGCATCTATTATGCTTAAAAAAAATTTTTTTGGCAAAGTGGTATTTAACAAATAGTAGTATGACTGCCAGTGTCCTAGAAAACTGCCCTGCTGCAATCAAACTTGGAAAACATTGACACATCTAGTGATTGTGCTTTGCTTGTGAGAGAAAGAAATAATTACTGAATTTATGCTAATGTTGGACCATTAGGTAATAGACTTCTTAATGAGCTTAAGTTTTTTGAGTCTCTCTTTTAAAAAAAAGGGGTCATTACAAGATTTTTGAAACCCTTGATACAAGATCTTTCAGTGACTTTGAATGTTGCCTCAGGCTAAGCAACTAACCTTCAACTCTTCATTTGTAAGTTGGAGCTAATAAAATGTGCTTTGGCTAGTGTTTGCAGAGCATCTCAGAGACTGCAAAGTTAAAGGAGTTTGATGACATAGAAAATGTTACAAAAGTTTTAAAACACTTTTTCCCTCTCTTTACCTCTTCCGTGCACACTTTTTTTGTTGTTGTTCATTTTGCTTGTGAAGTATCAAGTGTTTCCCTCTTTCCTTCTAGGAACGACCTTATGACAGGGCGGTGGTGAAAGACTAGGCTATTTTGACCTTTCCAGGCTCTTCCTGGAGGGTTCATACGTGCTGTTCAGCATAGCCATCAAAACGTTAACTTATTACTTGAGTTCTTAATGAAATGTAGTTCTTACTGACAGCAATTTATCATCAACCAATTTTTCTTGTTTCCCAACTACAGAGACTAATCCTGTCTGTGAGTTGAACAACTTTACCAAGTAATTTCAGTCCAGTCTTTTACTCTAGTTTTATTTATTGTAAATCTTCCCAGTTCGTGAGACCAACTCTCAACTTTGTTTTCATGTTCCAGGAACTCGATTTCTGCCCTGTTCTTTTGATTTTCATTATATTATTTATTCTGAGTAACAGTTGTTTCCAAAAGAAATCCTGTCTAATTTTCGACACTGTGCCTCAAGAACAAAAATCTTATCCCTAAACCATAACTCTAAGTTTCTGACCTCAACATTTTTTTTTTTTTTGAGGAAGATTAGCCCTGAGCTAACTACTGCCAATCCTCCTCTTTTTGCTGAGGAAGCCTGGCCCTGAGCTAACATCTGTGCCCATCTTCCTCTACTTTATACGTGGGACGCCTACCACAGCATAGCATTTGCCAAGCAGTGCCATGTCAGCACCCAGGATCTGAACCGGCAAACCCGGGGCTGCAGAGAAGCGGAAGGTACGAACTTAACCACTGTGCCACTGGGCCGGCCCCTGCCCTCAACATTTCTTGCAAGATGTCTCAGGTATTCATACTTGGAGAAGATTATTTCTTTTTTAATGACTCACATAGGACATTTTAAAGTAAGTCACTTGGCCACATATTTGATATTTGTCCTAGTTTTCTCAACTACTGTGTACTTGTGAAGAGAGTTTCCTTAGAGCTTAAAAGAACAAACAAAATAAAACATAAACAAAACAAAACATGACAACTGACTGTAGCCCTATGAAAGTAATTGAGAGTGTACAAAAATTTTGATGGCTTAGAAAACGATGTCTGCGAGATGGGTTTCTTTTTCACATACTATCATTTGTTAACTTTTATAAAGAGGAAATGCTAACTTTTCTGTGTAATGCCTAGTCCTCAGATACTAAACTACTCTAATTCTTATTGAAAAACAGTTATTTCAAATAAATATTAAACATTTCTAACTCTCTAAAAATCACAAAATATATACATTTCCAAGAGAAGAATTAGCAGAAACAGATAAAATATGGTTTTCTGAGAAAATATTCTATAAATGAGGCATAAGCTTTGTCAGTTCTTATTTTCTGGCATTCCCACTTTCCGAGAATAGAATTCAGATAAGAACACACATTTGATAATTGTTCATAACATTTGAATAGCAGTTTACAGTTTACAGATCACTTTCCTCAATTTGTTAGCCATTGAGCTTCTATGCCATGAATGAGAGTATAAATAGAAATCTTAAATTACTTTAAAAAATGATTTCGTCAACAGCAACAATCCTAATTTACAGTGGATGAAATAGAAGTTTCATCGAAAGAGGTTAAATGAAATTATGACCTTACTAAAGGACAAAAAAACAATTAAAAGATAATATTTATAATATTGCTAATTAACTTCCCCTTGATGCCCAAAGAGAACCACATACCAAGAGGAAGCTTTACTTTCACTGCAACAAATGAGATTGTTCAAGCTCAAAATAATTATTCTGTAGAAAACTGTTGCACAGTATTAGAGATTCGTATGATAGAATGAAACGATATTAGGAAACATAACAAAATATATAAAGGAAATAAGATATCTGAAACAAGATTGAATAAAAAATAAAATGTAGTTAAAATAGATAAGATATGGTTTTAAGTGTATATTTCTTTAGAAATATAGTTGAATCCAGCATAGATCCTCAGATGTAGCATTAAAGGGCATTAAATACAATGGCGCCAATGTTTGCATTCTTAGATTAAGCAGACTTTATCCTCATAATAACTAAGTTTGTTTCAGTGGCTATTTAGGCTTCTAGAAGTAAGTAATCCAATATCTTGAATATTCTAATGAGTATTCAATTACATGTTCAATATTATAATAATTTATAAAATTATAATAATTTATATTATGAATGCTTATATTGAAGTTTGGATACTTTTCTTATGCCCTTTAATGAATTTTTGGAGCTTATAAGTTCAGATTCAGTTTTCCAAAAACAATTAAAAATTTAAATTTAAGTTTTGGCTGGGATATGATAGTACAACACTCTGAAAATACCGTTGCCTTAAGATGTGTGTGTCCGATTTCCTTTCTGTTATGCAATTTTTGCTCTTGCTTCTTCAAATTCACTGAAGTGTGATCTCTTTTGTGATACTTTTCCTAAAAAGAATAACTTTGCTGCAAATTATACCATTAGAACCAAATCAAGAATTGTCACAAAATTGTAAGGGCTTCATTTATAAAGTTTACACTGCATGTTGTCTCTCAGTAGGACTACGTGATTTGCAAGATGACCCTGTCCAATGCCATAGATTTTTTTAGGTGAATAAAGAATAAAACTGCTTTTGTGGTAGACATAGTAATGGACCCCCAAACATGTTCTATACCAATCCCCAAAAACTGTGAATATGTTAGGTTACACGGCAAAGGGGAATTAAGATCCTAATCAGCCAGCCTTGAAAGAGAGAGATTATCCTGGATTATCTGGGTGGGCCTATTGGAATCACAAGGAACCTTATAAATGTATGAGGGAGAGAAAAGGGAACTAGAGAGATGGTGACACTAGAGGGACTCGGCTGACATAGCTAGTTTAAGGATGGAAGAATGGAGCCACGAGCCAAGGAATGTGGGCAGCCTCTAGAAGCTGGAAAAAGCAATGAAATTGATGCGGGGTCAGTGAGCCGAGGAGTCGAAAGAAAGATTTCTTAGACTCTCAAGATCTGGCAGTAGTGCTCTTTTATTTAGAGAGTAGAATAGCATGGGGACAGGACCCATGGGCAGTCAGAGTTTCTGCTGCCGCCGCTTCTGCTGCCCCCACTGGCATGGGGACAGAGCCCATGGGCAGGCAGAGCCGCTGCTGCTGCCCCCCCTGGCATGGGGACAGGACCCATGGGCAGGCAGAGCTCCTGCTGCTGCCCCACTGGCATGGGGACGGGACCCATGGGCAGGCAGAGCTGGTGCGTGGGGACAGGACCCACGGGCAGTCAGAGCTCCTGCTGCTGCCCCGCTGGCATGGGGACGGGACCCATGGGCAGGCAGAGCTGGTGCGTGGGGACAGGACCCACGGGCAGTCAGAGCTCCTGCTGCTGCCGCTTCTGCTGCCCCCGCTGGCATGGGGACAGAGCCCGTGGGCAGGCAGAGCCACTGCTGCTGCCCCCGCTGGCATGGGGACAGGACCCATGGGCAGGCAGAGCTCCTGCTGCTGCCCCGAGTTGAGGGTTAGGGCTAAATTTAAGGCATAGGTATATGATTCATCTCTTTACAAGACAAAGGAAAGAACATGAAAAAAAGTTAAAATGGTATCAGTGCGGGTGGGGTCTGGTCATTGGGTGATCCCATGACTTTTAGACAAGAATCAAATCGGATTAAGTAAAGGTTAGAAAGGTTAGACACCACCACCCTAAACCAGTTACATGAGATTGCCAGACAGCAACCAACTTAAGTTCTTGCCTTCCCCATTAAGAGCTTCTAGAGATAAGACCATCCCCCCCTCTTCCTGGCACAGAGAGGGAGGCATCTTCACAGATAGAGGTTTCCCTTAGAAATGTAAATGTTTCCCAACAAAGGGGCAAAACAAATTCCACTCCTTGGAGCCTGAATCTCATCTGTAGTTTTAAAACTAACCAGCCTAAAAATCCTCATCATAAGCCATTTTAAAATTAAGCAGCCTAAAAATCCTCATCAAAATGGATTCCCCTCTAGAACTTCCAGAAGGTTGCAGCCCTGCCTGCTGACATCTTGGTCTTAGCCCAGCGAGATTCGCTTCGGACCTTGAGATCTGTAAGACAATAAATTTGTGTTGTTCCAAGTCACTAAGTTTGTGGGAATTTGTTATGCAGCCATAGGAAACTATTACAGAAGTTAAGCTACATCTTGTCTTTGATTACGACAACCTAAATTGCAAGAAGATCCTGACTGATGCCCTAAATTTTTTAAGTAAGTTAAAAAAAATGATGTAGTAACTACGAATTTAGCCATAATTTAGTAATTAAGTTTCAATGCTGCCATAAGCCTATAAAAATGTTTCAAAATATCAAGAAGATAAATATAATCGAGAAATTACCAATATCTCTGGTCAACTGATTGTTTCTCAGAATGGTATTTTCTTCTTTCCACAACCTAGGGGCTCCATAGGACACAAATGAGAAGAAATGGCTGTGCTTCAGTATTTCAAAAATATAACATGATTTGCTTAATTAGAAAAAAAAGATTTACTTTTTAGTGGCCTTCTATCACTTTATATTGTGGTCTTGCTTTACTTAATTCATGTTTTCAATAAACTGTTCTATAGGAATATGCCTTTTCATGGGGCTGGCCCAGTGGTGGTGAAGGAAGATTGTTCGCTTTTATTTTTTGGAACTTTTAAAACTATGTTGGCTTAAATATTGAGCAGTTGTTTCTTTCCATCTTATTCTGACATGATATGAGTAGCTAGTCTATGCAGAACTTGTATTTCCTCAGATGCAACTTAGATGACTTCTCTATGCTTGACTTTCCATCTTCTGTGAGAACCATTTCCCTTCCCTTCTGAGCTACAATTTGAATCCTGAGTATTTCACAACACACCCTTTTCACACAGCCTGAAAGCACAGGTATGTAAGGAGGAAGAAAGTACACACAAACTTGAGGCTGTGTTAGAGTCTGTGCTGTATGTTCACGGTGTATTTCTCCTCTTCTGTAATTTTATCAATTGGGATGTAGCTCCTCTCCTTCTTCCTCTCTCTCTCCCTCTACTTCTACGTCTATCCATAATGACATACATTCTAAGAATCTTCTATTGCTTGCATCAGACATTACTCCATGTTGTCTTAGGTATTTCTCAGAAAGCGTTTCCAATCACCCCAGATGAAATGGAAAACGTAAATGCCACCCTTGTCCCTATGTCAGTAGCCCATGAGAATTCTTCCTGTCCCTCATACATTGACTCCCTTCCTAACTTCTTTTTTTCACAGACTTCTAGGTGTTCTCAGTTGAGGAAATAGTACCACCTCCCTAGGAGGATTTTTGGAAATTTTGGGGGGCACTTCTGATTTTCTCAATGACTGTGATGCTACTGGCATTTAGTAACCAAAGCCCAGGGATTCAAAACGTCTTATAATGTTCTAGACAGTTTTGCATAGCAAAAAAAATTCTACAAAAAATGATAATAGCATCCTTGCTCGGAAACGCTGAAATGAGTGCTTCCTTTTCTTTTTTTTTTGTACTTAATATCTATTTATTTTGAAGATAATTAGCTCTGTGTTGGTATGATTTCAGCCTTTTCTTTCAGATTTCCTCTAAAGTGGAGAAGGGCTTCCTCTGCTGAAACTGAGGTGGTAGGAGTTTGAGTTTGAAGGACTTTCTGAGGCTTTCTGTGAGCTCCCTACTCAAGTCCTTGGTAAACTTCTTTCCAATTTAGAGAGTTTTATTGAACAATTTTAGGATTGTGTCTACACAACTTCTTTCTTTTATAATGCTTCTGTGAGGATGAGTAGGAAGTCCTCCTGAGCTTTCTAAATCTGTTTGACAAAGCTGCCAGTTTATGCCCATTTCTTTGGGAAAAGTCTGCTTGTGATTTTTTCCTTCTAATTTCAACTATGGGTTTTCAGTGGATCTTTGGGAAGAGAATTTCTGTAGTCCTGACTCCCTCTTCCTTCTTTACCCAGAACAGTGCTCCCTAATCGGACTGTGTGCAGCGATGGAAATGTCCTATATTCTGTAATTCTCAATACAGTAGATGATAAACACATGCAGCTCTTGAGCACTTAAAAAGTGGTTAGTGTAACTGAGGGACTGAATTTTTAATTTTAATTAATTCATATTTAAAAATCCACATGTGGCTAATGGCTACAATATTAAACAGTAGAAACTTGAGGTCAGAATTCTTCCCAGCACAGCACTCTGGGAAGCTACTGTAAATCAAGTGATATTTGCACATGAGATAAACTCTAGCTGCTATGCTTAAACTAGACTGTATCTTTCTCAAGAGTGGAGACGTTATCTTATTCTTCTGTACCTTTTTAAGTGTATGTGCTGCTTACAGTACATGACATCTTGCAAGAACCTCAGAGATCATTTTTTGAGTGAATGATTCCACATGTACTAAGCAATTAAAAATTTAACATAAAAACTCATAAAAAACTTTGTCAAAAAGCTGTATTTTATCACAAAGGAGCATACTTTAACCTGCATTACTTGTCAGTTTTAAAGATTGTTGAATTCTCTCTCTTTTGTTTCTGCCTTCTTCCTCTGAATTTCTCCCTTCACCTGATCCCATTTGGATTCAATGGAAGGAGTTCGGGGAACTTATTGAAGACATAAACCAATAGTTCTCAAAGTGTTGTCACAGACTAGTAGCATAAATGTGACCTAAGAAATTGTTATACATTCAAATTCTCAAGCCAGACCCCAAGACTACTGAAGTATAAACTTTAGGGGTAGGGCCCAACAATCATTCTTTTAACAAGTCCTTCAAGTTATTCTCTGATACACACTCTTGACCCAACTATTGCCCTGAATAAGAAAAAAATATGAAAAACTGGAGCAAATACAAGCAAGTTGAAGCAAAGTGTTTTATAAAAAACAATTTCCCAATTTTTCATTAATTTAGCACATACTTACTGCTATGGGGCTGACTATGCTCCAGGAGGTCATGGGCTCAGCAGTTCCTTATCTCCTCTAAGTGGCTGAAGGGAACCTATTTTGCCACTTCAGAGCAAATGCTCCTAGTCCAATTGCATGGTTCTAGAAATACTGCATTGCTTAATTAATCTTCTATTATTCTCTTCTTTAAAAGGTGAAAACAAATAATTTGTCCAAGTTTCCTTTGCTTCTCTACATAATCATAATGTGATCGTACTTTGCATCTCAATTTGAATTGGTAGTAGAATTCTTATGCTTCTCATACTATTTTAATCAATAATACAGACATTATACATCTAAGTTGTCACAGTGCCTATCGCACTAGTTTATCCTGAAACCAAAATAAGTTTTGCTCGAAACCCTCCACACAATCACACTTTTGCTTCTTTACATTATTCTCTCTCATTCTTAATTTCCCCTTTCTCTTTCTTTGTATCTCTGATCCATTCAAGACAAGAGGATATTGCATGAGCTATCTTTTTTCTGCTTTACTTACACTGGGGCCTACGATGATCAAATAAAAAATATCTGTTACTTTCTTTAGTTCCTAGGAATCCATTTCTCATTTCCTCTCATTATTTCACTGAGATCTAATGGTTTATTTTCTCTGTTTTTTTCTAATCGCTTCAGGCCTAAAAGCAGCATTCTGCAAGTTAAGAGATTTCAAGCAATGGAAAAGAGTAGTAAGAATAGAAAAAAAGGGTCCTATATTGAGATAAATATGTGCAACATCAAGTATAGTTCTTGGCACACAGTCAACATTCAATAAATGTCAATTTCCTTCCTTTCCTTGACCTTAAGCAGAAAGCATTTTGTAGAGCATATCAGTGGAATGCATTTATATTCATGGAGAGTCATATCTCCTCAATTTCCTGCATTAGCAAAGATTTGTTCAATAGCAATTAGTCTCAGAAATAGGTAAGGTAATAGAAATACAATTGAAGAATTGCTGTGTTTCAGTCAGAATATTTGGTACTTTACATAGTTGCAGCCAGTAAGACACAGACCTTGCCATAAAAGAGATGAGGGCAAGATGCATTTGGTACTGGACAAAGAGTGCCAGAGTAGGAAAGAGGACTGAACAAGATAGAGAAGCCCCCCCCTGTGAGCAGCCAATGGTCCATCTTATCAATCTAGGATAAGACACCATATTCAAAGGAACCCAATTAAGGACAAAAGTACACAACAGCAGGATTTCTAGGTGGCAGTCTTTCTTGGGCAAAATTAGGGTAGTTTAGTTATAGATTAAGAGGATGCATCCCAGTGAATTCCAGGGACTCTCAACATGAGAACATTTCAGGGAAGGGATCTAGCTTGAATCACTCTTGTCTCAGCTGGAAACTAATCTAGAAACCAGGAATCAGGAACATAGGCAAAATGACATTAAAACAGACTTACCCCTTACACAATGAATCACAACTAGGGAACTTAAAACTCGGTGGGGCTCATCTAGCACACCAGTCATTTCAGACTGCTTTTCATTCCAGTCTCCTTTTGCTAGTACAAGAATTGCACTAACTTTACCACCAGGTATGTTTCTTATCAATGCAGGTGATTGACAAAAATGAGTCTTCTGGTAGCTCATGAAAAAAGGACCAGATTGGGAGCACCATCAGTGTTGCTGGCAAAGAGTTTCATAATACCCTGGAGCAGTGGTTATCAAACTTTAGTGCACATCAGCGCTACCTAGCTTCTTAAAACAGAAACTTCTGGAATCCAGTTCTAGAATATCTGATTCAGTAGGTTTGGGGAATGACCTGGGAATCTGCATGTCTAAGAAGCTCTCAAGTAGTGTTACCAGATTTAGCAAATAAAAATGCAGTTAAAATTGAATTTTAGATGAATAAAAATAACTTTCTAAATATATTTCATGCAATATTTAGGACACGTTTATACTAAAAAGTTATTCACTGTTTCTATGAATTCAGGTTTAACTGGGTAGCCTGTACTTATCTGGCAACCTTATTTCCATGTCATATTGTTGCCACTGTTCTTGGGATCACACTTGGAGAACCATTGTTGTAGTGGTTAAGTGCTTGTAGTTCCATTTAGAACCCTCCACAGCTTTATTCTTGTAAGTTATTTATAAAGCAATGCACACACATGCATCAAAAGATTTTAAAATGGAAATTTTGGTTGAGGCATCAATCGACAATTAGTACCACATTTCGAAAGACACACTGGACCATAAGCAGTAGTTATAAAGAAAATTCTTGAAACAGAGTTCTCTACTATTTACTCCTTTTCAATCTTCAGTCACTTGGAGTGTACATAAATACTCAATATTGAAAACCCAGTGACAATTTAAATAGAAGTTTTCTTTGGAGAGAGATTGTCATGAATCCTACTAACCACTCCAAGAGGGAAATGTGAAGCATTTACCTCCAATCCAAAGGCATGATAAGAAGACTTTCAAGAAAAAGGACTCAAAGAGCATATTGGGGTAGGATTTTGGGTACGCCCAAGTGTATTTGTCTTATTACATGCATAATGAGAGCAATGAATTGAAGTAGTGACTTGAAGTGACCATATTGTGTTTTATTTCATAAGATGAACCAGACAAGTCCTGAGGCTGCCAAAATTTTTATCTAGAGTCAATGAAAGGAATAGTTATCCTAAATAAATAAACTTAAGTGAGAGTGCAAAAATAAAAATAAAGTTGATTTTAGTGTTAAATCTCAAGCATTGTTACTATTCAGTGCAATGGTTCCATATATTAACTGGGTCAGCTCGGTTTGTGCGTTATTCTTTAACTCGTATATATAGGCCTACTCAGCCCAGATATCTAGCTGATATAATTCATTCTACAATGTATATCGGGATTTTCTAAAGTAATTATTTTCTGTTGGCGTTAAGAAATCTTGAGCGGAATTAACTTGTTTAAACATTGTTAAGAAGAGAAAACTTTCTAGCCCTCCCAGTGCTCTGTCTGCCAACAGATTCACCTTCCCCACACGCCATTTTTGCCTTCAGCACCTTCCTGCTCTTCACATTCTTGGTCATTGTATGATATTTTTAAAATTAACTTTATTGTTTATAAGAGTTAAGGATTTACAGAAAATTTGCAAAGATAGTACACAGTTTCTGTATACTCAGAACCTAGTTTCCCCCATTACAAACAACATATATTAGTATGATACATTTGTCACAATTAATGAGCAATATTTATATATTATTATTACCTAAACTCCGTACATTATTCAGATTTTCTTAGTTTTTACCCAATGTCTTTTTCTGTTCCAAATTCCCACCAGGATCCCACATTACATTTAGCCATCCCATCTCCTTCAGCAACCTACTCTTGGATGCAATATTTTCTTAGACTTATCTTGTTTTTGGTGATCTTGACAGTTTTGAGGATTATTAGTCAGATATTTTTTAAAAATCTCTCTCTTGGAACATATCTGATATTTTTAGCATGATTAGGTGTTTGAGGAGGAGGACTACAGAGGCAAAGTGCCATTTTGATCACATCATGTCAAGGTTACCTGCTGTAACTGTGGGTTAGCACTGTTAATGGGACCTTCCTCCCCTCTCTGAGCTAGTGCTTGTCAGATTTCTGCACAGCAAAGTTACTCTTTCCCCTCTTCCATCCTTGTCTTCACTAGTAATTTGTATGTAGGCTTTCTGTCGAATACAGATTACAGTGTGTGGTAGCTGAGTGCTTCTTTTACAAACCCTATTGTGTGTGAAAGTGACTGAGCCTGGCATAGGTGTTAAATGACTCATTAACCTAAATCCATCATGACTTCAAAGGATCCTTTTAGAACTCTGGTGTACTGAGTGGGATCTTACAAGGTGAGAGGCTTTTTTCTGTAGGTTAAGAGAAGCATTCCTGTATTCTGTAAAAATGTGCTCTAGGTCATATCCTGTGACCCAATCCATAGTATGGAGACTGAAGACTTTAATAGTGATTTTACTCATATGGTAGTTTGCCAAGAGTTTTTCTGTATTTAAAAGTAAAATCGATCTTCTGATATTAATTGCTACCCTAGAGAGTGTTTAATTAGCATTGCTTTTAGTAGCTCATGCCTCTGGCCCACTGTTGGTGTGTTCCTAATTCTTACTTCTAAATAATTTAAACACTAACCTGAATGCTGAGTAGAGCATATTAGCTGCTGTTATTTATAATGAACAACCTTAAGGACATTTCACACTAGCAAACATGCTCCCTCCCTTCTTGAGTTACAAGTAACATTTGGTTTATTTCATTTTTCAAAAATTTCTAATATCTTTCCTATGCCATCTCACCCTAAAAGCAGGCGACAACCTTATAATTTATTGGAATTAGCAATATACTTCAGGGACAAAGCACTAGCTAGTAATGAAGGTGAAACAGCAAAGTTTAATTGTTAAAAATGGATGAATATTTAAAGCCTTAACACAAATCCAGAAGATAGAAATCCACAAAATTAAAGAAAATCAATTTTTGAGTGGACTGAACTACATTCCAAGATGAATTGTCTAGAAATTTATTATAGTGATTTTTACACTAATAGAACTTGTATTAAATGATCTTACAAATTTAAGAATTAGACTGTCTAGATTCTTTATAAAGGTAATTTAATGTTGAGAAAAGTCATTCTATGGATTGCCTCAAAGCAAGTGCTTATTGAGTTTGTCTGCTAATTTTCTCACCCAGTTTAGCAATTTTGGGTTTGGGGGCTATCTTCAGAGAAGAAGAAAAAGCTATTTAATGATATCAGATTTAGTCTTATTTGCCTAAGGCAAGATGTTTTATAATCATCTCTAATTAGCAGTGAGGAGGGTGCTGGATTAGTTTAAGCAGAATTTAAAGATGCTAAATGGAGTTCCTGTCCTTTTTTCTTACACTACATTAAATACTGTAAGTTCTTTTTTTCCTTTCTTTTATTTTTGGAAAAGAGAAAAGAATAGAATAGAGGGGGAAAAAATAAAAATGTGGTATAAATCATGAATGTAAAATATGAGCCAAATTACAATGGGACAAAATGTTGATCTTCACTACGTAGGTTTCTCTAATGAGTAACTCATAGAAATTACAATATATTGCTGATCACTTATTAGTTACTTTCTAGATCACGCTTTCCTGTCTGCAATTGCATGTTTGCATATTATTGAAGGCTGAAATGATTATCTACTCCCAAATGTATACTCAATATTTTTCAGTGTGTGTAATGTGTGTGTGTGTGTGTGTGTGTGTGTGTGTGTGAGAGAGAGAGAGAGACTTCTCTTGGTCAAAAATATCCTGAGAATGTATGTTTAATCTCTGAGCATTTGCTTGAAATAAATTATGATTCTACCTGTGCCCTAGATTATTCTCCATAGATCCTTTAACTATTATCAAACCCTAGATAGAATATTGATGTCAAATAATTTAAAATAACATTGATGATCCTAGAATTCTGTTCTATACGTATGAAACATTCAACATCTATAAACACTCAACAAATATTTATTGAAACTTCCTATGTAGCAAGCACCACGCTAGATGTGGAGGTATAAGGGGGAGTATTCTAAACAGCATCTCCAGGAGTATGCAGTGACTAGGAGAGAAAATGAAATGCAAGTTATTGTGAGACCTGTGACAGAGAAATTAAATTTATCTAGATAGTGAAGTAAGTCACAGGAAAATGATCCTTGAGGAAGGAACATTTACACTGAGAAAGCAAAAGTAAAAATAATTCGCCAGGAGAGGGGATGAATGGAATAGGGTCGTGGTTTAGATCTAGGTAGAATAAATAATTCCCCAAAGCAAGAAGATAAACATATGGTCCAAAACAAAAATGGTGGTTTGGAAATTAGGAATGTAGTTAAAGGGATAGTTCTAAAAGTTGTAATTTCTTCTAAAACCATTTCAATCTCTACTAAAAAAAGGGGGGGGGGGTTGCTAAACAAGGCAAAGGTAACTGTTTTTTTCGAGTGTATAGTTTGTGATCTGTAATATGTGATGTGCTGTTAAAATTTCAGTCCTCAAAAACATCCTTAATAGGTCGATCTTAGACACATGTTTCAGAGAAGGATCAGAAACTTGAAAAGTCTATTTCCAGGATCCCTCAGCTAGTAGGTGGCAGTATGGGCTGCCTGGATCTGTTTGACTCTGCTATTTATTTTCTACCCACTGTCTCACTCTTTTTCCCCTCTTCAGTCTTTAATCTACTACAACTATTTTCTGGTTTTTGTCTGATGAACTCAACATTCCTGACTCTCTGGATTTGGTGAGTCAATTTTCTCTCTCCTTTCTGCTTGCAACTCACTATCCCCTTCACAATGAGGAAAGGATAGTAGAAAAAGTCTCCTAGCTGATTCATTTTAACTGAAATGCTTTAAAGTTGATTAACGCCATATGATCATGGAGGAGCAGAACAAGCATTAAAGTAGTTTAGTAAGTGAAGGCAGAAGATTTTCCCAGCGCCCCATCTGTCTGAGATCATTTGATTTATTCCAACCTGGAGGGATACCTTCACACTAGATGATCTTAAGGATCAAGGGTTTGTCTCAATATTCCAATTCTCCCCATATTCATTTCAATTTTTTTAGGAGAAAAAATGTGAGCAAATATCAGAGATACAGTGATATTCAATTGCTTGTGTGTGTTTTTAGCTTTCCAGAATGCTAGAGGGTAAGTTCTTTAACATCCCCTCTTCATTTTTTGAGGAAAGAGAGGAAGTTCTTTTATCTCCATAAGACTTCTCCACCAAAACATAATGTTATTGATGCAACTGCTACCTGCCAATTAAAGTGAGTTTTATTGTCACATTTGTCAGTCAAAATGAGCTCCACTAAGAAAAAAATTGTAAAAGAAAAAAATCAAGTCTCACACTTTTCACTGCATGATTTAGAAGCGATGGATGTTCTATAGACTCCAAGTTGACCAGCACACAATTAAGAATACTAATTAATTATAATATTTATTTTGTTCCATGTGTGGTTACCCTAATTGCTTGTGGGAGTTTAGAAACATTTTATTTTTTAGATTTTATATCAGCCTTAAGAAAGAAGGACATCCGCCATCTGTAAGAACATGGATGAGTCTTGAGAACATTATACTAAGCGAAATAAACCAGTCACAGATAAGCCAGAACAAATAACCTTGATTCCACTTTAAAAAGATATCTAAAATAATCAAACTCATAGACTAGAATAGTGTTTTCCAGGGGTTGGGGGAAGGAAAATGAGGAGTTACTGTTCTTGTGGGTATGAAGTTTGAGTTATGCAAGATGAATAAATTCTAGAGATCTGTTGTACAACATAATGCCTATAGTTTGCGATACTGTATTGTACACTTAAAAATTTGTTATGAGGGTCGATCTCACGTTAAGTGTTATCACCACAATAAAAAATATTTTGTATGCTCAATTTGTTATGGAATTTTCTTTATTGCAAACTGTAAAAAAAAAACAAATTATGTTGAGTTTGGAAAATAAAGAGAAAGCATGGAGAAGAGTTCTTGTTAAAATTTTCTCAACCTATACTTGGAAAGAAAGTTTTGGGTTCAAGCTGGTTCAGGCAGTACAGAGTACAAGAGTTGTGATTTAACACTTTTAAGAAAATTTCCATACTGAAGTGGAAATAGAAAAATCTCTCTATACAGTAGTTTAATTTCGGTTTCTACAATAGAGACATGAAGTTAATTCTGAGTCAGTTTAGAGGTCTATGACAATTAAAGAATAAGAAATTGTAAGTAAATGTCTCAAGCATAAAAATAAAATTATAAAGGCAAGAATATGTAAGTTTCTAAGCAGCATAAACAGCAAATATTTTGAACTCTTTTCTCACTGGACTTATCTGAAAGGACTAATTATAAACATTATTTTCTTTCTCTTTTCTTATCTGGATGAAAATAAAATGATTATATATGGAAATGTCCTTCACAGTGCTAATTTTCTATATGCGTTGAAAATATTATAAGCTTAAAATCAGATATGTGATCAGATAAGTTTTTTCCATGTATAAACTAATTAGTCTAAAAAGTCTTAAAAATGTATAGAAATTAAATCACTTTAGTTATGCATTTAACAGAGTGGTTTAATTTAAAAGAATAAAATTCCAGAAAAGCAAGACTGTCCCATAAGAGCCCATAGCTGCAGCTGCCATTGTTGTTATGGAATGATCCCTGAAGAATAAGTTTCAGCCCTCTGTTCAATCTTATTTTACTTTTGTTAGGCAATGGGCCTTGTGTCCCTTCTCTTGGGAGACACAGCTTAAATAAATTCTTGCTATTAGAAGATTTCCTTTAATGTGATTCCTGTTGGCAAGTGGACTCCCCTTGTATTCTGAATCTGGCTCTTACTCATTGATGCCTAATAGAGGTTTGATTTTCAGAAAAGATAATTTAGCTGTGGTTAGAGGGCAAAAAGTAAAACTGCCAAATAGCACATTCAAGAGTAGTTCTCATGAAATTTTTAGAGCAGGCAATTCTAGCCACCAGACAGTTCAATGAAAGTGAGACCCTGATACACTGAGCAATGTTTTGAAACACACACCATGGAAATACTTAAAACGTTTTCGTCAGCTATGACAAAAGATCCAGTTACACTGCTATTTATGTATTGTATTTATGATTGACATCCTATAAGTTTTTTCCATATATAATCGTTGCCTTGGTTAATAACTATTAATGTGTACCATTACTACCGGACTAATCTCTGTCTGTGAAACTAGCCAGCCAGTCTGTCTCAGGCCTTCATACTCTTCCTGGAAGCTTTTTTTTTTTTTTTTTTAATTTCTGTGAGGATCTCTCATAAATTAAAACCATGGTTAGAACAAAAGCACAGATAAATAAAATGACTGAAAATTCAGACTAGCTTCCATTTCTGAGCCCTTCTTAAAGGACAAGCACATTTTATAATTGATCTTGAATTTTTATTGTAAAGATGTAAGAAAGATAACAATCCTTCCAATTTTCTTGTTAAGGAAACTGATTCTCAACAAGGCTAGCAAGCACGCCCAGGAGTACACAGCCAGGGCACGGGAGAGCTGAGATATGGCTCTAAAGTCTGTATTCTCTCTGTTAGTCACAGGATCTCTTTTTAGTAATAAATCGTTATTTGGTGGCAGCAGGAAACACATAGGTGGCAACCAGTTCCTTAATTATAGTTCTATATTAAACATAAAGCATCGTGAAATAACATTCTTTCCTCTTTAAGAATGCAATAGGAAGAAAATAAGCCACTGGAATTTGAGGCTTTCTTCTCTAAGCTTCAGTTTTTCATCTGTAAGATAGAGATAAATGCCTACCTCCCAGGGCTGTTATAAGGGAGATATATGTACCTGCTTCTCCCAGTGCCTGGCACACAAAACAGTAACCCATACGCTTGAGATGTGCTCTAGCCTAACGTTTAATAATACAGCACTGCTTAGATCTGAATCCTAACTCTGCTACCTATTACCTCAGTATCTTTATGCAACCTACTTGACCTTTCTGTATCTCAGCTTTCTTGTCTGTTAAATAGATTTAATAGTAGCAACTATTGGATGGGGTTGAGATCAGGAGAAAAGGAGTTTGTAAGGGTAAAGTTAATAGATGAGTACTTTGCCCATTATAAGGGCACAAAATGTTAGCTATTAATAAATGATCACTGTTATTAAATCTGGCTGTTTTTATCCTGCTCTTTCACAGTGCCAAGTACTTCTTCTGCTTCCTCCTCCTCCTCTCTCTCTTCCTTCTCCTCCTCCTCTTCCTTTCTTCTTCTTTGTAATGAGGCTTATATACTATGTATTTGTCTGTTTGTTTTCTTTATTTGTCTTTGCCCCCCTCCATTTCCTTTCAAAAGTGAGTTGTTTGGTTTTCTCCCAGGGTATTCTGTTATGTTTCTCATCTGTGCAGACTGGTTTTGAAGATCTGCACTAACAGGCCAAGCAAGATAAAGGACTGGCCTCACTGGAAAGACAACCATGCTCTACAGATAGCATAAATCCTTAAGAGCTGCTTATGGAGTCCAGAATCGGTCTCATTTCCTACATTTCTTCTCAGTTGATTTGAAATAAGCTTTTCTCTCCAAAAAAAATAGATTCTCAGCATTTGACAAATTCATGAAAAAGAAAACCCCACCACAATGTAAACCTTCACATGGATTTGCTACTGTTCAATTAAAAGAAACAATGGGAATGTGGAGAGACTTCCTTTAACTTCCCCAAGACTTCTCAAATAGCATTTAAAAAAAGAAGACATATTTTCATTGTTCAGCATGCTTATACCTTCCTTTCCATTCCTGCATATTGGCAGTTTCGTCCATTATACTTTTGTTACCGAACCTGAAGTGAGTTCTCTCACCCGTTGCGCAGCAAGCCAATCTCTGACACCGGGTGTGGTGGAAGAAAGTAGGAATTTTACTTTTGCACAGTGCTGAGCAAGGAGAGAGGGCAGCTAACGCTCAAATCCCAAACTCCCCGAAAAGCTAAAAGGAAGGGTTTTTATTTGGGGTTTTAGGTAGGGGAGGGGGAGCATACGGCCTTGCTGGCCGGAGCTTTCCCACCAGTCTGTCTTTGGCCTTGAGATACTTGCAGAGAGGAGGGAGCTCATGACCTTGCTGGTCAACAGCTTTCCCACCAGCCCGTATCTCTTTGTGGGAGGAGATAGTCCAGGTGCTTGTCCTTGGCGGTGTCTGTCTCCATGGACGATAGTGGATTCTTGAGCCAGGAAGCCAGAGAATAAGCAGGGAATGAGTGTTTTGGCTTTAACCCCATATGTGCTGGGTATAATGTGGGGAAACTGATATCAGGGTCGATATCACTTTGGTGAATTTTTGTAGAATAAAACATATGTTACTATCTCTATGAGGCATTAATAGACAGCAAGTTTAATGTTTGCTGCCACACAGAAAAATGATTTTCTTTCTTTTTTTCAGTATGGGGGAATAACTGGAATAATTAGAAAGCATTTTAATATAATACATAAACCCCAGTGTAAGCAAGGTCTGGTTTTCTATAATGCAAGTTCTCAGCGTTGAGATCATAACAGAAGCTAGTGGCACAAATGTAGAGCTTCTCTCCGAACTTCTTTTTCCTCCACTAAAGCGACATGGAATTAGATTCTTTCACTAATTAGAAGGAAAATCTGTAGTTAAGCAAAATCAAAACCAAGTAAACTGCCCAGTCTGTAGGCAATTCGTATGGCTCAAATTCTGCTTTCCTTTGAAGAAAAAAAATGGAAGAGTCTTGCTACATTTATGCTATGCAATAAAATTCTTAGATTAGCTTTAAACATCTATCAATTAATAGTTGGGAAATGATTTTTCCCTTTAAAATTATCTTAAATTTAAGTTGGTGTTTCACATTTCGTCATACGTCTCTAACGTAGATTTCAAACATCTTGTACTAAGCCATGTGAATGAAATAAATTATATTTTAGAAGCAACTAGTTAGCCATGCTAGCAGAGAGGCAGCATTTATTTTTTAAGAAGGCTATGTTAAAGATAATCTGCAATGCATATAGAGTCAATAATACTATAGCAGCTGTTGTAAAAATGAATCGTAAAGTCAACATCATTTGTGACACTCTTATTTGAATGCTTAAAAGGAGTTGTAGTTTGGGAGGCAGAAATTAATATGATTTGTTTATGGTTACTTTATAAAAGACATTTATTTAAGGGGGCATTTGATAATAATTATTGTACTTGTCATCTTGAATAAAGGCTGGGAGTCTTGAATTAATTATATTTTGATGCATTTAGAAGAGTCTCATGTGAGATATATTGACTACGTTTGCTGCTAGATGTCACTATTGTCTCAATGTTGTTCAACTCTGGGGTACTTTCTTGGACTGTGAAAGGGAGGTATTTGGCTGGCCTTCTTTGTTGGTCAGCATATTTAAAACTTTAAATGCCGTCTCTATTAGGTAAGAAATCATTTAATACACACTCAGAGTGCACATTAGAGATTTAATTTCCTATAGATTTCTTGATAATACTTTTCATAGTGTTGATTATCAACATACAGAAGATAGTAGGTGTAGTAGCTGGTGGGAAATCTACAATTGTGACTGAATTCAAGACTCATTGCTAGGTAAGAATCTCTTGAAATATTAGGAACAGATGTTATTTTTTACCTCTAAACCTCCTTGTTTGGTTTCAAAAAGTATCCCAACATGTTTATGTTTCTTTTATGTATTTGATTTATTTTCATGTGTATATAATGAAATATATTTTTCTCCCACACTGTACTATTCATAGGCTACTAAATATATGGTTTTGACCTAAGTTACTAGAGCCTCCTCCAGCTCCCTCCACTTGGAAATCACCTATAATATTTCCACTCCTCAGTGGAGTATTATGTGATTAGCACCTTTGGGGATAAAAACCAAAACGTTAGTAAAGTACAGTTTTTGATATTTAGGAAAGAGACTGGTCCTACAAAATAGAAGTCTCCCATGTTGGAACACTGCCCATAACCTTAGCCTAAAATAATTTGATTTCACTGTCTTGCTAAAAAGCTTACTGCTTACTTACAGGATAATAAGAAGAGCCATTTTGAGTTCATAGCATTGTCTTATAAACAATGTAGCACATCATTAAAGCAAAATAGATTTTTTTTGATGAAAACAATTATGGCATTCATAGAAGTCTCCCTGTGGGAACAAAGGGAAACACTGCAGTTACAGTTCAAGAAAATATTATAATGTAAAACAAAATGGGAATGATAACCTAATTTTCTCTATGAGATGAAGAGCCTTCAATTCTTTTAGTCTACAGCGTGGAACTTGTCAGGATTTTCTTTGACATGTGACACAAAACACATTATTAAGTATTTCACTTATGTGAAGTTCTACAGAAATGGTATATTCACAATTGGATGAGGTAATTTGGTACAGGAAGAATCTAAAAATGACAATTTTACATAGTGTGATTTGATGTGTGGCTAGAGTTTCAGGAAGTGAACAGCTTCACAGGAAACAACGCACGAGCAAGAAGGATTATACCTTTTCTCTAAATTAAGCAATTGTGAACTTGCAGATGTGATTGATTTTGTTTTTCATGAGTTTGTTCTCTGAGAGTAATTGAATCATACAAGTAGAATTACTTTTGCATTTTAATTCTTATTTTAAGATGCAAACCTTCAAAACATATTTTCAAAGCCATTCTTGTTTTTAACAACACAAATATAGAGATCAAAAGCAAGTAAATTTATATTTATATCTAACTCTGTTTTAATAGTCATACATTAAAAATATTATAGAAAAAAGAATTTGTTTCTTTGCTAAGACCTGCTATGATGTGTTTATGGCACTTGTGAGATACAGACATTAGTGAATCTGTTTCAGCATTTTGATCTTGCTCTGTGGAATGAAGGAGCTGGCCAGAGAGAGAGGCCTAATTTTCAGACCTGGTTAAGTTTGCTACAGAGAGGCAGGAAACCAAAACAGTAGGTACCATGTCAATGTAGGTCCTCAAAGGACCCATCCACCTATAAATCCAACCCAACAGTACCTGAAATCTGGCAAAGCTGTATTTCTATCTTTTGGTTGTTAGAAGAAGATAGCAAAGTCCTGCATTTATGATCATACAAAAGCATAAGTCCATGAGATATGATGTATGGAATGAGACTACTGGTCCAGCTCATTCACAACCTCTACTTTGACAGTAATTCCTAAAGATATTTTATGGAAGAATAAGGCTATTTTTCTCAATATACTCCAAAACACTTCCTAAATTGTTTTAACAACATCCTAAAAAAGACTTACTATATTTATATATTATTTCCTCCTGAATATAGAAGAGTTTTGCCTTGGTTACATTCACTGCAAAGAAATAAAAAAGTAGATATGAAAAAATTATTCCAGAAGATGCACTAAAATGCATTATTACCTCTACTTTTAAGCTGTCATAAAATGAATCACTGTTTATTGAATCTGAGATGATAAAAATTTATTTAAAACCAAAAAAAATGATTTTGGAATTGCAAAAAATAAAAGTGGAGAATAAAAAAGCATATTTTCAAGCATTTTTAAGAATTATTATCAGAAATAAAATTCTGTTTCTCTTAACTAGCTTTTCTCTCTCTAACAATTGCTTTTATTCTGTTTGGCACTTCTTCCCATCCTGTTTCACATTTAAATCATAAAGCTATTTTTAATAAGAAAATTCATGCAAAGATTCATGTAATTATATGTGTTAATATTATTGGATCTAATGGTCAGATACATCTTGTTTTAGGAATAACATATCCTTGACTGAACATATTTTCGTAGAGGAAGAGAAATAGTTTGATTCAGATTAGCTACTAATATGCACATTCAAAATGCTGCTTCTTTCCAGTAGCCTTCAACTATCTTCAGAGGATTCCTTCCTGGGTGTAAATGTGACAGTGTAACTTAGTAGTTAAGGTAAGACCTCTGGAGTATGGCAGACCCCTCTGGCTCTGACTCTATATGAACTGGGCAAATTACTTAACCCTTTGGGCTACATTTTCCACAATGTGGAAAAGAGTGGGACTATTAGGGAATTTTGTTGGTTGGTTTCACAAGATACAGATGTTAGAGAAGGTATTGGAGAGAGAAGCAAGCTGTTGAACTCTGAGAGCAAAATTTGGCAGTGAATCATGGTTCAAAGAGAGGGAATGGAATTGAATAAACTTGAAAGGGGGTCTAAATGTGTTGACGAACAAAAAGGCCATCAAGTTGGGCAAACGACTGATTTTATTGGTAACCCACACAGTATTTAATAGGAATTCATGGCAGAAAAATAAAAAAACAAACATTGTGACCTGAAATTGCATTGCTTTCAGAGATGCTCTTGTCAAGTAGACATGTCCTTAATCAGACAGGTAACAAGCTATAATTACATTGATCAGATTCTATTGTTGAGTCTTTTGATGCCAGCACAGCTGAGAAAGCTTTAATTAAATGGTGTAGATATTTTGCATATCTTTTCAGGAGGAATTCTGTGTCAAAAATAAAATTTCAAGGTAATCCTGTGTTAATAGTGAATATTTCACTACTTGTAGTCCTCTGGATGTGACATCTTTTAATGCATCTGAACTTTTTATACATTGGTCTTGCATAGATGACATTTTCTTGGATTTACTCTTCAAGGATCATCACAGAAGTCACCTTTTCCAGGGTCCCTTCTTTGTACCCATTCCCTTGTCATCAGGCTCGATTGAGCGTTCAATATGAGTCAGAATCTTTAGATACAGACACTAGAAATATTCTAGATAGTTTAAGCAGAAAAGAATTTATTAAGTGTTATCAACAGTTCATAGTTTTCTTAGGAAGAGCTCACAACATTTTCAGGAAGGTGGAAGAAAAGGACTCTCAGCTAAGGTTTCAGGAAAACTTCCAAAACCGTGGCACAGAACAAGGTCAAGGGAACTGCTGCCTCTACCATGATTTGCAGACCCAAGAAACTGTCCCTGTGGCCACTGGCTCCAGTACAAGCCACCTCTGCCATAACTGGGCGGCTGCCAGATTAGAAAGCCAGGTGCTTTATTGAGAAGCCGTCATCACTAGAATTACACAGCTTCTGCAGATGTATATCACCAAAATGGACATTTTCTGCCCCTTGCCTCCATCCCCAAATAATTTAGTTCTTTTTCAGGCTTGTAAAAGCACATATTATCACGGAACCTAAACCATGTATAGAATCCCAGTTGCACGGTAGGCTGGAAAATTCAGATTTTAAGAATCCAAACCTCTCTGTCTTTTCCATAAAGAAATGGCATGCCACCAAAAGTGGTCAACAAAGAATATGCTACATGCCCCTTCGTTGTGCTTACCAGCAATTTTTATATAGCACTCACTGCAGATGATAAAGATTGTAATACTACTGTAGAGAATCTGTAATTTTCCATCAGTTTAGATAAGCAGAACCTACTTCATGGTATTGTCATGATCTCAAATAAAATAAGTACATGAAAATACTTCAGCGCAGTGTAATCCACACATTAGGAATACCAAAATGACTATCATTATGACTACCACACTCTTATTTGTATATCTACCTGTTCTAGACTGGAGATTCCTTGAGGATAGTGACTATATTCTTAATTTTACATCCCAGTGTCTATCAGAGAATCTGGAAAATACTAGGTAGCCAATAAATCTTAGCAGAAGGAAGATTGCAAGAGTGCAAATAAGCGCATTCTGTTGAGATATCTCAGAGATTAATGCCATGGGAATACTAAGTATACGCATTGGCATTTATTAAAGAGTCTTGAATTTTAAGAAATTAGGACAGTTTGCATAGATAATGAAATCAAATTACTCATTATTGTTTATTTGCAAGTCAAGTAAAAAATGAAGTGGTTAATGAGTATGCTTTTTAAAATATTAGTTATATATTAAAAATTGTGGCAGACTCTTCTGTTAATTCATATATTACTTAATCAGCAATGTTAAAGAAGGATTTAAGCTAATTAATTATTGATACATTTTTTTCTGCATATTATAAAAGCTATTTTCTTAAAATAAATTTAGCCTGCTAGGTGCCGTATTATTTATTATTCATAAACCAAATGGAACTTAGATTGGCTTGTAAGAGATAATGCTATCTCTGTTTTATTAAAGGGATTAGATGGGGAAAATTTTCAGTTGATACTACAAGTCTGAAATTTGAAAATAAAGAAAAATTGTGTTTTTTAAAGATTTCATTAGTGAACATTTTATACTTTTCTGAATTATTATTTTTGTTCTGAATTTTATCTTTTTGTAAATAATTTTGTTTTGATAGTTTATTTCACTCTAGCTTCTCAGAGTTGAAAGCAATATTTGACTATCTGCTGATGTCTTCTACGCAGGTGGAAGTTCCCTTCACAAAATTCCTATCAAGTGGTTGTCCAATCTCCCTTGCCCTATCTTCTTGAAACATCCAAGATGGGGAAATTATCATCTCACAATGCAGCCTGATTTCCTACAAAACTTCATCTGTTTACAAAACTCTTTATTAAAAGACAACGCAAATCTGTTTTTCTGTGCCGCACAAGTGTGGGTTTCATTTACTAAGAAATTAAACCTTTGAATCTACAAATAATGTACTTATCACTTTCACATATTTGAAAATAGTTTCTATTCCACCCTATATTCTCCTCTTTATGTGGATATATTTTACGCTAAATATTCCTTGAAATTTTATTGTTCACCTGATCTTCTTTTTCCTGGCCCAAGGCCCCCATTCTCGCATTGAAGGCAAGGAAATGCTTTTCCCCAGTAAGAAGTCTTCAATGCCTCTATCTAGCAAGTTTCCTTTTAGGACTTTACCACAAATGTATAGCTTAGCTCCCAACTACACTATTTTTATGTACATAGAAATTATATGTGCTTCTTTCAACCTACCTTGTGAAAACAGCATATTTAATTAAAAAAAAACCGAGGCAACATCCGTTCCTCAATGGCACAGTGGAAGCTGCCCCAGCAGAGAAAAGTCTTTTTGATACTCTCTACCCTACACTGAACAGAGATAGTGGCAGTGACAGGGCATTGGAAATGGTCCTCCAGTCTCTTTCCTCTTGGTGCTTTGCTACAAGATGGAAATAGTCACAGATAGTATGAGGCAAAGTGGGGAGGATAAACCTCTGGCTCTAGAGACAACACGAAGAAAGAGGAACCTGGGAAACTAGACAGTGGAGGGAGGGCCGTGGAGAAAAGGCACCTTGAGAAAGGGATTTTTTAAATCACTGTATGGAGTCCCTGGGTTAGGACAAAGCTGCACGTACTTGATATAAATCAGAAGAAAGTCAGCAAAGGCTTTGCAACTTGAGCTACAGTGAAGAGCATTGCCCATATCCCAGAATGACATTTCGGAGGTACAAAAACAATGAAAATCAGAATACTACTGTGAAGGATTTATAAGCAAAAACAATACTGGATTAATTGCCCACAGAGTCCGGGTGAAGAATTGTGATCTGAATCCAACAAGATTGACTACTTGCTAAAACAAAACAATTAATATAATATAGCAAACCTTGACTTTTTTTTTATGGGAAAAAGTCTCAAAACATAGTATTTAAAGTGATCAAGATGGAATATAAAATTACTAAACATACAAAGAACCAGGAAACCACAGCAAATTTCAAGGGGGACAAAACCAAACATATACCAATAATGATACGACTGACGTGTTAGAATTTTTGGACAAACATTTATAACAGTATTCTGAGAAGTGAGAGAAAGCATTCTTGAAATGAATGAAAAGAGAGAATTTCTCTGAAAAGTAACGGAAGCTATAAAAAGAATCAAGTGGAAAATCTATAACTGAAAACACAATAATAGTAATAAAGAAATTTGCTGAAGAGATTCAATAGCAGAATGAAGATGACAGAAGAAAGAGTCAGTGAACCTGAAGGTAGGTTAACACAAATTATCAACTTGAATAACAGAGAGAATAAAAATCTGAAAGAAATGAACATAGTCTCAGGCAATATCAAAATGTCTAACCTTAGCCTCAGTGGAATCCAAGAAAGAGAGAAAAAGAAATTGGTGCACAAAAACTGCCTGAGGAAGTAATGTCGCAAACTCCAAAATTTGGTTAAAAACATAAATTTAATAATCCAACAAGCTCAGTGAACTCAACAGGATAAATTCAAAGAAATTCACAGTCAGACATATCAAAAACAGACTGCTGGAAACCAAAGATAAAATCATATATATATATGAAATGCATGCAGGAAAAAAGAAGCACATATATAAGGAAACAAAGATTCAAATTACCTCAGATTTTCCACTAGAAAATATGAAGCCAGAAGACAGTTGAATAACATATTTAAAACACTAATAACAGTGATAGGAAAGAAGTTATCTCAATCCTACATCTAGAAAAATTATCTTTCAGTAATGAAGCCAAAAATAAATGTATTGTCAGATGAAATAACAGAAGGAAATCTTAACACTCATAGATGAAGGAAGAGCAAAAGATAATGTACATTTCTGTTAAACAGAATAGGCTATTTTTTGCCTAAGTTTATTAAGCTAAAATTATAACACTGTCTGATGTGAGTTTCAATGTAAGTAGATATATTTGATGACTACATCAAAAAGTCATGAAGGTAAAGGTCTGCACTGAGTCATAAGGTTTCTTTATTTTACTTGAAGTAGTAAAGAGTAATTCAAAGTATATTGGGTAACATTTTGTATGTATGTTGTAACCTCTAGAGTAGTAACTTTTTTTATCCTGAGAAAGTTTAGCCCTGAGCTAACATCTTTTCCCATCTTCCTCCACTTGATATGTGGGTTGCAGCTGCAAAATGGCTGACAAGTGGTGTAGGTCAGTGCCTGGGATCTGAACCTGCAAACCAGGACCACCGAAGTGGAATACACCAAACTTAATCACTACGGGGCCAGTACTGTAACATTTTTTCAAGAAAACAATAGAGTAAAATGGAATTCTAAAAACAATTCAAATAACTTAAAAAAATATCGGGGAAGACAGAGGAACAAAAACAAAACAGAAGGAACAAAAAGAAAACTAATAAAATTATAGACCTGAATCCAATCTATCAATAATAATATTAGAGGTAAGTGGTTTAAACACATCAAATGAAAAAAAGACATCTAAATATAACTTTTGAAAATATTCTTCTATGTGCTTTCTAAAAGAAATACACTTAGAGCACAATGATATAAATAAAAGGATGGTAAAGAAAATACCATGCCAACAGCATTTTTTTAAAAAGCTCAAGTATCTTTATTAATATCCAACAAAGCAAACTTCAGAATGAAGAAAATTATCAGGGACAAAAGAGAACACTAAAAAATGGTAAAAAGGTTAATTCTTCAAGTATATATATGAAACCTAAATGTGCATGCACCTAAATATAGAGTTCTGAAAAACATGAAGCAAAAACTAATAGACTGAATAGATTAATAGATAAATCTATATCATAGTTGGAGACTTCAATACTCCTTTGTCAGTAATCTATAAAATGAGCAGAAGGAAAATTATCAAGGAGAGCCTAACTGAAATTTCTGGAACTTTCCACCCCAAAAAACAGATGCACATTGTTTTCCAGTGCACATGAAATATTCACCAAGATAGGCCACATTCTGGATCATAAGACAAACATTAATAAGTATAAAAGAATTAGAATTATTCAAAGTGTACTCTTTGAACATAAGGAAATCAAACTAGAAATCAATAAGATATCTGGAAATTGCCCATCTATTTGGAAATTAAACAACACAAAACTAAATAATCCATGGGCCATAGCTAAAGAGGATATCTCAATGGAAATTAGAAAATATTTTGAAAATAGAAATAGAACTTATAAAAATTTATGGGATTACCTAGATGAAAATTTATAACATGAAATGCACATATTAGAAATTACAAAAGATCTCAAATCAATACTTTAAAATGCCATGTAAGACACTAGAAGAAGACAAAGCTAATAACAAAGCAAGCAGAAAGAAGAAAATAAAGATAAGAGCAGAAATCACTGAAATTAAGAATAGAAAAATGTATTAAGCCAAAAGCTGATTCTCTAAAAGGTCAATAAAACTAATATAATTCTTGATAGTTTTCCCAACAAAAAAAGAAAGATGCACATTACTAACATGAGGAATAATGTCAATATTGATGCTACAGATGTTAAAGGGAAAATGAGGAAATAGCTTGAATAACTCTACTCATTAATTTGACAACCTAGATAAAATGGACCAATGCCTTGCAAGATACAAACCACCAAAACTCAATCAAAAAGAAAGAAAGAACCTGAATAATTCTATACCTTTTAAAGAAATAAAGTTTATAGTTAAAAGTGTTCCGAAAAATAAAATTCCAGGACCAAATTGTTTCACTGGAGAATTTTATCAAACATTTAAGGAATGATCTGCATGAGTTCTGCATCAACTCTTGCAGAGAATAGGGGAAGAAAATACTTCCCTGTTCATTTTATGAGGGCAGCATTACTCTTATACCAAGATCAGACAAAGGCAATGCAAGAAAAGAAAATCACAGATTACTATAGTTCATGAACACCAATGTGAAAAATTTCAACCACATATGATCATGTGCCACATAGGGATGTTTAGGTCAATGATGTTTCTCATATTCTACAGTGGCCCCATAAGACTACTACCACGTAGCCTAGGTTTGTGTAAGCATACTTTATGGTGTTCACCCAACTATGAAATTGCTTAAGGACACATTTCTCAGAATGTATCCCCATCGTGAAGTGATGCATGACAGTATTATGATATTGAATACCAAAATATATAAAGAGGATGACATATCATGACTTAGTTTGTCCCAGGAATTCAATACTAGTTTAGCATTTGAAAATCAATCACTGTATTATGCTATATTAACAGACTGAACAAGAAAGAAAAGATATGATCATATCAATAGATCCAAAAGAAATATTTGACAGAATTGAACATCTGTTAATTAGTCTAAAAATATCAGAATACTAGAAATAGAAAGGAATTTCCTCAACCTTATCAAGGATATCTAAAAATCCTTTGGATTCTATTGTGCAGTGAGTGACTAAACACTTTTTCCTTATAATCAAGGCAAAGATGTCCTCTTTTACCACTCCTATTTTCTATTGTGCTGGAAGATCGAGAAAGTGCAATAAGACAAGAAAAACAAATAAAATGTATTCCAATTGTTAAGGGAGAAATAAACTGTCTTTATTTGTAGATGCCATGATTGTCTATGTAAAAAATCTCAATAAATATACTGAAAAGCTTTTAGAGCTAATAAGTAAGTTTACCAAGTTTACACAATACAATGACAATAAAACCAATCATACACTGGCAATTAAAAAATTAGAAACCAAAAATTAGAAAAAAAGCACATTTACAATATTCTTCCTATCCTTATGAAATATTTAAATGTTAATCTAACAAAATATGTGCAAAATTGATATGGTGAAATATACAAAAAATTGATGACAGAAATCAAAGAAAACCTAAATAAATAGAGAATAGTGGTACTTTGCCGATAGACTGAAAGATATGATAAAATATCAGTTCTCTCAAAATGGATCTATGGATTTAATTTAATCCCAATCCAAATCCTAGCAGGATTCCTGGTAGATGTAAACAAGCTAATTGCAAAATTTATATGGAAAGCTGTAGGAATTTGAATAGTCAAAAGTTTTTTTAGTTAGAATCAAGTTGGAGGACCCTCACTACCTGACATTAACATACATTGTAAATCTACACTATCAAGAAAGTATGAAAGGACAGACACATACACCAATCAAACAGAATACAGAGTTCTGCAATAGACCTCCAAATATGATCAACTGATTTTTGACAAAGGTGCAAAGACAATTCAATGTAGAATGCACAGTATTTTCAATAGTTGGTACTGGAACAACTGGACATTCGTATACCAAAAAATGAACTTGTAATAACATCTCATACTATACACAAAAATTAACTCAAAATGGTCCATAGACCCAAATGTAAAATGTAAAACACTGACGAAAAAGTAGGAAATAATCTTTCTGAAGTTGGGTTAGGCAAATAGTTCTTAAATACAAAATCAAAAGCATGATACATAAGAGCAAAAAAAGAAAAGAAAAAGATAAGTTGGACTCTATTAAAATTAGAAACTTTTTTTCTCCAAAGTGCATCATAAAGAAAATGAGAAGAAGGGGGCCAGTCAGATGGCATAGTGGTTAAGTTCATATGCTCCACTTCAGTGGTCTGGTGTTCACAGGTTCAGATCCTGGGTGTGGACCTAAACATGGGTCATCAAATCTTGCTGTGGCAGCATCCCATACACAAAATAGAGGAACATTGGCACAGATGTTAGCTCAGGGACGATCTTCCTCAACAACGAAAAAAAGAGAGAGAAGAAAACAACAGAGTAGTAGAAAATATTTGCAAATCACAAATTTGACAAAGGACTTGTATCCAGAATATATAAAGAACACACAAGAAAATAATATTAGGGGAAAAAAACAATAAAAGTGGGCAAAATATTTGAATAGACACTTCATTAAAGAAAATACCTGGCTTTAAAATAATCACATGAAAAAACATTCAACATCATTCGTCATCAGGGAAATTCAAATTAATAACACAGTTAGATATCATTACAGATTTATCCAAATGGCTACTATAAAAAAATACTGACAGCAAAGACTGTAAGGTTGAGGGATGGCTGAAACTCTCTCACATAGCTTTTCTGGGAGAATACAAATGCTACAGATACTCTAGAAAACAGTTTGAAAGTTAAACATGTAATCATCATATTTCCCAATAATCACACTTCTATGTATTTATCCTAAAAAAATCAAAACATATGTTCACCCAAAAACCTGTACACCTGTGTTTCTCAATTGCAGGCAATTTCCCCTCTATCCTAGGGGATGGTTGATAATGGATGGGTACATTTTTGGTTGTCCCAACTGGGAGGAGGGTGGCCACTGGCATCTAGTGGGTAGAGAACAGGGATGCTACTAAATATCCTATAGTGCACAGGATAGCTCCCCGTGACAAAAAATTATCCATCCCAAGATGTCAAAGATTGCTTACATTGAGAAACTCCCCTGTACACGTATGTTTATAACAGCATTTTTTTGTAGCTGGAAACAACCTAAATGTTCCTTAAGGTTTGAATGAATAAACAAACTGTGATACAGCCATACAGGGAAATACTACTCAACACTAAAAAGGAACAAACTATTAATACATGCAAAAACTCCAATCAATATCAAATATTCTATGCTAAGTGAAAAAAGCTAGACTCAAAATATTAAGTACTGTATAAATCTGTTTACATGACAACGTGAAAAAAGGAGAACTTTAATAACAGAGAAACTTTTAGTGGTTTCCAGGGGTTAGGGTTTGGGAGAGAGTCTAGCATGAGGAAATTCTTGAAAGTGCTGGATTGTTCTATGTCTTGTTAGGAATTGCGGTTATATGAATCTATGCGTGTGTTAAAACACAAGATTCTGTATCCGAAAAATGAGTTTTATTGCACATAAATTTAAAAAAATAATAAGTTAATAAATCCAATTCTAGTAATCCTATCTATCTTTAGAGATATTATGTTAGCATGTTTTCCCTAAGCATCCCGTACCTTCACAAAAGCTTTCATATTCCAATAACATTTTTCATATGACTGTTATACACTAGATACATACATTATCTAGTTCAACCCCCTAGGAATATATTATTTGTTTTACAAATGAACAGCTACTCATTTTTAAACTATTAACTGAGGGTGTGAGAATTGAAAACGAAGCCCTTGAATTACAATTCCAGTGTCATTTCCACTTATTTTTCTGATGTGCTGTGTCAACACTCTTTATACTCAAAGGTCATCTCCCCTTCTTTCTCTTAACATCAAAATCAAAAAGCACAAACAAAGGGAATAATGGTGAGCATAAGAATTTGCATTTTCTTTGCTCGTTCCTCTGACTTTTGATTCCTCTGATCATTTGGAAACACTTTAGTAAGTGTTCATCTTGTTTTTAAAACTGATATTATTATGACTCTTTGGCAGAGACTTAATTGGTTACCAAGTCGTTGTTAACACGTAATTTCGTTTCTTTTATTATACTGAAATATTTCCTTTCTTTACTCAAGTTCTGAAAGGCTTTTTGTGTCTATCATAAGTTTTCCCCCAAGGTCTCTTGGCCTTGAATATTCTCTTACTGGACAAATGTTTTCTAATTTATCTTTATTACTCATTATGGAATATTCCATTTATGTCTCTTTTTTATCATTTGTATTTATAGACAGCATCTTTCATTTAATTTCTTGATAATAACACATATTTGGAAAGAGAAAATGTTCTTTCCTGTGATGTTCTAAACGTTCTGTCTGTGCCTATGCAGATATTCTTATAGGATAACACAGCAAATTTAGGTCTTGATGCTGATATATAAGATGTTGAAACCCTGATTTCCTAGAAACACCTTCTCTTCTGAATGATTTCACTGAAACCTTTAATAATATAATTCCATTTGATACCACATATATTAAATATGTACAACCTTACTTGTCAGAATGAAAGAACACTTCAGAATGAAAAAGTTCTCATTTTAAAATGAAGTCCTATGATTGTTAAAATAGTAACAAAAATTATATAATGTGTACCTGTATTTTTTTAATTGAACATATTACTTTTTTCAAGTGCATTTGGATATTGTTAATTTCATTATTCTTTCCCACCAAAATATAAAAGTAAAATTTGTTTAGATGGTCTGAATTTTGCATTTTTCATAGAACAGTACTAAGTCATGCTCATTAAGAACAAATCCTCTGATAATGATCTGTTCCCTACAGCTCTTATTTTCACTGGGAAAGGACTCTGAGGGGATACTATTCAAATTTTTCTCCAATTCTGTAGAAGAAAGATCTTCAGTAAGCCTCAAGCACACTTTAGAAAGTATATACTCTAGGGTAGATTAAGTTTATTTAGGTCAAAATATTAGTTCTACATGAACCCCGTAAACTTTCCCTCTAGAGTTTCTGATGAATTTGAGAAACCTATAATACAGAAGAGACACTAAATTGATACTAGTGATGTTGGAGGTGGCATCGAATTTGAGACAGAATGTTAGAAGGATTATGAGCATGGTCTGAGGACTGTGGTAGATCCTAGTGCCAGTCCTGGCTCTGTTACTTATTACCCGGCTCACCATATGGACAAGTCATCTAACCTCTCTGAATCTAATTGTCCTCATCAGTTCATCTACTTCTATTAATGTAGCCTATGGTCTCATTTGTTTTGGGGGCAGCTGTAACACAACTAAAACTCAATTATCTATCACAGCCCACAAGATTGCAGGCCCTGAGCAAAATGATGTGTGTTTAAATCCTAGCTCCAACTCTTCTTAGTAGTGTGAACTTTGACAATTTACTGTCCATCTCTTTGCCTTCATTTCCTAATCTGTAAAATAGACAAACTGATAGACCTACTACATAGGGTTGTGGGAGGGTATGTAAGATAGCTGATATTAATGACTCAACATTGTGCCAGGCACAGAGAAATCATTGAAGAAATATGATGCTAGAGAAGGTGATGATAACGTTGATGCCATGCTACATGATGCCATGCTACATGAGTCCCCAAATAAGATATTGCTTTTGTATCTAAGTGAACAATGTTACATTTATCCCATAAATACTATCTTGTTTATCTTAGTTTATTATTCAATCTTATTGGGATATTCATGAGTCTTTATCTTATGCCTTGATTCTGTCATATCATCTATATATGTGTTAACTAGTGCCTCCCTTAAAAGTAATAGCAGGAAACAAGGCGTGTCTGAACTCCAAACTCCATTGGCAATGTAGTAAAATTTGCTCTTTAAGACAGTACTGTTTAATTTGGGGTATAGTATTAGTGGATATTTTTTCAAACACTGAATATTTACCCATATAACTACTATCATACAATATGCAGTTCTCCATGCAGACCACAAGAATACATAAAAAAAAAAGAATCAAATGTCTTCTCTATGCATTATACTCTCAGCATTCTTCTGACACACTGGTAGAGTTATCCCATTTTAGAAAATCCTAAAATTAGTGTACTCATCTTGCCTGACTACATGCATAATGCTGCCCCTGAGACTGATAATAAAGGAAGAAAAAAAATTGTTGGGGAAGATGATGAGTTCAGTTTTATGTGAAAAGCCTGGATATGGGGGTATATCCTGTAGATGGATAGATTAGAAGTCAGAACTTATAAAAGAGGTCTAGAAAAACAAATGTGAGTGTCACAATCTTTGATATTCCATGGCTAGTTGTTCCGTAAGCATAATCTGGCAATAAATAAGAGAGGGCAGGGTACATGAGTGTAGAAGAGTAAAAGCAGCCCTACATGTGTGTTAACATGACCCCTACCCTAGCCTAATGATCCATGGGCAGAAAGCTCACAGCTCTGGTCTCCCCTGACCAAGTAAGTGGCTAAAACCATTGAACATCATCAACACTCTGTTTAGATCTAGGGAATGGTGAAAATGAGGAATCTCGTCCCCTTTCTTGATTCCTTGGTCTTGTATACATTGTTTGCACTCTTTGTATGCTGCTCAAATAGTAAAACAGAAGTGAAAGCAAGTTTAAACCTAGTCTGATTCGTCATTCTTGCCAAACTTGTAACCCAGACCTGCCTCTGTTGTCTGGCCTAGCTCTTCATCATATTTGAAATCATGACTATGAATGAAATCATATAGAATGTGGAGAACAATAATCTTAAGACAAAACTCTATAGTAGGTGCCATTATTATTTTTAGAACTTGTATATTAATATGTTTATTGAGACCTATGGTGGCCCTGGAGTTATGCTGCTCAGATTCCCTTAACGAGAACTTGCTGTAAGGAGCATAGTTGGCTGACAAGTCTCCAGGTACTGCACCTTTGGACCTGCCAGTGTTCACACTGAGGCCTCCAGTGTGAATGCTACCCCCTCCACCCCGCCATGTCCCCCACTGCTCCTGAACAACCGAACGTGGTGAAGGTACTAGTGTAAATCCATTCCTGCCTGAAGCAGCACTCCTCTGACACACATTCTCTGGTCAGACTTCCCATGGGCCTGGCTGAGACTTTCCCAGGCCTGCGTTGCAGTTGAAGTCTCCTCTTACCCCATCAGTCCTCCTTCCTTTTCTCTCTCCTTTCACCAGTGTCAGGCCCAGATTGCTTTATGTATGCATCACCCCCAATCCTGCTCCATCTCCTCTTCATCCTTCACAAGCATTTCCTCTCATCAATCACTGCAGCTCAACTCATTCTGTCTTAGCATCTGCTTTTCAGAGGATCAAGCTGCCCCAAAACGTAATCTTTAGAATGAAAGGAAAAACAATAGTTTTTTTTAATCCTTACAATTGCATAATGTAAAGTTTCATCACAAAAATAGATTATTTGTAATGAACAAAAGATAGCAGAGATTTTAGAGACTGAATGAAAATCCCAGTTTTGTGTTGAAATTAGCCACTTTTCATTGTTATTTGCATATAGACTGGGACTAAGAGTGACTATTTGGAAGGGTTATTGTGAAGATTAAATAATGTGGAACATGTCAAAGCATACAGTAATTAAACATTAGGCTCTCCTCCCCTTCTCCAACTCTATACTCTGCCTCATTCTCAGGCCTTTTTAGTTCATTGGACTTTATCTTCACCCATTATTTAATTGTATTCTCATAATACTCCTTAGCTAAGTAGGCCTTGTGTACCATTCCTGTTAAAGCACTAAAAGATCCATCTGGGACTGGAACCCAGAACTCCAAATTTCAGTGTCTTGCTCTTATAGATTTTACAAGATCCAAGACAGGCGTATGCGAACCTTGGCTTGATGTTTAAAGAAAGTTAATGCTGGAATAGACAGGCCAATTTTCCACAAAGAGTGAATTCTAATAATATCAGGTTAGTACAAAATAGTGGCATCTTAGTGAGCCCTGTCTTTTCCTCTTTGTTGCTGTTGTTGCTGGAAAACATAATCTGAAAGTAGCTATTCTCTTCCCGTTATTGATTTTTCTACACTTTCATTATTTTGGATCAGGTAAATGCTGGTTCTTTTTGTGAGTTTACGGAAAGGACATATCAAACAGGGATTTATAGTCCCCAAAGAGACCAGCTTTAAAGAGAATACTTCAATGGTGGTGAATAAACAGACACATATCTAATGGGGTAAGGCCAGATCCACTTCTTCAATTTGATCAGAAAGCTTAGTGTCAGTACTTGTAATAATAGAGCCTTGATATATTTATTTCAGAATGCCTGCACCTGGCTGATGTGATATTTTTGTGGTAGAATGATATAGAAGAAAGAGCAAATGCTTTGGAATTACACAGATCTTGGTGTAATTGAATGTGCACTGTACTTTTTTTTTTCCACTATGTGATTGTGGGTGTTTTTAAACATCAGGAGCCTCTCAGTATATTTATTTATAAAAAGCAGATGATTGTAGTGCCTACTTCATAGAGTTCATATACAGATTAAATAAGATATATGTAAAATACCAAATATTCGGCCAGATATACAGTAGGGACTTAAGCAGGTTCTTATTAATGGGCTATTAATCAGTTGAACAACATCCATTCATTCACTTATTCAACAAATATTTCTTGAGCATTCCCTATGTGGCAGATGACAATCTAGACGCTGAAGTCCAGTGGTAAACGAAACAAACAGCTGCTCACAAACAAATATATAACAACAATACATGATACAAAATATTAAGCATCTTAAGTGGGTATAGATTGCAAGGTAATATTATTTTAGATCAGGGAGTCAGGGAGTCATCTTTGAGAATGTGACATTTGAACTGAGAATTGAATGACACAAAGAGGCAAATCATGCAAATAGTGAGACGAAGAGCGTCCCAGAGTAAAGAGCAAGTGCAAAGACTAGAGATTGCAACACACTACAGGTGTCTGAGAATCAGAATGTGCTGAAGTGAAGAGAGTAAAAAGAGTGGTAAGAAATGAGGTGGCAGAGAGTCTCGGGCAGGATCATTGAAGGCTATGTTACAGAATTTATTCTAAGTGGAATAAAACTCCACTATGGAGTTTTGAGCAGAAGGCTGCCCAACCTGCCTTACACTTTTCAATTCCTGGTCTGAGAACAGACTATTGAGGGGCAAGAGTGAAAGGAGGGAGGCTAGGCAAAGGCTGTGGAAGTAGTCCAGGCAAGAGATGATGGAATTTTGGTCTGGAAGGATGGATAAAGTTTGCTTGAAATGGAGAGACTCTGGGAAATTTTGAAAGTAAAGTGGGTAAGAATTATCTGACACAATGTATGTGTGTTTTGAGAGAAAAGACATATAAAAATGAAACAAATCTTGTTTTATTTTTTGAATTTTTAATACATGCAAATGTTGAAAGGCACTACAATGAATCTGATTTACTCATCATTCACCTTCCACAACTTGAACACACAGCTGTGCTTGTTAGACACACACTCTATTCATTACTTTGATGTAAACTCCAGATATCTCATTATCTATCTGTAAATACTTTAATATATATTTCTAAAATATAAAGACTCCTTAAAATTTTTGACCACAATACTATAAAATTAACAATACCACTAAATCAACAATAAAATCGCCACAATCCAGTCAGTGTTTACATTTGTGTAAATATCATAATTTGTTTTTACAGTATGTTTGTTTGGATCAAGACCTTATAGAACATATACATTGCAATTTATTGATATGCCTAAGGCTCTTTTGATCTAAGCTTACAATTTTTCTTTGTTTCTCTCTCTCTCAATCTTTCTTTCCCTTTTCTTTTTCTGGTTGCAGTTCATGTTCTACATATCCTGTAAATTGATAGAACAGATTGAGGTTTTGCTTTTTTTGGCTAGGCTATTGCACAGATGGTGTGATTTATCACCATCAGGTGATAACCAATGTCTTGTTCCCTCTTTTTGTAATGGTATTAGTCATTAATTGTACCTACCAGTTCCATCAATCTGAAAATTCAAATTTCTTTTTCATTTTTGGCTACAATACTTCTATAATAAGATCCTTTCCCTCAGCAGCTTTTGGTTCACAGAAGGACAGTTAAATGTGTAAATCTTTCCTTTTAGTGATTACTAAGTGTCCTCTAAAGGTGACCAACAAGGTTTATGTTTATTTATTTGTTTAAATCATTATGAAGTTATGGATTTAAACACATTTGATGCTCAAATTGTCCTGTCTTTAACCAGTAACAGTTTTTTGGTTTAGCTTTTGAGTAATTTTCACACAAAAATTGGATTGCTTCCTATTTTCCTGGCATGACATAATGAATCCAGGCTTACCAGGCATAGTTCCTACTGTATATTTGGAATTAGACATTTCTCCACAGAGTTCTAATTGCTTTTGATTGTAAATAATATTTGAAGAGTGCAATCTAGAATCTGGAAATGTCATTGCCAGTGGATTGGTCATCATTTCTAAGCCTTTCAGTGGGCAGAGCCAAAAAAATAAATTTTTTAAAGATAAAAATATAACATGAAGTCCTACTGATATTTCCATTTCAAAGTCAATACTAGAGTTGTTACATAATGTCATTTTTTACTTTATCTCTTTTTAACCATTCTAAAAACTTAACTTTTAATGATATTAATATGATTACTTGATACCTCCCACAGCATATGTGTGTGTGCGTGTGTGTGTGTATCCAAAACAATAGTCCAAGAGTAAGAGTACAAATACTACTGCAAAGATATAATTTCCAAAAGCTAAGTATTTTTGCCTTTCTCTTTGTCCTTAAGAAATAAACAGTCAAACAGTTGCTTTTAAAAGTCACATGGAATATTTCTCTGTGTATAGTTATGCTACCAGATGGACACAAGTTAGGCTCATTTGTTTAATTTCTCCTTTGATTTTTACTTATTGTTTTTTAAAAAGTTAATTTTTACAGCACAGTAAAGGTTCTCATTATTTACAGTCATTATATTCTATAAAGTCTTCAGGAACACCGAATTAGAGAATACTGGGTCATTTCTCTGAGGGGAAATACAGGGTTAGGTTCCTATGAGACTCTGATCATGTTTTTCTCAACTGATCAAAACATAACCTTGTTTTATGTATGTTCCTCTTTAAGGACATCTTATTTAATAGTAGTTTTCAAATTTTTTTTATTGTGACCCAAAATAAAAAATATAGAGTGCCCCAAAAGTCTTAACATGAAACAGTATTTAGGCTTTAGAACACTCAATATTTTACATTAAGATACCCTTCCTAAACATACATACATATATATGAATGAAAAAGTTTCACAGAACAATATTAACCCTTAGACCATTAGAAAAATCTTAGATATTGTCTATTCTATTACATTCTATTTTTTAAAATGTTGATTATGATATGCTCAACTGATTTTGTGACTTTCCAAAGGTCATGACATGCATCTTGAAAACAATGATCTAGAGTGTGACTATGGAGACTGATGACCAAGATAAGGCATCTTATCTTGTGGAGGGATCATAGGTTTAGCAAAGAACAATGGCAGGATTAATAATGGAGGGGGAGAGAGACAAGTGTTAGAATCTTCAAGGAATGAATGTCAGGGACTTGGAAGATTACTAAAGCAAGGAGGGGAAGTGTATCACAAAGGGGTGGTCATTTATTTCAAAATGGTATATTATCAGTTTACTAGAGAGAAATGATCCCTGTGTTACTCTGTGTGTGTGTGTGTATATCTGCAAATTGTATACTTATTGTGTGAATATATGGTTGTTCTCTAAAGGTATAACCATACTCTTATAGAAAGGGCACATGGAAATATCTAAAGCAAAATGTCATTGCGGGAGACAATCACATGGGAATGTCATAAAAGAAATGGCTTTTAGATAGATGCTTTAGCAATAGGGTGTTAAAATTCTCTTACTCATGAAAGGAATATACTAGAACATGGAATGGTATTTCAAACACAAGATAAGAAATAATTTTAAATTTTAAACAAATTCCGTAGTCTGTAAGAATAACTGTGTCCATTACTAACATGTTTTGGATCTATTTTTCTTTGACTATTCCTTGGTATTTTACTGAATTAAAAAAAATTAGCAATAAAATGAGCTAAATGAGATAAACTAAAGGAATTTAGTTTTTCACTCCAGGTTCAGAGCAGAAAAGTGGGAGCAGCAATATCTTTGAGGTCAAATTGATGGTGAGAATGATACTAAAGTCAAGAAAACCCAAAAGAGAGATGAAGTAATGAAGGGGCGGAGTCTGAGTCATTTTCTCACCTAATCTCCAGTACTAAGTTAGATATCCTGTGTCTTGTGCCTTACTTTTATTAAGAAACACAACTTTTTCTTACATTGATGAGTCTAATATCTATAACAGATGAAATATTTATTTGGAAGAAATTCCATAGATAAATGGAAGAGATTGTCTACTTTGAAATCAGTGAAGTTTTTACTGAGGCCGCTTTATGTGCCAGGCATTATGCAAGGTGCCCTAGTAGACAAATTTAAGAAAAAATCTTGACTACAATTAAAAACCCTTAAAGGCTCTTAAAGATAAATGAACATTTTGTATAAGACAATACAAGGCATATTTTTCTGGTCCCGTTGATGACATCGCCCTTAAAATAGTTTTATAAAATAAATGCTTGTGGCAGTGACTTAAGAGTTAAAATTACTCAGGGGAGGCTGCTGCTTTAACTACCTACTACATTATTTCAAGAATAGTTAAAACAAATACTTTTCTCTCCTCACAGTGGTATCGTTTCTAAAGTAGGAAAACTTTAATTGGGAAGATTGATACCAAGTAAAGAAATTTGTCATATATAAGTATGACATACATTATTATACATATATAGATATCAATTAAAAATCACTGCCAAGCTAAAAGAAGTGAAAGGTAGGCAGGAAGGGAATTTAAAGTAGAAAGAAAAGTCTCGGGATTGTTGGCCACTGTGGGTCTACTTCTTCCATTGGCAGTTGGCGTCTTCCCTCCGATGTGGATGAATGCAGCTGCAGCTCTCTGCCAACTATAATTTAGCTGGCAGTAATTCTACCCTAGCAAAGGGCACATGATTGTTACTCATCCAACAGAAACAAAGGCAGTGTGATGTGTAATTCCACGTTCACACTACTTCTTCATTACTATACTTTATAAATCATTTATTCTTTCTGCTTTATTTGAAACCCTAGGTGTTTGAAAATGGCATGACATGTTTTACTCTAAACTACCAATAAAGTACTCATGATAGAGAAATCAACCAAAAATAATAATCATAATAATAATACTAAATTAAAAAGCTGACTTTACTGGATGGTTATTACTATTTTCCAGACGATGTGCAAAATACTTTGCATGTATTACTCATTAATACAGTGACTTATAAAATATCCATTACTCTTATCAGTTTATGGATTAAGAAAGTGAGGGTTAGATAAATTAACTACCCTGCCAAAAACCACCTATTAGTATATCACGGATGAGATATTGCTATCTATCACTGTATTAGGGAATAAAGGGTGTTTCAATGTTACATTTTATTTTTCTCCAAAAGTGCTAAGAGAAGACTGATAAGAAGAATGAAAAATGCAGAACGCATTTACCTATTTACCCAAATATTTGAATCTCAATAAGAAAAAATCACGATACAAATGGATTTTTAAAAAATGTGATAGATCACTGATAAACACTCTATGTTGCTTTTAAGTCAGGCAATAGCATCTCAAAATATTAAGGGATTTGTATCAAAGCTTTCAGATACTATAGAGGTCAGTATAAAAAGAATATTAATTAGTAAACCTTTAAATGATTTTTGAAAGTTCTTAAACAGTGAAAGAAGACCTCTAAAAACCCTTAAATGTGGTAAAATACCTAGCAATTGGAATCATCAATCAAATTGTTTTTGAAGACTTACATCATATGTGTATTTTCCACTCAGTATTCAAAATGAACATCAAAAATTAAAATTACTGTATTTCCCTAGGGAAATGAAAACATGAATTTTAGTTCAGCAGCAGGATTAAATCAAATTTTACAATGTTAAAATTGCAGTGTGTTTCGCATAATTTTACATTAGCTTAGATTCTCTAGTTTTTCTTGTTTTTTTTTTTTTTTTTGCCTACGCAGGCAGGTATATTTTCCTTTTCTCCTCAGCTGCAAATTTGAGAACGCATCCTTTTTCTTATACATTTATATGCTCTTCACCATCACTAACACAGTCTTAGCCTCAAAATAGAGGTTCGTTAAGACAGAGCCAGACAAAATACTGTCAAACAGACTGAATTTGGTGCTTACTTGATGGCACAAGAAAGCAAGAAAAATGTTACAGGAGAGAGGTAAGAATGAATTGTCAGTGAGTCCACTGAATTATGTCAATATCATTATATTGACTCAAAATTTGTTTGTTTAGTAATGTAGTCAGAAAGTTGTTATACATCCATGAGAGACGCAAGGTCAGGATCCAGGCTCTGGCTTACAAATCGTTTTGTTAACATCTCTCTAAGAACACTCATAAAATATCTCATAATTTACTCATAATAATGTACTCATAGTGTATTGTAATCTATTTGATTGACTTCCACTATAGTCTGAGCCCCTAGAAAATACGGGTGTCTTTGAATCCTAAACACTTACTCCATGACTAGCACACGACGGATGATAAATAAATTTGGTTTTCAATTGATGATTGCACAATGTAATGAATTTACTCCGTAGTCTGATACTTTTGGGTGCTACTTTTCGTATAACATATAGACACAGTATTGCTGTTCTTGGTGATGACAGTCATTTCATGCGATACATGATATTGGGGCTGATGACATTAACTTACACTACTTCAAAAATAGAATTTATATTTTTTATTATTAGGAAGATAAAATATTTTCATTCTTAAAATTTTAAAAGTTAATGAAAGCATAAAATAATTTAAAAATTTATAATCGCTCGTAATATTTTGGGATATTTGTTTTCAAATATATATATATAATTAGAATCTCCTCCTAGCCCACCGCCCTCACCTCCCTCTCACCAACATTCTCTGCCTTGTCAGCCTACTATCTAACCTCCCTTATGCTTAGGGCAACAGTCATACTTAATCAAATAGTATCCAGTGTAATACAAATTTTATTTTAAATATATATTTATATTCTCTATTTATATATTTATAATATAAATATGTATATTTATATGCTAAATAGGTATATTTCTATATTTAAAATAAAATTTTAGAGTAAATAGAATATGTATATTTATAAAGTTTGAAATGCAGTGGATACTATTTGGTTAAGTGAATGACCATTGCCCTAAGTGTAAGGAAGATTAGACAGGAGACTGAAAGGCGGTGAATGTTGGTGGTGAGGGGAGGGAGGGGGGTAGATTCTTGTTGACGTAGCTAAGTAGTTCTGTCTTTGTGAAAAGTTTTTAGTGAGAACAGCTAAAATAAACACTCCAATGGGAGCTGTAGAGAAGAGGTTCAAATAATATTACAAAAATAAAGAACTTTCTAAGTTATATCTAACTTGGCATTCTGGCAACAGTTAGTATTCAAACACTGGAGACATTGATGAAAACAGACTACTGGCCAGATGAGAATGAGATTCAATGGGTTTAAGTGAATAGCATGGGAAATCGAGATGTTGGAGAAAGTGTCCTGAACACTTTGTGGAGAATAAGACATTTATATGATTTGAATTTTTAAAAAATGAGCCCTAAATAGTATACTAGACAGATTCCCAAAGAAAAAATTCATTAATTTACTACAAGACTTGGGGTGGGTGGGCAGGGGGAGTTGTCCTGGTGTTTCTTGTGAGCATCAAAGAAGAACCTGGTTGTAGGAAAGCTGTTAGGGGAGACAGAGAGGTGAATGGTTATGAAAACCACAAAGCCTGGGATGGATGGCACTTGCTTTCTGATCTCCTCACTGGAATAGACAAGCATTGTGGATATGGAGTTGCCCATGAAGCTTCTACCAGCACTGTCATTCATGCGTTTACAAAGTACTATAGTCACTGTCAAGATATTCTTTATACAATTGATTGTGATCAAAGTACTCATTTCGCTGCAGAAAAAATGTAGCAATGGGACTATGCCTGAACTGAGAAGGAAAATAACAGAACTTTAAGATGGATAGTGTGACTGTTTTCCAAAGATGAAAATGATGAAAACAATGACTGTTTGACTTTGTGTCTCTTCACTTTGAGGAAAGGTTGCAAACAAAAGACTGTTCCATCTTGTTTGGAATCTAAAGTTGCTATTGTAAACTTATAGAAATTTAAATATGTGTTGAAGGTATTATGGTTTCTGAAGAGGCAAACAGGTGGACTATGCTAGTTATTAAGCTATTGTTTCTCATCTTCGAATCCACTGTTCTATACTCTGCTTCATGCTGCTGAGGCTGGGATTCTGCAAACCACACTTATCTTTTGTCATCTGGCTTCCTGGAAGGCTCTACCAATAGGATGCTGGTTGGAGAATGGAAGGGTGGAGGAAACATCAGGGATATTCTCCACCCAGTTTACTTCCTGTTTACTTGCTGTTGGGTTTTCTATGCTTATCTGCCTCACCAGCAAAGCTTCTTCACTGTGACAGTAGCAATTCAGTTAGAAGCAGTTGAATTTAGTTTGCAGTTTTTCCAACACTCAGAGCCACCACCATTGGTTAGCTGGAATATTGCCTTAGAGGCTTGGGTCTCTCTACAGACACTTTCTCTGAGTTCACAGACACCAGCACCTGCCAAGCAGAAGTTACAGAAAAATGAGTCTCAGCTCTTCTTCATGCTTCCTGTCATTGCTACCTCTGTGATACCTCAGTGTTCCTTTTTAATGCTCAGTTACCTACCTGATGATTATTTATGCCTAGGTAATAATTTCTTATTTTGGATTATCTCTTTTAAAATAACTGGTGTAGTTTTTGTTTCCTGACTGGAGCCTGGCTGTCACAACTCAATCTTTCTGAGTCTCAGTTTGCTCTGCTTGTAAGGCGAGAACAACATCACTCAATTCACAGGATTATTAGTAAATTAAAAAAAAGAAAGGCAATGCAAGCAAAGAACTTATCACAATATCTGGCATACACTAAGCAGTTAGTAAATATCATTGTTCAAACAAAATGTTGAAGTGGAGGAAGAAAAGGCTTGAGGGTCTGAAGCTATAGGAATGAGAACATTGGGTTGAAAAGCAGAGCTAAGACATGAAGCATGGTGGCCACAGAAGTTGAAAGATTTTATGATCCTAGAAGGTTTTGGGTTTCTCGGGGCTTTAAAGAGGATGAATACATCAATAAGAGAAGAAGTTTTAGATATTTCGGAGATAAGGTGTTGGCTGAGAATAAATTTGGGATGTGTTAAAACAAAAGGAAACGCATATCAAAAATGTTGGGGTCATCTTTCCATTTATTTGTGTCTTCAATTTCTTTTTCAATGTCTTATAGTTTTCAGTGTACAGGTGTTTCACTTCCTTGGTTAAATTTATTCCTACGTATTTTATTCTTTATGATGCAACTGTAAATGGGACCATTTTCTTGATTTCTATTTCTGATGGTTGCTTATTAGTGTATAGAAACACAACAGATTTTTGCATATTTATTTTGGGGTTTTTTTCTGTTTGTTTTTTATTTATTTTTTATTGAGGTAACATCGGCTTATAGCATTATATAAATTTCAGGTGTACATCATTATATTTTGGTTTCTGTGTAGATTGCATTATGTTCACCACCCAAAGACTAATCTATCACCACACACACGTGTCTAATCACCCCTTTTGCCCCCCTCCCTCCCCCTTCTCCTCTGGTAACCCACCAATCCAGTCTTTGTTTCTATGTGTTTGTTTGTCATTGAGTTTTCCACTTATGAGTGAGATCTTATGGTATTTGACTATCTCCCTCTGACTTATTTCACATAGCATAATACCCTCAAGGTCCGTCCTTGTAACAAATGGTCAATTTCATTGTTTCTTATGGCTGGGTAGTATTCCATTGTGGATATATACCACATCTTCTTTATCCATTCATTCCTTGATGGGCATGTAGGTTACTTCTAAGTCTTGGCTGTTGTGAATAATGCTGCCGTGAATATAAGGGTGCATGTATCTTTATGCATTTGTGGTTTCCTGTTCTTTAGATAAATACCCAGCAGTGGAATAGATGGATTATATGGTAGTTCTATTCTTAATTTTTTGAGGACTCTCCATATTGTTTTCTCTAGTGGCTGCACCAGTTTGCACTCCCACCAGCAGTGTATGAGTGTTCCCTTCTCTCCACATCCTCTCCAACACTTATTGTTTCCTGTCTTGTTAATTATAGCCATTCTGACTGGAGTGAGGTGATACCTCATTGTAGTTTTGATTTGTATTTCCCTGGTAGTTAATGACATTGAACATCTTTTCATGTGCCTATTGGCCATCCGTCTATCTTTGGAGAAATGTCTGTTCAGATCTTTTGCCCATTTTTTAATTGGGTTGTTAGGTTTTTTGTTGTTGAGGTGTATGAGTTCTTTTCATATTTTGGATATTAACCCCTTACTAGATATTTGCTTTGAAAATATCTGTTCCCAATTGTTAGGTTGTCTTTTCGTTTTGTTGATGGTTTCCTTTGCTGTGCAGAAGCTTTTTAGTTTGATGTAATCCCATTTGTTTATTTTTTTTCTTTTGTTTCCCTTGCCAGGTCAGACATAGGACTTGAAAATATGCTGCTAAGACTGATGTCAAAGAGCGTATTGCCTATGTTTTCTTCTAGAGGTTTCATGGTTCCAGGTAATACATTCAAGTCTTTAATCTATTTTGCGTTAATTTTTGTGTATGGTATAAGATAATGGTCTACTTTCATTATTTTGCATGTGGCTGTCCTGTGTTCCCGACACCATTTATTGAAGAGACTTTCCTTTCTCCATGTATGTTCTTGGTTCCTTTGTCGAATATTAGCTATCCATAGATGTGTGGGTTTATTTCTGGGCTTTTGATTCTATTCCATTCATCTATGTGTCTGTTTTTGTGCCAGTACCGTGCTGTTTTCATCACTATAGCTTTGTGGTATATTTTGAAATCAGGGAGTGTGATACCTCCAACTTTGTTCTTTTTTCTTGGGATTCCTTTGGCTATTTGGGGGTCTTTCATTGTTCCATATAAATTTTAGGATTCTCTGCCCTATCTCTGTGAAAAATGCTGTTGGAACTTTGTTAGCGATTGCACTGAATCTGTAGATTGCTTTAGGAAAAAGGGACATGTTAACTATGTTAATTCTTCCAACCCAAGAGCACAGTATCTTTCCACGTCTTTGTGTCTTCAATTTCTTTCAACAATGTTTTATAGTTTTCAGTGTACAGATCTTTCATCTCTTTGGTTAAGTTTATCTCTAGGTATTCTATTCTTTTTGTTGCAATTGTAAATGCGATTATATTCTTAATTTCTCTTTCTGCTAGTTTGTTAGTGTATAGAAACAGAACTGAGTTTTGTTTGTTGATTTTGCATCACACAACTTTACCGTGTTCATTTATTATTTGTAAAAGTTTTTTAGTGGATTCTTTAGGGTCTTCCATATGTAAAATCATGTCATCTGCAAATAGTGACATTTTCACTTCTTCCTTTCCAGTTTAGATCCCTTTTATTTCTTTCTCTTGACTGATTTCCCTGGCTAAGACTTCCAATACTGTTTCAAATAAGAGTGGTGAAAGTGGGCATCCTTGTCTGGTTCCTGTTCTTAGAGGTATAACTTTCAGTTATTCTCCATTGAGTATGATATTAGCTGTGGATTTGTATATATGGCCTTTATTATGTTGAGGTACTTTCCTTCTATACCCATTTTATTCAGAGTTTTTATTATAAATGGATGCTGTAGCTTGTCAAATGCTTTCTCTGCATCTATTGAGGTGATCTTGTGATTTTTATTCTTCATTTTCATTAATGTGGTGTATCATGTTGATAGATTTGCAGATGCTGAACCATCTCAGCATCCCTGGAATAAATCCCACTTGTTCATGGTGTGTGATCTTTTTAATGTGTTGTTGTATTCTATTTTCCAGTATTTTGTTGAGGAGTTTTGCGTAAATGTTCATCAGTGATATTGGCCTGTAATTTTCCTTTTCTGTGTTGTCTTTGTCTGGTTTTGGTATCAGGGTAATGTTGGCTTCGTAGAATGAGTTAGGAAGCTCCCCCTCCTCTTCAAATTTTTGGCAGAGTTTGAGAAGGATAGATATTAAGTCTTCTTTGAATGATTGGTAGAATTTACCAGGGAAGCTGTCTGGTCCTGGACATTTATTTTTGGGGGAGTTTTTGATTACTGTTTCAATCTCCTTACTGTTGATTGGTCTATTCAAATTCTCTATTTCTTCTTGATTCAGTTTTGGAAGATTATGTGCTTCTAAGAATTTATCCATTTCTTCTAGATTATCCAATTTGTTGGCGTATAGCTTTTCATATTATTCTCTTAAATCTTTTATATTTCTGAGGTGTCTGTTGTAATTTCTCCTCTTTCATTTCAGATTTTATTTATTTGAGCCTTCTCTCTTTTTTTCATAGTGAGTCTAGTTTGTCAATTTCGTTTATCTTTTCAAAGAACCAGCTCTTGGTTTCATTGATTTTTTCTATTGAGTTTTAAGTCTCTATTTCCTTTATTACTGCTGTGATTTTTATTATTTCCTTCCTTCTACTGATTTTGAGCTTTTTGTTCTTCTTTTTCTAGTTCTTTTAGGTGCACTGTTAGATTGTTTATTTGAGATTTTTCTTGTGAGGTAGGCCTTTACTCCTATAAAGTTCCCTCTTAGAACCACTTTCGCTGTATCCCTTAGATTTTGACATGTCACACTTTCATTTCCTTTGTCTCCAGGTATCTTTTATTTCTTCTTGCTTTTTTAATTGACCCAATCGTTGTTCAGTAGCATTTTGTTTAATCTTGACATATCTGTGGCTTTCCTGATTTTCTTCCTGTAGTTGATTTCTAGTTTCATACCTTTGTGGTCAGAAAAGATGCCTGGTATTATTTCAATCTTCTTAAATTTATTGAGACTTGTTTTGTGGCCTAATATGTGATCAATCCTGGAGAATTTCCATGTGCATTTGAAAAAAATCTGTATTCTGTGGGTTTTGGGTAGAATGTTCTGTATATATCTACTAAGTCCATCTGGTCTAGTGTGCCATTTAAGGCCAATGTTTCCTTATTGATCTTCTGTTTGGATGATCTATCCCTCAGTGTATGTGGAGTGTTAAAGTTGCCTAATATTATTGTGTTACTGTCTTTCCTTTTATGTGTGTTAATAATTGCTTTATATATTTAGGTGCTCCTATGTTGGGTGCATAGATATTTACAAATATTATACCCTTTTTTTGGATTGTTCCTTTTATCATTATGTAGTACCTTTCTTTGTCTCTTGTTACAGTTTTTGTTTTAAAGTCAACTTTGTCTGATATAAGAATTGCTACCTCAGCTTTCTTTGCCATTTGCATGGAGTATCTTTTTCCATCTCTTCACTTTCAGTTTGTGTCTTTAGGTCTGAAGTGTGTCTTTCGTATGCAGCATATATATGGATCTTCTTTTTTTACCTAATTGACCATCCTATGCCTTTTGAATAGAGCACTTAGGCAATTGACATTTAAAATAACTATTTATAAATATGTATTTATTGCCATTTTGTTATTTTTTCTGGGTGTTTTAGTAGTTCTTCTCTGTTTCTTTCTTCTTGTTTTGCTCTCTTCCCTTGGTGTTTGGTGGCTTTCTTTAGTACTATGTTTGGGTTCTTTCCTCCTAATTATTTGTGTATTTGTAATAGATTTCTGGTTTGTGATTACCATGGGGTTCATATATAATAATAAACATATATAGTAATATATAATGAGTTGAAGGTCTCTTTAGTTTGACTTCTTTTAAAAGCTCTACTCTTTTACTCCCTTCCTCATATATTTTATGTTTTTGATATCATATCTAACCTCTTATTTTGTGTGTGTCTATCCATTACCTTCTTATTATTGAAATAAGTAATTTTACTACTTTTATCTTTTTACCTTCATATTATCCTCATAGGTGGTTGATCTGCTACCTTTACTGTATTTTTGCCTTTACCAGTTATTTTATTGCCTTTTTTTTGATAATTTTCTTATTTCTAGTCATAGTCTTCTCTTTCCCACTTACATAAGTCCCTTTAGCATTTCTTGTAGAACTGATTTCTTGGTGATAAATTCTTTTAATTTTTACTTTTTTGGGAAACTCTTTAGCTCTCCTTCTATTCTGAATGGTATGGTTGCTGAGTAGAGTATTCTTGGCTGTAGGTTTTTTCTTTTCAGCACTTTAAATATATCATGCCACTCCCTTCTAGCCTGTAAGATTTCTTTTGGCAAGTAAGCTGATAGCCTTATGGGGTTTCCTTTGTATGTCACTTATTGTCTTTCTTTTGCAGCTTTTAGGATTCTCTCTTTATCTTTAATATTGGACATTTTAATTATAATGTGTCTTGGTGTGGGCCTCTTTGGGTTTATCTTGTTTAGTGCTCTCTGCACTTCCTATACATGGGTATCTATCTGTTTCAATCCTTAGTTTGAAAAGTTTTCAGCTATTATTTCTTCAAATAGATTCTCTGTCCCTTTGTCTCTCTCTTTCCCTTCTGGGACACCTATAATATGAATGTTAGTGCACTTGATCTTGTCCTAGACTTCTTTAGACTGTTAACATTCTTTTAAATTCTTTTTTCTTTTATGTGTTCATCTTGTGTGATTTCCTCTAGTCTTTCATCCAGCTCTCTGGTCCATTGTTCTTTATCATCTATGCAGCTATTGAGTCCCTCTAGTGAATTTTTCATTTCCAGTAGTATTTTTCATTTCTTATTGGTTCTTTTTTATATTTTTGAATTCTTTGTTGAAGTTCTCACTGAGTTTATCCATTCTTCTCCCAAGATCAGTAAGCATCCTTATGACTTTTTGCTTGAACTTTTTGTCAGGTAGATTGTTTATTTCTCTTCCATTTAGTTCTTTTTCTGGGGTTTTGTCCTGTTCCCTTGCTTGGAACATATTCCTTTGCCTCCCCATTTGGCAGCTTTGTGCTTATATCTATGCATTAGGTGGGTCAGCTATGTCTCTTGATCTTGGAGAAGTGACCTTATGTAAGAGATGCTTTAAGAGTCCCAGCAGTGTGCTTCCCTCTCATCACCAGTTCCAAATGTTCCAAGAGTGACCCTTGTGTGGATTACATGTATCCATCTGTTGTGGCATGGTTGCTCTTGCTGTAGGTTCCCAGGGAAGCTCAACTGTCCTTTGGCCAGCTTGCTGCAATGCTCAGCTGTATGTTGCTGCTATGAACTCTTCAGTCACTTTATTGGGGCTTTGGGGAGTCCCAGCACCATTGGCTGCAGGGTCTAACAGCACATTCTTGTTGCAGTTTTTCTAAGTGAGAAGGGCCCCAGGATGGCCAGTTACTAGGTTCAGTGGCTTACAATTGCTGTAGGCTTCTGGCTTACAAGTTTGTCATTAGCTCTCTCAGGATTGCAGCTGAGAGGGGCTTGTCTCAGGCATGGGAGTATCCAATTGTTTCAGGCTTTGGAAGGTGGGGCCAATCCCCTTTGTGGCTGTTTGAGAAGCAAATGTCTTTTGCTACTGACAAGCCCCATGGTCCCCAGGTCTAGTCACACTGTCAACACAGTCCTGGCTTATGCACACATCCCCACCCCCTGAAGTGTACTCAGTCACCCCACTGCAGAGGGCCGCAACACTCCACCAATGACCCACACACTCCACCCCCTCTTACGCATGTCCTGTGCCACAGAGGTGAACCTACTTGCCTACTTGCAGAGGATCCAGGCACCCATTCTATGCAGGCCCACAAGTTGCCCAAGGGCTTGCTGTTGAGTGAGGCCAGTCCCTATGGCAGGCTGCCTGCCCTGGCTGAGCTGGATTAAATTGGTGCTGTAGTGGGTGGGGCAGACTTTGGGCTATTAGGCCACTGGAAGAACTCCAATGGCATCTGCCAGCATCTGTGTCAGCATGCCTGCACTAGGTCACAATAATGGCTGTCACCAATGTCTCAGTCACTGGAGTGGTCATATCTCTCACTGAGATGTGCCCAGAACCTATCAGGTGAGTCTCTTTTCAGGAAAGGACAGTGTAGGGGGCCAGCCCAGTGGCACAGCAGTTAAATTCACACATTGTGCTTCAGTGGCCTGTGGTTCACTGGTTCAGATCCCGGGTGTGAACCTATGCACCACCTGTCAAGCCATGCTGTGGTGGGTGTCTGACATATAAAGTAGACAAAGATGGGCATGGATGTTAGCTCTTGGCCAGTCTTCTTCAGCAAAAAAAAAAAAAAAAAAAAAGAGGAGGAGGATTGGCAGCAGATGTTAGCTCAGGCTAATCTTCCTTAAAAAAAAAATAGTAAAAGCAAGGACAGTGTACCTTTCTTTCTGGTGATTTTAGGTTGCTTTCCAAAATGAGTGAATTTATTCATGGGCCCTTTAAGAGCTCGCTTATTTCTGCTTATATCTGATAGCTTTCATAGGGGTATTCACCCTTGTAGTTAATAGCCAGCAAAGCCAGATATTATGACACTCATCTCAGTTGTGCTGAGTCTGAAGGATGCCTACAGCAGTCACACTCCTGCCTCTCAGCTCCCCAACTCTTCTGGGGAAGGCTGCATGCCTTAGGATTGTTCTTGGCCAACTGTGAAGCTCCACAGCTCACAAAGGTGGCTTTTTTCTCCTCTCCATAAAGGAATTTCTGCCTCTTCCACTTCAATAAGGACTGTCCCTTGTTCTGGGGCTTCTTTTTATCCAGTTTTCAGGGATAATTGTTCCAATTGTGTTCATGGGAGAAAGTGAGTTCAGAATCTACCTATGCTGCCATCTTGACACCAACCTGTATATATTAATTTTTAATCTTACAACTTCATTGAATTCATTTATTAGTTCTAACATTTTTTTTGGTGGAATCTTCAGGGTTTTCTATGTATGTTATTGTGTCATCTGGAAATAGTGACAGCTTTACTTTTCCCTTTCCAATTTGGCTGCCTTTTATTTGTTTTTCCTGCCTAATTGCTGTGGCTAGGACTTTCAATAGTATGTTGAATAAAAGTAGGGAGAGTGGTCATCCTTGTCTTACTCCTGATCTTAGAGAAAAAACTTTCAGCTTTTCACTATTGAATATGATGTTAGCTATGGGTGTGTCATATATTGCCTTTTTTTATGTTGAGGGATGGTCCCTCTATACCCATTTTGTTGAGAATTTTTATCAAATACATATGTTGAATTTTATCAAATGCTTTTTCTGCATCTCTTGAGATGATCACATGGTTTTCATCTTTCATTTTGTTACTGTGGTGTGTCACATTAATTGACTTGTAGATGTTGAACTATCCTTGCATCCCGGGAATAAATCCTACTTGATTATCGTGCATAATCCTTTTAATGTATTATTAAGTTTGTTTTGCTAATATTTTGTTGAGGATTTTTGCATTTATGTTCATTAGGGGTATTTGCCTGCAATTTTCTTTTTTTTGTGGTCTCATTGTCTTGTTTTGATATCAGGGTAATGCTGGCACTAATGATCAGGAAAATGCAAATCAAAACATGATGAGATATCACCTTATACCTACCTGATTGGCTATTATCAAAAAGAAAAGAAATAACAAATTTTGGCAAGGATATGGAGAAAAGGGAACCCTTGTCACCCGTTTGTGGAAATGTAAATTTGTGCAGTCACTATGGAAAACAGATGGAAGTTCTTCAAAAAACTTATAATAGAACTACCATATGATCCAGCAATTCCACTAATGAGTATCTATGAAGAAAATCCCCGCTAAATCAAAAAGATACATGCACCCCTATGTTCATTTCAGCATTATTTATTATAGTCAAGATATAGAAACAACCTAAGTGTCCACTGATGGATGAATGGATAAAGAAGATGTGGGATATATATATACATACACACAGACACACAATGGAATACTACTCATCCATGAAAAATAATGAAATTTTGCCATTTGTAACAATATGGATGGACCTTGAGGGTATTATGCTAAGTAAAATATGTCAGAGAAAGACAAATACTGCATGATTTCACTTATAAATGGAATCTAAAAACAAAACAAACAAATGAAGCAAAACAAAAACAAAACAAAAACCAGATTCAGATACCCACAGAACATATTGGTGGTTGCTATAGGGTAAGGGAGTTACTGGGGTGGGGCAGGGGCCAAAAAAGTGAAGGAGATCAAGAAATACAAACTTCTAGTTATAAAATAAGTAAGTCGTGGGGATGTAATGGACAGCCATGGGGAATATAGTTGATAATATTATATTAACTTTGCACAGTGACATGGTAGCTAGACTTTCTGTAGTGATCATTTTGAAATGTTTATGAATGTCAAATCACTACTTTGCACATCTGAAACTAATATAATATTGTATGTCAATTATGCTTTAATAATAATTTAAAATAAGAATGTTGGGGTTATGACCATAAGGTAAATCCCAATATTTTTCAAGTTTTGTTTTAGAATATAAGGAGCTCTCAAAACCTCTGTCATAGAGCTCATGGCTAATCTCTATGATTCAATTTTTCCAGAAGTAAAATCTCTTAAAGCATGCAGTTAAAATTATTTTATATTTATAGCATGGCATCAATTAAAACAATGGGTTAAATGATAAGTATTTTATTTTTATTGTATATCTGACACTCTTCTTGAAATATAAACTGGGTTCTGGATACCTCATTATCAAAAGATAAAGTCAAACACATTTGAAATTCAGAGATTTTTTAAAAACCATGATTAATGGTCTGGATGAAATGGCTATGGAGAAATAGTGAAAAACAAATGACCAAAAGCATGGTTTAGAATTTATGAAAAATGTGTGAATCTCAAGTTCCTCATGTAAAAAGACTTTTGTGAAGTGTTTTTTATTTAATTGCTTCCATATGCATGAGAAAAGTCTTGTTATCTGAGCCAGAGGTCTCAGTGTATTGCAAACACATGCATTGTTTTAAAAATACCAACCAAGTAAAAGCAGAAGAAATTTCCAAGCTTGAGGGAGAGGAATTATGTTAGGAACACTGCTAACTGTGAAAAATAAAAAAAGAGAAAGAAATTTAATTTACAAATCAATTAGGCAAGTTAATTTTCTTCAAAAGCATCAGCAATATCTGAGAAAAAGTATTTACCTGAAAAAAGTATTTACCAAGGATCTTAAAAAGTACACAGTTGACCAGAAAGACAATTGCTACAACATTCCCCAATGTCAACATAAGCATCAGATTATATTTAGATTAGAGACCAGTTCTCTGATTTTATTTCCTTTGTCTGTAAAATGTGGACAATAACAGAATCAACTACCTAAAGTAATATTTGCAAACCCACTTTATAAACTGCTAATCCCCATGAAGGGTGAGTTACCACGAGGAATCTCTGTGAGAAGTGGTAGGGCCACTAGAAACGAATTCCGATTAAAACTAAGCACTTTTCAAACTTGGGGAATTTGAATGAGATAGGATAAACTACTATTTTGTGATGCCTTTTGACAGGAAAGGAGATAAAATAAAAATTCACTGAGTACCTACTATATGCAAGCCACTATGTTGATGCCTCACACAAGATTTTATTTAGACTTCAAAATAACTTGGTACTTACATTATGTCACCTACATTAAAGAGATAAAAACCTGAGGCTTAGCATTATATAAAGTAATAGCCATACATTTATATATAGTATTTCCATGAGTTACATAAGAAATTGAAGTCCAGAGAAATTAAATTTATCCCAATTTGCCCATCTAGTGAGTGCAGTCTATCTGATTCTAAACACTATAATCTTCTCGATAAACCTTGCAAGACTGGCCCATATCTCCAAACCTCTCTCCTCATCATTACAACAAGTTTGGATGACTGCAATTAATTATCTTTCAAGTCAAGCAATTAAAATTCTCTCAAAATCTCATCTTATTAAGACATGTCATACTATTAATGCATTTAATGAAAAAAGAAAAAACCAAAAATAATATTTAAGTCTTTCATAGATTAATTGCAATGAATCAGGAGCTCTTTTCTTTCTCAATGTCCAAATCTTCAATCAGGAAAAAATTATAAGAAATTCCTTTCTCTTCAAGGCTTAACATTTTAGTTTTCCCAGAAATATTTTATTTTCAAAAGACATGAAGAAGCTTGGAGCAAAATGCAAGCGTTTCCTGTTGTTCAATGTAAGATAACCCAGATCAGATGTGCTGGATCACTTGCTGACACCAGGTATTCAGGACTGTGTCTGGCTCTCTCTTTTCACTTGCACTCATTGTTGAAACTAACCCCTAATGTGATGATATTAAGAAGTGGGGCTTTTGAAACATATTCAGTTTAGATGAGGTTGTGAAGGTGGGATCCTCAGGATGAAATTAGTATCCTTATAAGAGACCAGAGAACTTGCTTTCTCTCTCTCCCCCATGACAGGATAGAGGAAGAAGGTAGCCATCTGCAAGAGAGCTTTCACCAGGAATTGAACTGACCATCACCTTGATCTTGGTCTTCCCAGCCTCCAGACCCAGGAGAAATAAGTGTTTGGTGTTTAAGCCATCCGGTCTATGGTATTCTCTCATAGCAGCACAAACTGATGAAGACAATCCCCCACCATAGGTCTAGGCTTACCAGGTTCCTAAAGCTTATCTCAGAAGGAAAGAGACTTGCTCCCAGTGCTCATGTTAATCCCTGAGAGGTAACTCCCATTGGCCTTCCTTGGGTTATGTCTCTGTCCATTTCCATGGTGCTAGAGGCAGAGCCTCTTGAAGAGGATTAAAAGAGATATCAAAAGGAACATGCTTAAAACACTGTTTCACAAATGATCTGTTCAGGAAATGTTAATTCTCAGTATTAATAGTTATATTTTGGATAAGACCCTTGATACAGAGCTGTAGTATTAGGAGAAGCATTGGAGACAAAGATCCTTTCAGTCAGTTTTTATCACTTTTTGGGTCACTTAGAGACAATCATAGGACTCCAGAAGAAGCAGAATCCACATGAGAAAAGAAAGAAATTATTCTAGAATACCTAGTTATTACTGATTCCTACTTCTTTTTAAGAAACAAAGAACTCTTTTATAAATTTTTCTTTTTTTTACCACATCGATTGATTGGAAATATAGTAAATGATAAAAACTACTGAGACTTTAGTACATGTATTTACAACTTGTCAGTTAAAACACAATTTTAAAATAGTAGAAAATCCACAATGTGAAGCAGAAAAGTGACTTACAGTAAATATTTTAAGGTTTGCAGGCCATATCATCTCTATTTAAACTATTCAACTTTCATTGTAATGTGAAAACAGGTATAGACAATACACAAATGAATGAGTGTGGTTACGTTCTAATAAAACATTATTTATAAATTCAGGCAGTAGGCTAGATTTTGCCCATGGACCATAGTGTGCTGATCTCTGTTATTGACAGTGATGCTTCACATACATATGGAGTTCCAAATTCCTGGAAATGCATCTATTGAATCTCAGCTTGGTGTTCATTTCGTTGTTCACAAATTATTGTATTTCTTCTAGGCCCATGGTAGGTGTATTTCCCAACTTCTTTCGAAATTAAGCATGGCCAACATGTCTTGCTTTTGTAAAGAAAATATGAGTAAAAGTGCCATGACTTCCTTCTGGGTAGAAATGTTAGAAGTTAGGGCATAATTTGCCATTCCCTAATCCCACTGCCTCAGTGACTTTAGAAGCACATATTGAGATTGTTTGTCTAAGTGTTATGATGAGCTGAGCCTTCCCAAGGCCCTGCTTTAGGTACATAGTATATATGAGAAATGCAATTTTTTATACTAACAGGATGATGGAGTTGCTTTTCTTTCACAGCATAATCTAGCCTATCCTGAATGATAACTCCAGTTCTATTAACCCACACTTTGAGAATCCCTGATTTTACCTCAGTAAATGGAGTTTCTTAGTAGTTTTTTAAAGAGGAAGAAATGAATATACCTCCTTAAAGGTTTTTTTTATATATATTAATCAAAACTCTTGCATGCAAATGAAATAAAACCAATATGAACCAGCTTATAAGGGAGTTTTTAGAAGAATACTGGGATATCACATATCAGTCAGTCTTTTCTTCATTTTTTCAACAAATATTTATTGAGTGCCCATAATGCCAGGCACCATTCTGGGCATTGGGTATACACCGTTGAACAAAATGTTTCATAGAATGTTAAATAGTAAAAGATGTTCCATAGAAAATAAACATGGATAAAATAAGAGAAATTTATGGAAAGAAGATAATTGAAAGTCAACTAAGGAGAAAATTGGAATGTGGATTAGCTTCACAATGACTGCCCCCAGTAACTAAATGCCTGCTGAAGGGCACTCTCTGTCTCTCCGCCTTCCAATCTCTCTCCTTTCTCTCTCTCTGGCTCTTACTTGTTTCTCTTTATATATTAGCTTCATAGCTCCTATTACAGGGAAGCTGTTCTACATGGCAGGAATCATGGCTTCCGAGAGTTGTCAAGTCTTACCTCATAGAACTTGTGCCACCAGACAGAGATAAAATTCTTATTCTCAATTTTAGTTTCTAAAATCCTGGGGAAGGATTCTGTCCCACTTGTGTCCGTTGCTCATCCTTGGCTTGATCGCAGATAGTGGCTAAGATAAAATAAGAGCATGCTCGTGCCCACCATGAGCGCGTGTATTGAGGGAGTCAGGGGTCAGCTTTCTACAGATGAAGGCCAATATCATAAGTATCCACTAATATCCATTAACCTAAACTTTTTATACTAATTTATATGAAACTGAATATATCTCTCATCCACAATGAAGCTTTACTATGGTTTGACTAATACTTTTGTCTTCCTTGATATTAAAAAAATTCCACAAGGGATTGTTTTCACCATGTCTATGTCCTTGGTGGACACTACTTGACAATAAGAGTTTAAACTGAATATGTCTGTCATTGCATAGTGAAGCTTTCCCATGTCTTGATTGACATTTTTGTTTTTCTTGAGATTAAAGAGATTCTACAGGGGATGGTTTTCACCAGATTTATGTCCTCAGTGTATACTACTTGAAAATAAGAATGAAGATTCTGTTGTTCAGAGTGGGCAAAACCAGGTAAGCATGCTCTTTACAGAATTTTAATTTAACAAAATGTATTTCTATATGACTATGACAATATTAGATTATTTGAAAAAGCACATCTCAGTTTCTTAAATCATGTCTGGATAAAGAGTAGTGTGTATTTTCAAGGTTGTCCCGCCTAGGCCTTAGAGTATCTTCTAAACATGGAAATTGTGTCTAATACCTCCTGGCACATCCATGATATTCCGTAAACATGTAGTGATGGAACAAATCATTCAGGAAGAAATGAATAGCAAATCCCACAGATAATTAAATGCTATTTGTATTCTAAAATATAATTATCAAGAGGAAAAATTCTGACGGCATTATTAATTTTTATTGCTAGGTCTTGTGATATTAGTGAAATGAAAAAAGCTAAAAGTAGAAACAACTCTTGAAAAACAACTGAATTAATCTAGAATTTATCCTTGAATGCATGAATGGAAGGAAAAACGGGTGAGCAAACAGTGTGTGAATGTAGGACTGCCTGTGGAAATACTATGTATGCAAACTCTGTCAAATGAGATATATATTGGGAGGACTCTGGCAAAAGCCTAGGGAAATATTCGTGGTCGGTTGTATGGAGCCTAAGAGCAGACATCTGTCTGTTCTTTAAATCAGCAAAGAAAGAAGGGCGATTAGCACTATATATGGAAATAGAATTCTCAATGGAGCTGGGTGAGGACAATCAATAGTCATAATTAAGGGAAAGCACTTCAGACAGCTGCATGCAGTGTGACACAGTTCCTCACGATCACAGAGTGCTGAGGCAGCTGCCAAAGCTTCCTATTCCTCGAGGACAGGCAAACTCAGAAGGAGGTTATTATTGCACATGAGATTGAGCTATGTTCCTGAAATTTTTAAAAGCTTGAGGATGCTTTTCAAAGGGAAAGACTATCCTTTAGAGAAATTTCAAATAGTTTGGTAAAATAAATAGTCATTTTCTACACTCAAGTATATTGTAGCTTCACTTACTAAATTGTAAACATCTTGGGAACAGCATTAAGTGGTTGTATTAAGAAAGATAGGATGGGCTGTTAGAGAGCAGGGGCTGGCAGGCATACCAGCAGCTGGGAAATGGAGGCCCTTCAGCAGGTCTTTATGGTTTATGCTTCTCAAATCCTAATTAAAGAGAAACACTAAATAATAGAGAATTCTATTTTAGCTACCATATTTCTGTAAAACTGAGTATTGGTGCTCATGACTTGAAAAATTACAAAATATCTCTCCTACCAATCTCAAATGCCGTATCTCCCCCATTTTTCTCTGTTAACCCCAGCATGCAAACTTGTCAAACCAACTGAGTGAGTAACCTAACTTATTTGAGATGTCTCATACATGGCGGTCATTCTGAAATCAATGATCTAGAAGATGGTAGGGGAAAATGATAGATGGACTGTCACAAAAATGCTTTTTGGCTAAGATTCTCTATTGATTCTTATTTACAAGTATGTTTATGTTCCTTTTCAAAGGAATGCTGCTTCTCTTCATTTCTACTTCTTATTCTTTCTTATTTCTTTTAACGGACCATGCAATGGGAAGAGAAAGAGATTAGAAAGTTTGATTTACATCCCAACGTTTTTATGTTCTAGTTGATTACATGAATGTGGAAAACTCAATTTACTTCTCTGAATATATTTTCCCATACAGAGAAAGAACATTTTGAATTATGGGTAATAAAGTATCATATAGTACTAAGAATACAATATAATTGAAAACAAAAAAACAGAGAAAGAGATCTATATGTTCTGCATTTCAATGGGGAAATGATTTTTTGTGTAGATGAACAAAAAACTTTGAGTTTGGTAAACAGGTAATATAAATTCAAGATTGTGTTACAGATAAAATTAAATGTTTGCCAAAGCTAGCCATGATGGTAACAGGGATAGGAATAGCTTCCTGCCATAAACAACAATAAAAATAGACACAATATGGACAACAAATTGTTTCAGAAATAGGACAACAGGACACATAAGTCTGTAATTCCTTAAAGAAGGGAAGTAAATGACATGTGTTCCACCATCAACCTAGCTTTCTCCCTGGAGGTTATTTTCTGTCATTGCCGTAAGGAAGTTGTGCCCTCAAAAAGCACAATACCTTGAAGAGTAGAGGAGACAGAGATTGGAGTTTGGAGTTTCTTTGTTAGTAGTTTCCATCTTTCAAGAAATTGGTCCATTTTATTTAAGTTTTCAAATGTGTGGGCACAGTGGCTCACAGTAGTACCTTATTATCATTTTGATGTCCACGTGATCAGTAGTATAAACTCACTTTCTTTTCTGATATTGGTAATTTGTATCTCCTGACTTTTTGTCTTGGCTAGCCTGGCTAGAAATTTATTAATGTTATTGATCCTTTCAGAGAACCAGTTTTTTGTTTCATTGCTTTTTAAAAATTATTTTGCTATTTTGAATTTCATTGATTTCTACTCTAATTTTTGTTTACTTCTGATACCTTGGCTTAAATGCTCTAGAATCCTTTAGGTGGAAGCTTAGATTACTGGTTTTAAACCTTTCTTCTCTTCTAATATGTAGATTTAACACTATATATTTTCCTCTAATTACAAATTTTGCTGAACCCCGCACATTTTGGTAAGCTCCATTTTCATTTTCATTTGGTTAAAATAGTTTAAAACTTCTCTTGAGACTTATTTTTTGACCATGTGTTATTTAGAAGTATATCATTTAATCTCCAAATATTTGAGTAGTTTCCTGATATCTTTCTACTATTGGTTTCTAGTTTAATTCTATTGTGCTCTAAGGACACATTTTGTATGATTTTGATTTTTCTACTTTTAGATGTTTTTCTGGACCAGAGTGCGGTCTGTCTTGGTGAATGTTCCATGTGAGTTTGAGACGAATGTGTATACTGCTGTTGTTGGATGGAATATTCCATAAATGTCAATCAGATCAAGTTGATTGTGCCGGTCAGGTCAACACCATCCTTGCTTATTTAGTCTATTTATTCTATCAGCTATTGAAAGGGGGTGTTAAAGACTCCAACTATAATAGCAGATTTGTCTGCTTCTCCCTGCAGTTCTATCAGATCATGCCTCAAATATTTTCACTCTCTGTTGTTAAGTTGCATGCAGTCAGGATTTTTCTTTTCTTGGAAAATTGACCCCTTCATTGTTATGTAATGTCTGTCATTTTTCTTGATAATTTCCCTTGTTCTGAAAAATCTTTCATGTGAAATTTATATTGCTATTCTACTTTTCTTTTGATTGATGTTAACATAGTATATTTTTCTCCTTTCCTCTATTTTTAACCTATCAGTGTTGTGATATTTAAAGTGGGTTTCTCATAGACAACACGTAGTTGGGTCTTGTTTTTTAATCCACTCTGTCAGTCTCTGTCTTTTAATTGGTGTATTTAGACCATTCATCTTTAAAGTGATTGTTGATTTTATTAATATCTACCATGTTTGTTCTTTGTTTATTTTCTCACCTCTTTTTCTACCTTCTTTGGTTTTAATCAAGCATTTTATATGGTTTTGTTTTATCTTCTCATAGCATACTAAACTTACTTCATTTAAAAACATTTTAGTGATTTCCATCAAGTTTTCAACATGCATTTTTAACTAATTTAAGCCTACCTTCAACAACATGATAGTACTTCAGGTGTGCAGGGGTCTTATAGAAGAGTATGTCTATTTCTTCCCTCCCATTCATGATGTCATTGCTGTCATCCATATGCTATAATCACCTAACACATTGTTATTATTATTATTTTAATAAAGTTATATTTTAGATAAGTTAAGAATACAAAAAAAAATTTACTATCATTATTAATGCTTTGACTCCCTTTCTTTATGTAGACCCAAATTTCTGACCTATAGCATTTTCCTTGTCTCGGAAGGACTTTTTAAAGATTTTGTAAGGCAAAATCACTAGTGATAAATTCCCTGAGATTTTGCTTGTCTGAGAAACTCTTCATTTTCCTCCACTTTTGAAGAATACTTTAACAGAGATTTCTAGATTTTTTTCTTTCAATATTTTAAATATTTTCTTCCACTTTCCTCTTGCTTGCATAGTCTGGTGATAAAATTGATGAAATTGTTATCCTTGTTCCTCCATAGTAAAATATATTTTCAATCTGACTTCTTTCTAGATTTTCTCTTTCTCTTTGTTTTTCTGTATTTCGCATGTGATATCCCTAGGTACAAATTTTTAGGCATTTTTCCAGCTGATGTTCACTGTGCTTTTTAGATCTTTGGTTTGGTGTCTGTCATTAATTTTGAAAATCTCAGTCATTTTTGCATCAAATATTTTTCTCAGCTTTCTCTTTCTTCTGTTGTTCCAATTATGCATATTTTATACTTTTTGAAATTGACCTACAGATTTTAGATATTGTGTTCTGTTTTCTTTGTTTGTTTGTTTGTCTCTTTTCAATTCAGTTGGTAGTTTCTAATGACTATTTTCAAGAGCACTGATTCTTTCCTCTGCCCTGCCCAGACTACCATTGAAGCCATGGAAGGCATTCATTTCTGTTACAATGTTTGATTTATAGGATTTCCTTTTGATTCTTTCTTAGAGTTTCCATTTTTCTCCTTACATCCCTCATTTGTTGTTGCATGTTGTCTACTTTTTCCACTAGAATCTTTAACATATTAAGCAGTTATTTCAAATTTCCTGTCAGATAACTCCAAATCTGGATCATATCTGATTCAGGTTCTGATGTATAATTTGTCTCTTCAGACTGTATTTTCCCAGCTTTTTAGCGTGCCTGGTAATTTTTGGTTGCAAGCTGAGCATGCTATGTTAGATTAAAGGAACCGAGATAAATAGGCCTTTGCTATGAGTGTTAAAGTTAATCAGAATAGGAGTTCTATGTTTAATATTTGCTATAGCTGTAAGTACCACAGCCTTCAAATTCTTTAGAATTCTTCAATTATCATTTTCTGTCCCTCCTGTTGTCTTGAGAATTCCCTAAGGACTCCTCCTAAGTAGCACCTGTATCTTTGAGCTCTTTTTGCTACAATACCCTATTTTTATACTAGAGCCCTATAGGTATGGTGGTTAGGTGTGGGAGAAGGGAAGCACTCTACAATCTTATGATTAAATCTCAGTCTTTTAGTGGACCTGTGTCCCTGGGTTATAATCTTCACAAGTGTTTCTTAGCTTTTTCTTCTACCCTCAGGTTAGACAAGAAGGATAGAAGGGGCTATAGGAAAAGAAATACCTTTTCTCCAGGTCAGAAACAACTCTGGGGAATACCACTTCATTATGGAGAAAGCTATGGAAGTACTTCACAATGTTTTCCCTTTCCCTCTCCCTGCCACGGTCATGAAGGCTTTGTTTAGACTCTTCACCATGAATTGCTCTTCTTCTGGAATTGCTCACTTTTCCTATACTCTGTCTTGGGTCCATAGTCCCTAAATATCTTCTGGTCAATATCCCTTAGCATCATTCTCTTCCCTACCTCACCCTACTTCATGAATGCTATTTATCAGGCACATCTTCTCTATCTTATCATATATACCCAAATCTGGACAGTTATTCATATTTTTTTAATCTACTCATACACAACAATTATATACTATCTACAGTGTTACCTTCATTATTATTTTTGAACCATTTGAACAAAATGATTCAAAATTAGATATGATCTCTTAGAAGTGTTTTGGTAGCTATCACTTTTAGTTCATAATGCAATAGTCTTTCCTCTTTGTAAAACCAGGAAGCATCTAGATATCTCTATGAGTTCTCACAACAGCTATCATTACAGCACTTATTTGCATGGACAGATTCATCTAAAATAGATCATAATTATATTCATTCTGGATTTAACAGAGTTTGCATTGCCATATTAAAGTGAGAAAGGAATGATAACAAGACTGATAGCTTCTATTTCTCTGAAATGCATTCCCAAACCCTATTAAGATGAATTATCTTTTATTTGAGCACATTTTCCTGTTATTTTAATTTACGTTATTCTTAGGCCCTTCACAAATAGCTAGGTATGTCCTGTGTCCACGCATTATAGATCAGGTGTGGAATGTAGAACAAAGTTATAAATTATTCATTTTTAGGAATAATATGGCTTTAATATGTCTTTTTCAGTGTTTCTCCATAATCTTATTTCTTTTCTTAGTGGGTATATTTTTCTCTTTCTAGTTTAAAAAGCATATCAAGAGATAGAATACTTCAACTCAAGAAGCTCAGGACAGTGATCCCTAAGAGAGGAAAAACAAATGAGTTGAGCTCTGTGGTTTCTCCATCTTACTGCCTGGAGAATTTCCAGGATGTAGCACAGTGACAGGATAACCAGGTGGAACTGAGGAGACTGTGTTGGGGGCCTGGTGAAGCTAAGGCAGGTGAAGGTCACCTGGAGGAGTGCTGTAGAGAAGTGAACTGCTGGAGAGAGATCTTGATATCTATAGAAGGTCCCCCTTAAGACTTGGACTGAGCTCCAATCAGTGGATGTATGAGAGAAAAAAACTGAGGCTGGAAACGAAAAATAAGAAAAGAGTAGAAGAAAATCCCTGTCATATACAGAGGCCAAGGAATAATTAATTTTTCCAGTAGCCAAATGAAATGATCTCATAATTTAAGGAACATTGGATACTCAAAAGGATATTGTCTCAGTAGTGGGAAAAAATTAGTCTTCTATTAAAGGTTGTTTTGGTCCAACCAAAGTTTAAAAACAATCCCTAAAAGGATCATATTATTTCTAAGTACCATAACTGCATCCCAGAACAAAGATCAAGAACATTTATAGAAATACAAAAGCATTCAGCAGCAAAAAATGTAAACAGCAAAATATCTGACTTCAATAAAAAATTATGTCACAGCGTGACAATAAGTCACAAAATGAGGGGAAAATTACTAGCAACGTTTTCAAGAAAGACAGGCTCTATATAATTAGTAGACACATAAAACAGTTATTATAAGTATATTTCATAAATACAGGAAGGTAGAAGTAAGCTTGAGAGTATTAGGGAGAGACACAGAAGATATAACAAAGACTCAAATTGAATTATTAGAGATAAAATAATCAATATCTGGGGGCTGGCCTCATGGCCGAGTGGTTGAGTTCGTGCGCTCCGCTGCAGGCGGCCCAGTGTTTCGTTGGTTCGAATCCTGGGCGCGGACATGGCACTGCTCATCAAACCACGTTGAGGCAGCGTCCCACATACCACAACTAGAAGGACCCACAACGAAGAATATACAACTATGTACCAGAGGGGCTTTGGGGAGAAAAAGGAAAAAAATAAAATCTTTAAAAAAAAAATAATCAATATCTGAAATGATAAGTACCCCAGAATGGATTAATGTAGATTGGATACTGACAGAGGAAAGTCAGGTAAATTTGAGTACATGGCTATGGAGACTATTCAAATGAAATATAAAGAGGAAAAAACAGAGATAATATTGAACAGAGCATCAGTGAGCTTTAGGTCAATTTCCAGTGACTTAATATAGTCATAATTAGAGTCCCCAAAAGAAAAAGGAAAAGAGCAGAAAAACAAATTTATTTGAAAAAATAATGGCTAAAAAATAAATATTAATTTTGATGAAAACAGTATAGCCAAACATCAAGAATTTTACCAAAATCTAAAATATATGAAAAGGCTACAATGGGCCATATATATTAATCAAATAGCTTAAAACTAGTGATTAAAACAAATAACTTAAATGCAGCTAACAGAAACATATACATATTTTCATTGATAAGATACATATTTTCAAGATAAGAGTAGAGGGCCGGCCCAGTGGCATGGCAAAGGTCATGTACTCTGCTTCAGCAGTCTGGGGTTCCTAGGTTCAGATCCTGGGCATAGACCTACATACCACTCATCAAGCCGTGCTGTGGTGGCATCCCACATAGAAGAACTAGAAGGACTTACAACTAGGATATTCAACTATGTACTGCAGCTTTAGTGAGGAAAAAAAGGGTGGGGGAACATTGGCAACAGATGTTAGCTCAGGGCCAGTCTCCCTTACCAAAAATAAAAGCTATCTCTAAATAATAATAATAATAATAATAATAATAATGATGACAGTAGATGTCTTGTTGGTAACAACACAATCCAAAACACAGTGAAACAATTTCTTTAATGTATCAAAAAAGAAAAATAATTGTTAACCTAAAATCCTATATTCAACAAAATGTTTTTCAAAAATGAAGGCCAAAGACTTTTTTAAGCATATAGAATGAAAAGACTTCCTCACCTGCAGATAAGCAATACAAAAAGCAATAAAGAAAATTTTCAAGGCAAAGTGAAAATTATACCAGAGTGAAATTTAGACCTATGCAGAGAAATGAAGAATATGAGAAATTTATTTATTAACACATATTTACTGTTGGAAAATATAAAATAATTTTTCCTAATTTTAATTTCTTTAGAAATTATAATTTACTGTAAATTTACTGTGTTTTAGGCTTTAAAACATCTGTAGAAATAAAATTTATGAAAACAATAAGACAAAGCCTGGAGGGATAGATGGAAGGATACTGTTTTCTGTTTTTACACTATACGTGGTTATGTAATATTACTTGAAAGTGGACTATGATAAGTTAAAGTTTTTCGTAATAAACCTGAAATAAAAAACTGAAATAACAAAAGAAAGAGTTATTCTAATAAGCCAAAAACAAAGATGAAATATAATCATAAAAAGATGACCCAAAACTTCTCTGAAAAAGAGGGAAGAAAAAATTAGAAAGAAGTATACCTGCCTACTTACAGGCAAAATGATAGTGTAGAAAATTTTATGGAATCTATAAAAAAGCTTCTGGAACTAGTAAGTGAATATAGCATGGTTACAACACACAAGGTCAATAATAAAATTTAGTTGTATTTCTGTAAGCTAGCAATGAACAACAGAAATTTACTTTTTAAAATTTCTCTACAATAGCATTAAAAACAAAATATTCTGAGAGACAGACTGACAAGATATGGAAGATTTGCACAATGACAACTACAAAACATTCGTGAGAGAATTTAAAAGAAATAAATAAATGGATAGATATATGATATTCATGGGTTGGAAGACTTAACATTGTCAACATGCTAATTTCCCCAAACTCGTCCAAAGATTCAATGTGATACTAATCAAAATCTCAGCTAATGTTTTTGTAGAAATCCGGAAAGCTGATTATGAATTTTATATCGAAATGCAGAGATCTAGAATAAACAAAACGAATCTGAAAAAGATGAACAAAGTGGAAAGACACACTCTTTGATTTAAAACCCAGTTATGAAGCTATAGTAATTAAAACAGAGTGATTGATGTCGGCACAAAGATAGACAAATTGATCAATAAAACAGAATAGAGAGTCTAGAAGTATCCTTTCAGAGATAGGGTACATTGATGTTCAAGAAAGGTGACAAAGCAATCTAATGGGGAAGGTAGAACCCCGTTCCCCACAGAAAGGAACCTCGGTCCTTACTGCAAACCATATACACAGATAAACTAGAAACGAGTCATAGACCTAAATGTAAGCGCTAAAATGAAAAACCTTCTACAAAATATCATAGGAAGAAATACTAATTATTTGGAACTTGGCAAAGGTTTATCAAATGTGATATAAAAATACAAACTATCAAAGAAAAACTATAAATTGGACTTTATCAAAATTAAATTTTTTTACACTTGCAAAACAACCTGTTAAGAACATGAAAAGACAAGCATAGACTGCAAAAACACATCTGCAAGACATATCCAACCAAGGACTTTTATCTGGAATATATAAAGAAGTCTCATTACTTAATAATAAGGTGACAAAAATGCCAATTAAAAAATGTGGACTCTAGGGAGCTGGACTGTGGCCAAGTGGTTAAAGTTCCACACACTCTGCTTCGGCCCAAGTTTGTGGGTTCAAATCCCCAGCACAGACCTACTCCACTCATCAGCCACACTGTGGAGGCATCCCACATACAAAGAAGAGGAAGATTGGGACAGATGTTAGCTCAGGGCTGGTCTTCCTCAAGCAAAAACAAAAACCTGAAGATTGGCAACGGATGTTAGCTTAGGGTGAGTCTTCCTCACCAAAAAAATAAATGAATAAACAAAACAAAAAAATAAAGACTCTACCTAATAAGGGATAAGAATGAGAAATAAATGCCTGAAAACTTATTCAATCACAATAGTCATGAGAGAAATGCAAGGAGATACTACCACACTCCCCCTGGAAAGGCCAAACAAACAAAAAAGCTGACTACATCAAATGTTGGTAAATACGTGGAGGAAATGGAATTCTCATACACTACTGGTAAAAATGTAAAATGGTAAAGCTGTTTTGTAAAAAAAAATAAAAATTCTTAAAAATTTAAACATGTGCCCACTATAAGACCTGGACATTCCACATCTAGATATTTACTCAAAAGACATGAGAGAATATGCCCATATCAACCAGGGTCATGAATATTCATAGCAGCTTTACTCAGAAACAGCCCAAATATCTACCAAGAGGTGAACAGATTAGCAAGTTGTGATGAAACCATTAAAAGAAATATTACTCAGCCATCAGAAAGAACTGGGTTATTGACACATGATTAAATGGATGGATTTCAAAATAAGCACGCTGAATGAAATCAGCCAGACAAAGAAGAATGCATGTTATACAATTCCACTCATACACAAGTCTAGAACTTATAAATTAAACTAAAGATAGAAATTAGATGACTGATTTCTTCTGGATAGGCAGGGGCAGGAAAGACAGGAAGGAAGTAAAAAGAGACATAAGGAAACTTTGGGGGTGATGGATGTGCTGATTATCTTGATTGTGGTGTTCGTTTCACGAAGTTTCAATACTATTAATAACACTATTGGGCTCCCTCTTTTGTTTTTGTTTCTATATGGAGAATAGCTCAATTGTACATTTTCATTTCATACTCAATATTTTACAGCAACTAATTTATTTGCCAAATAAATGTTTTTTCTAACACTTCCCAGTGATATGAGACAAGTTTGGATGATTTATTTAAACACTAGAATATGACAGATTCCATCTCTAGCTGGAGTTTTCACTGCTAGCTTACATTTAAAAAATGACCACCCCTACAAAATCTTAAAATATGCAATGATTACATAAACCTCTATTCCCAAAGCCATTACAAAGGAGATATATTTTTGGAAGAGAGTGGAATATATTAAACACTGTGAACTTGATAGCTCATATAGCCATTTGGAGGAAATGCTAACACATGTCAAGGTTTCTTCACCTACCTATGTTCGGTCTGCTAATTAACTCTCCTTCATGTATTTTTTCTCACCACTGTAATGCACAATGATTATCAATAACAATGAAACTGCATTACAACCCACAAGTGCTGCTCTAAAAATGTTTTACTGAGATTAATTCCATCAATGGAAAGAGGCATGCATGCAAGGAAACACCAGCTATCATCCTCCTCTATGCTGTATTGTTTCTGAAAAGAGGAAAACCTTCGAAAATTTAGCTGACTAGTGAATAGTCTCTTAAAATTTTAAAATTGTCCTCAAGAATATTAATATATAATTAGACATAATGTGTGACTTCTGAATTCATAATGGGACAGATTTTGTCCCATTGAATATATGCTTTATTACTATTCAAAGAAGCATTTTACCAGTTCCAGTTTTCTGAAATCTTTTTGATCACTAACATTAGCTGTGGTATACATATGTATTCTTTCTTTTATATATCATAATGTGCTTAAATATTAGGTATGAGCAAATATATTTTGAATGCAGTAGAATCCATATGTAAATGTATCTTGGTACATCACTTTGGAAACTAAAGAATCCTTAAAAAAAAAAAATTCCTACATAAAAATTCAATGTCCCCGACCGTTAGGAGAAAAGAGCATACATAAGGAGGTCATGATAAAATGTTTCAGTCTTAGACACACAAACACACACACACACATATACACACCTGGTTTAATAAAGATGATTCTCTGCGATGGGCACCCTCAGCAATTGTGCCAAGCTTGATTAGTGACGTCTGTCTTGGTTATAGAAGAGAGATTTGGCAATCTTTCTACAGACCACACCATTTAGAGAGAAATCATACTGTAGTTACTGGTGAGTGCTAAAAAAAACTTCATTAAAAGAGAGAGGCATTTTTCTTTATTTTCTCAGAAAAGTGGCTTCAACCATTCATTATGTTGAACTGTGTATTATTAAAAGTTGTAGCTCCTATAGGACTGTTGTGAGTTCTAATTTTCTTCTGTACTTAAAACACACACTGTTAGTAGTTTAGAATGTTTGTCAACTGAAAAAGGATTCTATTCTGTCATTCCTTTCAAAGGAGCTGGAATTAAGAGGTGAAACACCCTTGGTTTGGAAGTCACTATTTACAAAACTTATCCTGAGTTATTTCTTCCTTTCTCCAGACAAATGTCTCCTAACAGAGTTTTGGCTGGAGAAACACAGGAATTGAAGGCTACATTTTCCTCTTCTAACACCAGGTCAGATTCTGAATACAATACTGGTCTTGGAGCCTCAGTTAAGATCAGAGCCATTGTTCAAAAAGAGGATTTGAGAGGCCTGCCCCGTGGCACAGGAGTTAAGTTCACATGTTCCGCTTGGTGGCCCGGGGTTCACCCGTTTGCATCCTGGGTGCGAACATGGCACTGCTTGGCAAGCCGTGCTGTGGTAGGCATCCCACATATAAAGTGGAGGAAGATGGGCACAGATGTTAGCTCAGCGCCAGTCTTCCTCAGCAAAAAGAGGAGGATTGGCAGCAGATGTTAGCTTAGGGCTAATCTTCCTCAAAAGAAAGAAAAAAAAGTTTAAAAAGAGGATTTGACGATAAATTATCCCATGTTCAATCAAAGAAAAGAATACATGCATGCATGCACGCAGATACATATACAATTTATTTGTTTGATTTTTGTCAAAATAGATTCTCAAGTTGGAGATGAGAGGAGAAGGAAGGTCGAAGTACTTTGTGTCAGGTCACATGCTTAAATCAATATGCCACCTCCCAAATGATACCGGGCAGGCAGCACGTTTGGGAGATTCCAGAGGAGGTTTTGTTCTTGCTCATTGAGGTGTATTAGGCAGGGTGATCATATACTTTCTCTCTCGATGAGACTGTTGTTAAGTGTTCCAGAGAAATGAGAGGTGTAGTAACTCTATCATTGGGTCAAGGAACTATGAGATAACATGGAAACAAACCTAGGAATCTGAAGTTTATTATAAATTTCACTCAGATGTAAATTCTGGTTCTGCTTCCTCAAACTATGTGACTTTAGACAAATCTACTTAGTTTATCTGAACGTCTGCTTTTTCATTTGTACAATGGTGATGATAGTCTCATCTCCAAGCATGGGTGTGAGGATTAAAGAAATGAGTTAAAGTATATAAGATTCTAGCTGAGAACCAGGAACATTGCAAGCATTTAATAAAAATTACTTTTTGGTCATTTATATCTCAAAGTGAGTCAGCTCAAATATTATTCCTTGAAGTTTTACTTTCTAAAGTTTTCCTCTACTGAGAACTAAAACTTCTTTCCTCTGGGCCTTCAGAATGCATTGTTTTTGCCTCTGTGCCACCCAAACATACACTATATTCTGCCTATTCTGTCTTGACTTGTGATTGATTCTGTAGCTGCCTATTTTGTCTACAGCTGTGGGCACTAAGGTCTTGTCATACCTGTCCTTTTACCACACATGCGATCTATCCGTGTGCCTTGCACAGAGTAGGTAGTCAATGAATGTTGAGTGCATTGCATTAAGCTCATCATAACCCCAGGGACTTAACAGCTTTTATTACCTTTTTTTTTTTTTTTTCAAATCTGACATTGAATTTCTAGGCAATCTGAAAGAAGTTATGTGTTCTCTTAATGATTAATTTACTATTTCTTTAAAATGTGGTGGTTTGGGGAAAAATAAGAATTTCAAAAGCAAGCGTGTATTTGAGGCTAAACATATTTGACCTTAATTTAAAAATAAACAAACTGAAGCAGAGATGCAGAGGTACAAAGGGAAAACTCAGAGGTAAAGTTAATTAGACATTCTCTCTTGTAGCCATAAATACTAAGAAGTGAGCACAGCTCAGCCCCTTCAATCTTGAAGTTGACCATTAATCCTTCCTAGGCTAGTGTGGGTCTAAGGTTTGTACTGCTGTCAAGTGATGTTATGCTCAGGAAAATGGTTGAATGATATTCTTCCTAAGGGAGGAAAGCAGACTGGGCTAATTCACTTATTTATTCACTCAACCAGGAAACAATTATTAAGAACCCACTATGTGCCATGCATACAAAGGGATAAAAAGTGAATGAGACATCCTACTTACTCTCAAAGTCTAAAGGGAAGAGGTAGTAATATACAAGCAATTACAATATCCTGTGGTGAGTGCTAAGACAGAGCTCCATATAGAGTGAACGAGCAGGAGTGTTGCAACTCTGATATGTAGGATGGCTCTGTGTTTAAGAAGCACTAGATTTAAGCAGAATTATTAAGATGACTCATTCGAAAACAATTCTGGAATCATGGCAGGTATTTTTTCCATTGTGATAATAAAATACAGAGTATCAAAATGATGAAATGCCTTACCTCAAATAAATTCTAGTTAGTGCGGCCAGGATTTAGTTTGTACATGCACTGATTTTTAACTCTCAGACTTTTTATACCTCATCATATCTTTGATATTAATTAAAGTTATTACCTGTGTGCAATTTAAAGAGTAGTTTTTAAAAAGTCAGGTTAGTCCATCAGCTAGTGAATGGATGAACAAAATGTTGTATATCCATACAATGGAATGCTAGTGAGCCGTGTAAAAGAATGAAATACTCCTCCATGCACTATCATGGATGAAGCTTGAAAACATTATGCTCAGTGAAGGAAGCCAGACACAAAAGACCACACATTGTAAATCACATCGTATGAGTTTCCTAGGGCTGCCATAACAAAGTATCACAAACTGGGTGGCTTAAAACAACAACAGGCATAGTTTCACAGTTCTGGAGGTTGGAAGTCTGAGATCAAAGCATTGACAGGGCCATGCTCCTTCTGAAACTTATAGGGGAGAATGCTTTTGGGCATCTTCCTACCTTCTGGTGATTTCCTGGCAATTCTCAGCATTCCTTTGCGTGAAGCTGCAGCACTTCAGTCTCTGCTTCTGTAATATCACTTGGCATTCTCTCCCTGTATATAAGGACAACAGTTATATCGGGTTAAGGATCCACTGTACTCCAGAATGACTTCATCTTAATTACATCTGCAAGGACCCTATTTCCAAAGAAGTTTACATTCTGAGATACCGGCAGTTAGAACTTCAACATATGTTTTTGGGGCCCACAATTCAATCCATACACTCATTTAGATGAAATATCCAGAACAGGCAAATCCATAGAAGCACAAAATAGATTCATGGCTGTCAGGGGTTCGGGGGAGTACAGAATGGAGAGTGACTTTTTAATGGATAGGAAGTTTTCTTCTGGGGTGATGAAAATGTTTTGGAGCTAATAGTTGCAACAATTGAACAACACTGTGAATGTACTAAATGCCACCGAATTGTGTAGTATAAAATGGTTAAAATGGTAAATTTTATGTTATGTATATTTTATCACAATAACGAGTAAATGAATGAATGCCAAGTCAAGTTATTCTTGTTTCCCTTGGTCACACTTAAACAGATTCATCTTCCATTTTGAGTGCTCCACCCACTTTAATATTCCTTCTCCTCCTACTTCCTTCCTACCACAAACCCTAGAGTCAGCTTCTTGCCTCCTTGCTGTATTTCTCTCACTTTCTTAGAGAATCCTCCACTCCACGTGTTTCTCTTCCTCATTTAACCCAAATTACTCTAAATACTTTGCTTATTTAAGTTCCTACACTCAAGTTTCACTACAAACAGAATCTCCTTGTGCGTTAATGACTGAAGAACAGTGTGGTTTTCCTACTCTTACCAGCAACTCTCCCTACCCTTCTGCTATAGAATTTAATATCCCCACATAAAAGGGGTCAATGGTAAGAATTTCTTGTCCCGGAAATGAAAGCATTTGGCCATTTTTCTACACGTTGACTTTAAGGTCTCCCCAGTGTTAAGCAATGTCCACTCTGTTTCGCTCTGTCAACTCACTCATATTGGTGGGGACCAATTCCTACTGGACCATGAATCTTGGCAGCATGCAGCCGGAGAGCATATTAGGAAGACAGCAAGCAGGAAAAAGTTTGTTTGCAAATGGTGTGAAAAATGATCTTAATGAAATATATGCAACAGGAACGTTAGATCCTCCTTGCTTCCAGGGATAGTTCCTACTAAACTCCTTGAGTTCACATATTTTGCTTTCTTTACTTCTAAGTTTTTAGCTCAATAAGCAAGTAACAGCCATTGTAAATTTGTAGTAAGTAATAATAATAAATTATAACAATAGTTAATGTTGGGGAGTAGACCTTATTTCCCTTTAGCCTGACATTTCTATATGGATGAATTTTGACTAGAGTTACACTCCAGCAAATTGGTGAGTGAAATTCATTGGTCCATGTTCGTGAGTCATTTTGTTAAACTGTTGCAATCACTGGGGATGCATACTCTTTACTCCTTTCCTATCTGCCCCAGACCAGTGTGAGACAGCATTCCTGGGTAAGGAAATCTACTCTGTGCACTCAAACTTTCCTTGAATGTGCTTCTACAGTACCCACTTGTAGAGGGCCTGGGGATAATGCTTGCAAGTCCTTTTGCCTTCACGTCAAAGCTACATTCACCTTTTAGCTTATCAGAAATATAGCTGAAATTTTTTCCCTACTTATTTTGTGTACACGGGTTCCAAATTAAGAAGGTACAAAGGGGAAAAGGGATTTGTATTGACATTCTAATATTCCAGCTTGTATTTATTGTAAATTTATGTGCCAGTCATCGTGCTAAGCACTTTATCCAATTTAATCCTCACAACAACCCTACGCTCACACTGGAGGCAAAGTATGGAGAATTTCTTCTTTCTTTTTAACAGTTCCCCTTGGTCTTCAGTTTAAGTTTCTTTAGCTCCTTTTGTCTATCAAGGATAGTTATTAATATGACCCTGCTTCACTCGGAAAAACTTACACCAATCTGAATTATATTTCCTAGGCATGGAAAGGTTTAGAAAGGCAGATTACTCAGGACACCTCAGAGCAAAGTCCAGACTTCCTAGAAAGACATAGATGGTCACTAAGAATATTAATTCATGCTTATCATTCTGCTAACTTTCCTGAGAAGAGATTCATGCTCACTGGAAATCAAATTGTTTGCCAGTTTTAATTATTTAAAATGATTCTTTGTCAAGCCACATGTATTCCAAAACCTCTCTTGCCCTGCTTTCTGTGAGCTGAATAGTTTTTATTTCACTTAATAGTCTGCCTAGTGCCCATTATATCATTGCTCCTAAATAAGTAATAACACAAATCTATATCGTTGCACACTGGAGAAACTTTAGAATCATCTGATTAAAGATTTTTTAAATGCTTTTAGATAAAAATCAGGCATAACAACATTTCCACCAATACATAAATACCCAAACTCTTAAAACATGGTTCAGGAAGAAAGCATCATTGCAATTTCAACTGAAGTGTCAATATCTGGTACCATTATGTCCTGCTGATGTTAAGAAACTAGAGATGTGAAAATTAATGTCTGCTTGCAGGGAAACAAAGGAACAACTGTGGGAGAAAAATCAGAGATGCCCCTGATAACGAAACTAGGAAAACCATAGCCAAAAACCTGAGGGGGGCTAGTCCATCAACATCATTTTACCTTCAAAAAGCTCCCACTTTGCCCACCCCTCAAGCAATTTACACTCAGCTCCTAGGAAACCCAGCAGCAGCATTTGGCTCAAGGTGAATACATCTGCATAGATTTCCTCGTGGGTGATTTTATTGATTTCTCTGCCTTGTCTCCCCTCATAGTGAGCACTGACAAGTCACAACACCAGAGTGGCTTGGAGAAGCAGACAAGTCTAAATTGGAATTTCCTTTTAAAAACGCGGTGGGGCTATCTTGAGAATAGGTTCAGAACAAAGCAGAAAAAAGACAAAGGAGGATGGGAATTTTGTTCATCTAACTCAGGAGTTATGGGGGGCATCATAAGCTGATATGCTCATTATATAATTGTAACATGCAAAATCAGCTGTGTTTAGATGAATAACATATGCTACCAGGGAACTCAAAGTCTCAAGAAGGAAGGTAATTCCTGCCAGCTGTATAGCATTAATGCTTGCTCTTTGGAGTGGAACCAACATGCCCTTTTCTATTTGCATCAAGATGCACAAAGAGAAGGGCAGTTGTTTCTACGAGCCAAGATTGGCATTTTGGTGCTTTCGGCTCAAGGTCATAGGAGAGTCTGCCTGGGAGCCTCTTTGTCAGTCTCTAATTGCCAGGGTCTCCCCACATGCTTGCAATATAGAGCCAAATAGGGAAACTAAGCTAGTTGTCCAGTTGGAAGGTCAGGGAACATTTCTAAGCTTGCTCTTAGATTTTTTTCATAGTAGAGCCGAGCAACTCTGAACACTAGAGGGAGTTCTGATTTTGCTCAGAGTCCGGTTTTCATTTTGAAATTAAGTATTTAAGTATCAAAAGAGAAAAGTTAACTTACTTTAAAGGGCACAGACTTTTTTATTGCAGGTTACTAATACATAGGGAAATTAATTTTTTTCTGTTGGGCAAAGGAAGAGAGGTTTCACCTTCTTTCTCAGTGTGGAATGAGTCAGAGCACAGACCTTTGGCTTTAAAAGACTGATGTAGATGGATGCATGTGAGAGACTCTCCAGTTTACTCAGCTTGAACCATCCTCAGCCTGCTAACATATACATTTATCCCATGATAGATTTTTTTTACATGATGTCTGAACCAAGTACTGAACTTTTTAATATTTCCAGAATTGGAACACCAATTGGAAGGATTGGGAGTTTGCCAGAAGTTTAGAGCTGCTATTTCTTACAGAAAAGGAAGAAGAACAAAGCGTGAATTATATGCATTTTTCTCTAAATACATTATGCTGAACCAAATTATGAATTATTCAAGTAATAATAATTCCACAAAAATGAACTTAACTGTTTAAGTAAAATTTTATTTAAGTAGCTCCTTGTTATACATATAAAAATATGGAAATGCAAGCTGGGTTCGGAGAGCATACTTTGATATTCAAACTTGCTTTTATTTATTAATAGCTGGCAAAGGATATGTAAAAAGGACAGAGATTCTTCACGCATTAGTCCTGCCATATATTTTTTGTCCTCATTACACAACTAAAAGAGAAACATTTCTATGAAAGGAACTGCACTTAATTTTTTCAGTTTATATCCATCTCTACAATACAACTCTTTATCATTTTCAATTCTTTTCATTATGTTTTAGTCTTGGAATAGAACTAGACCCACGAATATCTAGATTTTTGTTCTGTATGTATATAGAGTATATAAATTTTACTCTACAAATGCAAATATGAAAAAAATGTTATATCATTTATTTTAATTAAATGGAATCTAACTCCAGGCCCCATTCCTGGCTAATAAGAAATTCTATCTCAGGGGCTGGCATGGTGGCGCAGTGGTTAAGTTCCCACGTTCCACTTCTCGGTGGCCTAGGGTTTGCCGGTTCGGATCCCGGGTGCAGACATGGTTCTTCTTGGAAAAAGCCATGCTGTTGTAGGCGTCCCACATATAAAGTAGAGGAAGATGGGCATGGATGTTAGCTTAGGGCCTGTCTTCCTCAGCAAAAGGAGGAGGATTGGCAGTAGTTAGCTCAGGGTTATTCTTCCTCAAAAAAAAAAAAAAAGAAATTCTATCTCAATTTTTTCCCCTAATTGTCACCATTCTCCTACCACAAGTCGTGTGAAGATCCTATGGAGTTTAGTATACAAAGGTAGGAGTGAAAGATTTGGCATAACAAATTTGAGAATCTCTTCTGGTCCCAGGTTTCGGTGAGACATCCACTGCATAAGTCTCCATAGTCTTTTGAATGCTGAGAGCACCTTTTCCTGTGGTTTCAGAAGATTTTTAAACCATGGTAACATCTCATTTATGTCCCGCACCATCCTAGACCTGCTGCCTTTTCTTCAGGTGCTGCAGATAACTGCGTCAGGTGGCCCAATCCCTTGCCATCCCAAGATCTTGCATTTGTTTTCCCATTTTACATAATCTTAGGCCCATTGAGCCCACTTCTTTCTTCTTAAAAGCACCCATCTGTCATATTTTCCAAGAGTAACTTCTTGCCCTGGGAACTCAGACTTTCCAAAAATTAAATCCAGCAAAGAAAATTATCTGCAAACAACTTCTGCTTTCAGCTTGGTAAGAGAAATCTTTTCTGAGTAAGGAAGAACAAAGAGATCTAACTGCTCTCTTGAAATAAGACGTGGAAAAATATTTTAAGAACAAAATGCAAATTAACATCTTAATATATGGTGCTGCCACATTTCTACGTTTTCTGAAATTTGTACAATATAGTGTACTATCTTCTTAATTGGGAGAATATAGTTTTTAGAGAGTGCACTTCCTTTTAAGTTATTTAAACCAGAAGGATGTAATAAAAAGGAGTTTTCAAAGGAGGACTAATCGGCTGCACGGTTTTTAGACTTTTCAAACACTGCATGATGTTGTTTTCCAATTCCATTGTCTTAATAGCATTATTTTTCTCTAAATTACTAAGAAAAGGCATTCATTCTTTATCTTATTTTGGAAAAGTTTGACATTTTTAAACCTGATTGAATGTCTTCAATTTTTCTAAGTATCAATTTTGATTTCCAGACTTCCAAAACAAAGCAGGCCAATCCACATTATTACATCAGTGTATCTAGGAAAGCTAGGAATCAACTTAGGATTCTACAAACTGGCTGTTGAGCAAGGATGATATTCAGATGATGATATTTAATGACCAGTATGGCAAGAACACTGACCAATCAGAGCAGACCTATGCCATAATTCCTTAAAGGCTGGATAACCACCCTGATACTGGGAAGCATCACCAAGGCTCTCTGGGTTGACTGAGATGATCATTAGACACTTCACTCCGTACAAATTTGTTTTAAGTAATTAGGTTGAGGAGACCATGTTTTTCCAGTATTGATGGATTTGTTGGGACAGCTGTCACCTCTTCTTATAGCTTACAATTCAGGCAGTATTTGCAGCAATGAAGTGCCAACAAGGAGGAACTCTTGATCCAGACCACAAATCTCCAGATAAAGTGGATGCCTTTTCAAGGTCTCTAATTTTTGCCATAAACAGGCTTGCTGACACAGATAAGTGGGGGTCCTCATAATCAAGAAGCATAAGTTTGACAGGGAATTCTTCAATGGCTCGAACTCAATTGATTTCCCCAGGAAAATAAATACCCAAACACTTAGAGGCATAGGTACTTGGTGTCCCTTCTGGCTGCTAGGTCACAGGCAACTTTAAGTCCAGTTTCTTTTACGTTTGGCCATATGTCTGTTTTATACTGTGAGTTTTTAGGTCTCTACCTTAGATAGATTAGAATAGAATATTGGCTACATTTCTCTAGACTAGCATTGTCCAATAGAACTTTCTGTGATGATGGAAATGTTCTATATCTATCTGTGCTATTTAATATGGGGTGGAATGAGGGGAGGGAGAAATATTCCTCTACCCTTCTAGGTTCTTCTGCTAGTCTAAGAATTAAATTGACATAGGACAGAATAACAGGAGAAAATCAAAGAAATCTAACAAATTGCATACATGTGAGAATCCCAGAAAAACTGAATAACTCACCACAATGGCTGAAGCCACCACCTTAAATACAATCTTCAGCTAAAGACAAAGGAGGATGTTGTTTTGGAATTCAAAGGACAGGAAGGCAATTCATGTGGAGATGGAAAAGCAAATGTTTCATAAACAAATATTTGTCATGCAAAGACAAAGAGATTTGGAGAGGACTCTGATCAAATGGGCCTTGCTAGGTTCCTCCCTGTCCACCACACCTAGTTCATATTATACTATAGTTATCTACAGTGAAAGCTCCTTCCTGGATCAGGCCTTCTATCTTAAATTCTTTTAGGCAGTTTAGGGGGAGGTCAAAGTTTCTTCCTGAATCTTTTGTTCTTAAAAACAATCAAGTTAAATAGATACATATGGGGTGGCAAAATCTGCTCCCCTACAGTAGCCACTACCCACATGTGGTGATTTGACCCTTGAATGTAGCTAGTGCGACTCAGGGAATGAATTTTTGTTTTCATTTAATTTTACTTGATTTAAATTTAGATTCAAATAGCCATTTGTGGCCGCCACATTGGACAGCACAGCTCAAGAATCATTAAACCGCTCTTAAATAGAATTTCAATTAAACAAACAGATTATTCTTTATATTTGAGATTACATTCTGATAAGGTCTGAAGTTCCAAGAAGACATTCAAAATATATCTTTTGATTGCATAAATGCTTTCCTGACAAGAATATAAACTCAAAAACAGAGATGTACTCCACTTAACGGTGACCATTAATCATGAAATGATATCTAAAATCTATATCATTTGCATGCCTGTCATTTAGGTAAAAAGCTAGATATTGCCTACCATTTCCCTCTCAAACAAGTGAGATTTAACAGTGGAACTATGAGTAGAATCCTGCCAAGTCCAAGAAAGAATCAGGTAGCAGGAGGTAGCTAGATGATTAGAAACTCAAGGGGGCAATGGTGGGAACCTTGGTGAGGTCTGCTCAGCAGAGACACCACAAAGAGTGTAGGTGGAGAGGATGCCAGAGTGAATGCTGCAAAGGCCAGGATGGAGATGCACAGAGAATAGTATTATTGTGCCAAAAATAATATTAATAACAGCAAACATTTGTTTGTGGCAATTACAGTGGCAGGATGATGTGCTAAGCACTTTCAACATTTTAGAAACACCAGAAGTAAAACCACTGGACATTGAAATAGTAATTAGTAAAAGCTTATTATTTGCACAAAAATCAGTGCACAAAGTAGGAGCCTTCAAATTCAAAGACCGCTATGAAGCTCAGGGGCATGACGTTACAGGATGGCTTATAAAGTGAAAATGAGGAAGTTGTTTAACCTTTACAATGATTGGTTATTACAGTGGGCTTTCTAGATGGCAGGGGATTGGTTAAAAGTGATTATCTTGTGTCATTTTTAGGAAGATGACTTATGTTTCTTTTATGATTATCAAGGCGTTTTGCAAGAAGTAGTCCAAGTTAAGTTTTGCTTGTTTTGCAGAATAAGCTAAATTAAGTTTCACTTACGTGGCTTAAATGGTTTTGTGTGCTCAGGAAATTTTCAAGTCTGGTCTCCAATTTGTATTTAATTTTAACAGTACCTAACACACATCATTATCTTTCATCTGGTAACAATCCAATGATGCAAGTGCTAGTCACATCCCCATTTTACAGAGATTAAGTATCTCACTCCCTGCCATGACAGTCAAGAAACAAATTGATACTTTGGAGTAGGGTTAAGGAAGCCAGAGTAATGCAAGAAAGGTGTGGAAGGAACTAGCAGATGGACACAGAGAGATTTGAAACCAGATTAGCAGGACAATGAAATATGGAAATATTGAAACAGAGCAGTGAAATATTGGAGCTAATCATAATTAGTAGAGTTTACCAGCAACTCCACCATAAAGACCTCTATTTAAAGACACATTTTATCTGGTACCAGCCAATCCATATGGAGGTACTCTGGATTTATACCAACCTCCAAACTTCCTATTATCAGAGGAAGATAGATTGGGCTTCCCAAGGCTGTGTCTGAAGTATTACTGACTGCTTACATTGGTGGTTCAATTTGTTCAGAAAAACAGTAGAAGAGCTGGTATTGACTCAATCATTTGTAAATTGCATTGAGATGCTTTAATATGTTAGCTTTTTAAAACTATTGTGTGTTTCAAGATTTAATGCCAGTTAAAAAAATCTACTTCTTTTTCTAATAACTGTGCTCATCAGAAGCAATCGTATATTCTATTAAGTTCAGATGAAAGAATTGGAAACAAATAGTATTAAGGGAAAGTCACCACAGCCGTCCTGGTTGGCAGTTGTATAATCTGCAGCAATAATTATTAACCTGCAGTGGGGCTGGCAGACGAGACACTGCCCACACGGCCACCCCTCCTCACAAAGACGCATGTGCAGATTCTGACACACCTTCCCTCGGTCATCAGAGTTGAGAATTGCCAGGGGATTTAGGTGACAACCACTAGCAGGGCATATTATGCTACTAGAAATCCCAAGGATTTGATTCTCTCCATCCTACAGTCTGTGAAATGTGTATTTTATAATATGCATAAACATTGGGATGTCAAAGTATGTCGATTTCAGTACTCATTTAGAAAACAAAAAATAAGAACAAACAAAAAACCCTTATATTTCAGATTCAGATCTCCTGGAAATAGGTTATTTTGGGGGAGAACTCTGTGGGTGGCTTTAAGTTCTTATTTTTGCACTAGGAACACAGCTGTCACTTGTAACAAAATCATGGAAAAGAAAGTCCTGGTGCAGTTGGCCATTTAGTCCACAGCCAGGAGGCAGCTCTTCACAGTGTATTCCCTGGTGATTTGTCCAAATGAGTTTAAAATAACTAAAATGATGAAGCCAGAAACACTTTCACTGAGATACTATTAAATAGTCTAATAGGATTTAATTGCTCCCATAGTTTTACCAGATTCATCATCTGGTGCAAAGAAGTAAAAGCAAATTTTGAACATTTAATTTAGCAATTTGTTTTTAAAAATGTATACAGCATTTTGGTGATCTGAAAAGTCAACATAGAAATCATCAGCCTAGAAATTAACTTGGGATATTTAAGTTTAGAAATCGAGGAAAATAACTGAAGATAGAAAATGCTTTGACAATACAAGAGATATTTCTGTGGCTGGTAGAATCATAGGAAGAATATACCAGCTGTTTAGTACCAGGCTTCAGCCAGCCCAGTGGCTTAGTGGTTGAGTTCGCATGCTCCACTTTGTTGGCCCAGGGTTCGCCGGTTTGGATCCTGGGTGTGAACCTACACAGTGCTCATCAAGTCATGCTGGGGTGAGGTGGCATCTCACATAGAAGAACTAGAAGGACCTACAACTAGAATTTACAACTTGTACTAGGGCTTTGGGGAGGCAAAAAAAAAAAAAAAAAGAGGAAGATCGATAACAGATGTTAGCTCAGGGCCAATCTTCCTCACCAAAAAAAAACCAAAAAAAGCACACCTAATACCAGCCTGCATATTTATTTAATATTAGGCTTCATAGACTAGACACAAAGTAGCAAAACTAGCTCAAGACAAGATTTTTAAGCAAGCGAAAGTATTCTTCACCAGGCTTCACTCATTTTCTCTCCTTTAGTTTCTCTTCTTCATTGGCCCAGTGATTTCTGCTACAACTTTGCCACATTAACTCCATCCTCTTAAAACATACCCCATACAAAATTTATTCCTTTCTTTTCTATATCCCCTTCTCCAGGATCTTCAAATATCAGCTGTCCTGTTTTCCATTCCATCAGATATTTGCTCCTTATCAGGTAAGCAATGAAAAAATCTGATAAGCAAATTAGTGTTTATGAAAAGTGTTAGATTCCATATATATACTTTTCTATACTTGGTAAGAATTTATAATTTAACCTTCTTTTTATCATAAAAGGGAGTGGCAGTATAATGCCAACACAGCAGACCCCATCAGGGAAATGTGTGATATTACAAGAATTTATTTGAAAATAATAGGCTTAAATCCCAGAATATTTTACCCATGAAATCAATTTTATAAAGTCTAGTTAGGTGACCAGCTGGCCTATATAAGCCTAATTAACCCATAATATCTTTTGTATCACTGTACAGTGTTCTGTTGTTGCCAAGAGAAATCCTCAGTTTCAAACGAGAATGTATGACTACTGAAGCCAGCAAGTGGGTCATCTCCCAGCTTGAAGGCTAGTTTCCAGAACAGAACCTGCCTTTCGCAAGCAAAACTTCCATGACCTCTCCATCTTTGTGGTTACAATGTTAAAAGGGGCAGTAAGGGATGTTTAGTCTAAAAGGAAGTAAAAGAGGTTGGGACAGAAGTTGACGAAACGATATTGTAGTTGAGAGAACGATTAAGCATGCGTTCTAAAGAAGATCAAAAACAAAGAATAGGCGCCACCCCGTGGCCAAGTGGTTAAGTTCACACTCCGCTTCCGAGGCCTGGGGTTTCACCAGTTTGAATCCTGGGCGTGAACATGGCACAGCTCATCAGGCCATGCTGAGGCAGTGTCCCACATAGCACAAACAGAAGGACTTGCAACTGAAATATACAACTATGTACTGGGGGGCTTTGGGGAGAAGAAGAAGAAGAAGAAGAAAAAAAGAAGATTGGCAACAGATGTTAGCTTGGGTGCCAATCTGACAAAAAAAGAAAAAGAATAGAGTTTCTGAGTATGCAATAATTAAGAATTTTATCATGTTCCTTCTGTCCACTATGGGACTCAATGCAATGCTAAATTGATTCTCACCTGGAATATTTTCTGCATGTGCCAATTTCAAAAAGCTACTTAGGTGCCATAGATATATATTATATACATATGCATATATTGAAATAAATTTCTAGGTCCAAGATGGAGCCACTCCTACCCAGGGTGGCACGTCAGCAAACTGAAACTTAGATAACTTCTGTGTCCCTGAAAATGTTCCACTTGACCAGAAACATGGTAGAACCAGTCAGCCCATGCCCAAACACCAAGCCAACTCTGGGCCTTCTCACCCCGAACGAGGTCGACTGGGTGGCCCCAGCCAAACAGATAGTTTGTACTTTTCTCTTCCTTTTTCCTTACTTTTTCTCCCACAGAAGCTTCTTCTCTTCCACCCCATTTTGCTCTTCTCCAAAAGGAGACTGTTCACTTCATGAAGTGTTAAAGTTTGTTTGTACCACCTAAATTGTCTTCTTTCACCGTTTTTTAACAAACAGGTTAATAGTTTCCATGGGCATTTCTGCTTTTACTAATAACATAGCTAGACTAAAAAATATATATATAAGTATGTATATATATATATATATATATATATATATATATATGTATATGTTTAGCCACAATCAGCTTTATTTGATTTATTCTGAACACAGACTGACATCATTTGAAATTAAGTTCTAAAATTTGGCGCATTTTCTAAAGGAAACATAGAATTTTTAGTTCTTATTAAGTGATAAAATATACTTTAGAAAGTGAAAATTACAGACTTTTGAATACACGCATGTTTACCTAAGGGAGAGTTTCTATGTTCTCATAGGCATTTATATTTTGTCATAATCTATATTTGTCTGTATTTGTCATAGTCTGAGTCTCATAAAATGTAATTTTTAGTCAATAATATTTAGAATCTGTTTTTACTGTTCATTTGCTTTTGATGAGCTTATTATGTAGTTAAAAATGAAGAAATGTATAGAATGAATAAAAAATTGAACGTGGGGATTCTGAACAGTTTGCAGCGGCTCTGCAATGTTTTTAGGATATTGTCAGTAAAGAGACTCTTCTGTTGTTAGTGCTTTATAGATTACTGATTTATTCACTAATTAAAGAAATCCTAATTGGCCACCTACAAAATGAATAACAGTGTCCTAGTGGATGTGACATCCCGGAGAAAGGGCTATGCTGCTGAGAGATGTTTATCTATGGTCAAAGTCCTGCAGGGGCACTTCATTTATCAAGATACAAGTAAACATACATAAATTAAAAAACAAATGACTTTTCTTACTAATTGATTGGTTAATGAGCTAATTAACAGAACAAGGCTGTTCTAAATATTAACTTATTTAACAATTTTAAAGGAAGTAGATAATATGCTGGTTAAAAATATTTAGCTTTTGTTCTTAAGAAAGTAATTTACCTGTATTACTATGCTATGCCCTGAATAAATCTACCCAGCATTTCCATATTATTAAAAAATTTTATAAAGTCTCTCAAATTTCATGTATTTACCTCATTTGGCAGATTATACTAAATTAATGGGCTTTCCTGACCTGCTCATTGTCACACAATTAGCAGCAGAGCAGGTACTAGAAAACCAGTTTTCCTGAGTTCTAGGACTCTCTGCCTTTATACGTATTAGCTTCTTCCCGTATTAGCTTCTTCCTTGTCTTTGCTTTTGAATTCTTCCTCTTTTTTCACCTTTTATTTTCTTTTTATTATCCTAATTTATCACTACTAGAAAACACCTTCATTGGTAACATTGCCTGGGCTTCAAAAAGAGAATGTTGGAGAAAAACCTTCAACAACTTGAAGATCCATTAAAACGAAAGGGTTTTGTGTAACGCAGGGTTTCCTTGGGTGGGTATAGGTAAATGGACCTCTTACTAGAGAACCATCACACTGAACTCTACTTGCCCAGAGACTTGCAGCTCTTTCACTTTTTTTGCAAGAGTTAAAAATAAAAATGTGAAGCCAAAGCTTCTTTGCAATGCACGTTGCAACAGTGCAGGCGGACGGAAGTAGAGGTCTGCGGCTGGCCCTTCCCCTGCCTGCCTTCACCCACTGACCGTCAGCGACAATCTTCTACCGTTGTATGCTGTCATCGTGACACAGAATGAACTCAGAAAATTATTCTACTACTGGGTCTCTATTTTATTTGAAAAATGAATCAATGAATGGGAGATCAAAGGGAATATTTAAAGAGGACAGCAGTATCAATGTATCACACATAGCAATTTAGGAAATCTTAAAAAAATCAGATGATATCTTTATATCTTTCTACATTGTCTACAATGAGTTAGAAAAACTGCATATAAACAAAGTTAGGCAAGAAATATAAATTACTATAAATGAGAATTTTGAATTGTAGAAATTAAAGACACTAACAAGTTTGTGTTAACTGCAAACAATGTTAGAGATCACATAGGCTGTGATTATTACTGAATTTACATTAACATTATATTCTAAATCACAATGGCTTTAGCCATTTTTTGTGTGATTTTCATTTGCCAATTTCTTAGAGAGTGGAGTCTTTCCCGAGAAATGACTTAATCTATCTCCCCAATCTTTTTGAGAATCTCAGATTTTCTTGCCTATATCCTTGAATCGATCTGTGTTTCCTATTAAAATAGATCTGACTCTCCAGCAAAGATCTGTTTTGTGTGGCAGTCAGCACCACCACCACTCTCTTTTTCGGTGGGTGGAAGACTCTCTCCTGTTCATACCACCACCGACGTGCCCTCATTAGAGGTGCTGTGGTAGCTCAGTACGTCTTGAAACCAGAGGAAGAAGGCGCTTTTATTCTCTTTTTATGCTCAGACATGGGCACCCTGCTGCCAGCTGGCCTGGTCCCTAAATTATGAACTGGTGTAGTTCTTTCTATATAAACCCAACATCAACCACAACAAAACTTTAAATTTTCTCTGTCTACATTTACTTCCTAGGTGATATCCTCCTGTCTCATGGATTTAAATAGGGTCTATATGCTGATAGCTTCGAAATTTATAACTCCAACCTCATTCTCTCTTCTGAACTCCAGATGTGAAAATTCAGCAGCCCACTCAACATCTCCACTTGCACACCCAATAATCCCATCAGTCTCGACGTTTCCAAAAAAGACTCCTGAACCTCTTTCCTCACCTATTATTCTACATTTCAGTAAATGACATTCCATTTTTTTCCACTTGTTCAAGCCAAAGCCTTTAGAGTTTCTTAGACTGCTCTCTTTCTCTCACTTACCAAAGCCATTCTTTCAACACATCCTATTCATATGGGCTCTAAAATTTATCTAGAGCCTGACCACTTCCCACCTACCACCTTCACTGCTGTCACCCTAGTCCAAACCACACCATCTCTTACCTGAATTATGGTTCTACTAGTCTTCTCAGCGGTCTCACTACTTCTATATTTGTTTATTGACTGTATAATCGCCCGAGGCAGTCTTTTCAAAGCTTAAGCTGGATAATGTCACTTTTCTCTTCAAAACTCTAAAGACCCCCTCTCATTCAAGACACTTTGCTAGGGCCTCTAAGGCGCACATGATCTGACTCTTGCCGCCTCCACTCACTCTCTTTGACTTTCACTCCTGCCATTTTTCTCCCTTACTCCTGTGTGCCAGCCACTTCTGTGTGGCTTACTGTCACAGTCCCTTCATATTTCTGGTCAAATATCTTGTCACTAGGGACCTCATTATATAAAATAGCACATACTCTAGCTCTTTTGATTCCCCTTAATCTGGTTTAGTTGTTTCTATCACAAAATCTAGAGCCAATCTCCTTGGATTTCCAGCTCTGCCATTTAATAACTATCAATTTGGCCAAGACACTATGCCTCATGTTCCTCCTCTATAAAGTGAAAATACTAATAGTGTCTGTCTCATAGAACAATATCTGGAGTATAGTGTTACATGAGTGTTTATTAATACTACTATTATTTTTCTTACTATTATTCATAGCAGGTACTATCAACTGACATAGTATATATTTCTTTGTTAACACCTTCCCCCATTAGAATGTAAGTCCACGGGAGTACTTTATTTCGCTCACTGAATAACTTCCAGTGCCTTTAATAGTGCCTAGCACATGGCAAGTCCTCAATATGTGTTAGATGCATAAATGAATGATGATGGGAGTATTGAAAAACATTTCAGCTTTATTTATAGGCTAGTCCTAGAACTTTGGTTATACTCATCTTTATAAGAATAAGCCTTATAAGCTTTATAAGAATAAGCTTTCTGCTTGAATATAACAAAGATCAAGAAAAATCAAAACCTCTTGCCAACTAGGGAGAGCTATTAATACTGATATAGATGGAAGCCACTGCAAATATTGAGCTGTGTGAGTCCCAGGCGGTCCAGAGACTCAAAACCATCAGTGTGCCCTGCTTGTGACTAGGTACATCTACGATGTCATAGATTCAAGTAGATAATGCCACCAGAGTGAGAAACTTTCTCATTTTACCCAGTTTTGTCCATCTCTTTATACATTCTAGGTATTAGTCCTCTGTCAGATTTATGGTTGGCAAATATTTTCTCCCAGTCTGTAGCTTGGTTTTCATCATCTTAACAGGGTCTTTTGCACAGCCCAAGTCTTTCTTTTTTGATTTTGATGAAGTCCAGTATATCATGGATCATGGTTTTTCTGGATCATGGTTTGATGCTGTCTATCACTCTTTGCCTAGACATAGATCTTGAAGATTTTCTTCCACATTTTTTCTGAAAATTTCATAGCTTTACATTTTGCACTTAAATTAGTGATTCATTTAGAATTAATTTTTTGTATAGGGTATGAAGTTTAGGTTAATGTTCTTTTCTCCCCCTGTGTATATCCAATTGCTTCAGCACCATGTTGAAAACCATATTCCTTCTTGATTGGATTGCTTTTGCACTTTTGTCAAAAATCAGGGCATATTTATGTGGCTGTCTTTCTGGGTTCTCTATTCCATTCCACTGATTTGTGTGTCTGTCTCTCCACCAATCACACAGAGTCTTAACTAGTCAAATTTATGTCTGTGGAGCTGTTCACAATATTCACTTATTTTCTTTTAATGTCTGCAGAGTCTGTAGTGATATTCCAGTTTCATTCCTGATATTGGTGGTTTGCATCTTCTCTCTTTTCTTTCTCAATCTTGGTGGAGGTCTATCGATTTTATTGATCTTTTCAAAGAACCAGCTGTTTCATTGATGTTCTATTATGATTTGCCCTTTCTTTTTGTTGTTTTAACTTCTACTGAGTTCTGCTTTTACCCTTATTTGCTTTTTCTGCTCCTTTTTTTCCTCCTCTTTTTCTAGGTTCTAGATAAAAACCATACCTTGCAATTAATAATATTCTAAACATTCATTTTGTCAGTCCTTTAGGTGGCAGAGAACCTAAGGTGATGCCCTTTCTGGGATGGCTTGCCTCCTGTGACTGCTCGTATAGTCCTGGATATCACCACCCAACTTAGGAAAACTCAGAAGGGCTGTCGTAGCTCCGGTGCTCCCTGTGGGGTTAGCCCAGGCTGTCGTTGGGCCTGCATTGAACTTGACTTCCTGCTGTGCCCAATCCTGCTTTCTTCTTTCTAGGGCTCTTGTCCCCAAGGGCTTTCCATAATAAACATCTTTTGTGATAAACACCATGTCAAAGTCTCTTCTTGGTGAACTCAAACCTGCCACATAATTTGCCAGTGGTTGTCTCTTAATTAGAGTGCTTAGTTCAGTTTCACTTTTTAGTGCTGATATACTTGAATTAAATTTTACCTTCTTAGTTTGTGCTTTCAATTTATCTGTTTTCTCACTTTTATTTTGTCTCATTTTGCCTTGTTTTGGATGATAAAGATGTTTCTCCCCACCCTGTTTTCTTTTTATTTGGGAGATAGGCAGTGTTATTCCATTCTTTTCCCTTTCGTAGTCTGACATTACATTCTCTTTCTATTTATTTGTTAGTTATTCTAGATATTTCATTTTATATACCTAAAAAATTCTAATGTTTATTCAAATTTCTTTACTCTTCTATAAAATATTACAAGGAAATAAGAGCACTGTCACTCTAATACCTACCTTACCAAACATTATCCAGTATTTTAGCTTTCTCATTAATTTCAATCTCAAAAAAGGCATTAATACAGGCGTTATTTGTTTACGTCTACTCACACATTTACCAATTTTTTTGTTCAACGTAATTTTTAGCTTCTCAGAAGATCTACCTTTGATCCTCATCCCTTTGGCTGAAAACATCTACTAGACATTTCTTTCGCGAAAATTGATTGATGATAAACTCTTAGCTTTTACTGGTTGGAAAATGTCTTTATTTCACCCACCTTCTTGAATACTAGCTTTGTTTGTTGTACAATATTAGGTTGATACTTACTTTCTTTCAGCACCATGAAGATATTGTTTCCCTTTCTTTAGCTTATATTGTTACCTTTGAGAAGTCAGCTTGTAATTTATCCTTTTGTCTTACTGATTTTAAATTCTTACTGTTGTCTTTGTTATGCAGTTTGATTAATACACAGACATATTTCTTAATAATTACATGCTTAGAATTCATTGGGCTTCTTGATTTTCATGATTGATGTTTTATGATTTTCTAGCAAATTATCATCCTTTATCCTTGTTCTTTCAGAGTTAATTTTATTAAATTAAGACTTTATCTTTTTAGAGCAGTTTTAAGTTCATAGCAAATTTGAGGGAAAAATACAGAGACTTCCCATACATCCCCTGCTTGCATACATGTATAGCCTCTCCCATTATCAACATCTGCCACCAGAGAGGCACATTTTTTACAATTAATGAACCTTATACTGACACATCATCATCACCCAAAGGCCGTAGTTTATATTAGGGTTGACTGTTGATGTACATATGAGTTTGGACAGATGTGTAATGGCATGTGTCCATCATTATAGTATCACACAGAGTATTTTCACTTCCCTAAATATCCTCTGTGTTCCATCTATTCTCCTACCATCACAACTAACCTCCACCCCCACAACAACTGATCTTTTTACTGTCTCCATAGTTTTTCCTTCTCCAGAATGTCATAGAATTGGAATCATACAGTATGCAGCCTTTTCAGGTTGGCTTCTTTTACTTACTAATAGGCATTTAAGGTTCCTCTATGTTTTTTTGTGGCTTGATAGCTTATTTCTTTTTGGCACTGAATAATATCCCATCGTATGGATGTACCACAGTTTATTTATCCATTCATCTGCTGAAGGACATCTTGGTTGCTTCCAAGGTTTGGCAATTATTAATAAAGCTGCTATAAACATCTGTATGCATGTTTTTGTGTGGACATAAGTTTTCAACTCCTTTGGGTAAAATCAAGGAGAACAATTACCAAATTGTTTGGCACAAGTATGTTCAATTGTGTAAGTAACTGCCAAACTATCTCCCAAAATGGCTGAATCATTTTGCATTCCCACCAGCAGTGAATGAGAGTTCTTACTGCTCTACATCCTTGTCAGCATACAGTGTTGTCAGTGTTCTGGATTTGGGGCCTTCTAACAGATGTGTAGTGATATCTCACTGTTGTTTTATTTTTCATTTTCCTGACATATGATGTGCAGCATCTTTCCATATAACAATTTGCCATCTGTATATCTTATGTGGTGAAGTGTCCATTAATTTCTTCGGCCTATTTTTTAAATCAGGTTACTTGCTTTCTATTATTAAGTTTTAAGATTTCTTCATGTAAGTTCTTTATCAGATGTGACTTTCGCATTGATTTTCTTCCATCTTTGGCTTGTCTTCTCATTCTCTTGACATTGTCTTTTGCAGAGCAGAAAGTTTTAATATTAATGAAGTCCAGCTTATCAATTATTTATTTCATGGATTGTGACTTTGTTATTGTATATCATCATCACCATACCTAATGTCATCTAGGTTTTTTCCTATGTTATCTTTAGGAGATTAATAGTTTTGCTTATTACATTTAGGCCTGTGATTCATTTTGAGTTAGTTTTTGTTAAGAGTGTAAGGTCTGTGTCTGGATTCATATTTTTGTACGCTGATGTCCAGTTGTTCCAGCCCCAATTGTTGAAAGACTATCTTTGCTCCATCATATTGCCTTTGCTCCTTTGTCAAAAATCAGTTGACTATATTTATGTAAGTCTACTTCTGGGCTTTATATTCTGTTCCATTGATCTATTTGTTTATTCTTTCACCATATCTTGAGTATTTCACCAATGTCTTGAGTACTTCACCGATGTCTTGAGTACTGTAACTATGTAGTATGTCTTGAAGTCAGGTAGTGTCAGTCTTCAAACTTTGTTCTTCTCCTTCAATGCAGTGTTGGCTATTCAGAGTCTTTTGCCTCTCCATACAAATTTTAGAATCAATTTCTCAATAGCCACAAAATAACTTGCTGGGATTTTGATTGGGATTGCATTGAATCTATAGATCAACTTGGGGAGAACTGACATCTTGACAATTTTGAGTCTTCATATCCATTAACATGAAATATCTCTCTATTTATTCCTTTTCCATTTTGTTCATCTGAGTTTTGTTTTTCTCATGTAGATCTTGTACATATTTTGTTAGATTTATGTCTAAATATTTAATTTTGGGGGATGCTAATTGTAATTGTAGTTGTAAGTAATGTATTCTTACTTTTAAATTTTTCTTGTTCATTGCTGGTATAAAGAAAGCAGCTGAATTTTTTATATTAACCTTGTATCCTGTAACCTTGCTGTAATCACTAATTAGTTCCAGGAGTTTTCTGTCCACTTGTTCAGATTTTCTACATAGATGATCATGTCATCTGTGAACAAAGACAGTTTTATTTCTTCCTTCTTAATCTGTACACTTTTGATTCCCTTTTCTTGTTTTATTGCATTAAACTTGCCTTCTAGTATTATGTTGAAAAGAAGTGGTGAGAGGGGATCTCAGTGGGAAAGCTTTGAGTTTCTCAACATTAAGTAGGATATTAGTTGTAGATTTTTTGCTAATAGCCTTCATTAAGTTGAGAAAATTCTCCTTTATTCCTAGTTTGCTAAGAGGTTTTATCATGACTGAGTGATGGACTTTTTCAAATGCTTTTTCTGCATCTAATGACATGATCATGCAATTTTTGTATGCATGTGATGAATTACATTAATTAATTTTTGACAGTTGAACTAGTCCTGCATACCTGAGATAAATCCCACTTAGTTGTAGTATATAATTATCTTTTTACATTTTTTGGATTTGATTGGCTAATAGTTTGTTGATAATTTTTCATCTATGTTCATGAGAAATATTGGTTTCTAGTTTTCTTATAATGTCTTTTTCTGATTTTGGTATTAGGGTAATGCTGGCCTCATAATATGAGTTGAAATGTATTGCCTCTGCTTCTGTCGTCTGAAAGAGACTGTATAGTATCGGTATAATTTTGTCCATAAATTTTGTCCTTAAATTTTGGTAGAATTCACCAATGAAGCCATCTGGGCCTAGTGCTTTCTGTTTTAGAAGGTTACTGATTCAATTTCTTTAATAGACACAAGTTCTTAAGATTGTTTATTTTTTCTTCTGTGAGTTTTGGCAAATTATATCCTTCAAGGAATTGGTTCATTTTATCTAGGTTATCAAATTTGTGACCATACAGTTGTTCAGAATATTCCTTTATTATCCTTTTCATGTCCATAGGATCTGTAGTGATGTCTCCCTCTCATTTTGGATATTAGTAAAGTTTATGTCCTCGCTCTTTATTTCTTTTTTAGTGTGGCTAGAGGCCTATTGATTATATGGATCTTTTCACGAAACTGGATTTTGGTCATTGATTTTCTCTATCAATTTCCTGTTTTCAATTTCTGTTCTAGTTCTTATTATTCCTTTTTTCTGTTTATTTTGGATTTAATTTGCTCTTTTTCTTGTTTCTTATATTTTAAACTTAGATTGTTTGTTTTAGATCTTTCTTCTTTTCTAATATATGCTTCTGATTTTATAAATTTCCTTCTAAGAACTGCTTTTGCTTCATCCTGTAATTGTTGATAGTTTTCATTTTTATTTAGTTCAAATATTTTTAGTTTCTTATGAGGTTTCTTCTTTGACTCATGTGTTATTTAGAAATATGTAGTTTAATCTCGACAATATGTGGAGACTTTCCAGTTATCTTTCTGTTATTATTTTTAGTTTAATTCCATTGTAATCTGAGAGCAGACACTGCATGATATCTATTCTTTTAAATTTGTTAACATAGGTTTTATGGCACAGAATGTAGTTTACCTTGGTGAATGTTCCATGAAAACTTAACAAAAACGTGTATTCCACTGTAGTTGTATGAAGTAAACTATAGACATAGTCTATAGATATAGATGTCTAATATATCCTGTTGATTGATGGTGTTGTTGAACTCAACTATGTCCTTACTGATTTTCTGCCTTCTAGGTCCATCCATTTCTAATAGAGGGCTGTCAACATTTCCAACTATGATAGTTGATTCATCCATCTCTCTTTGCAGTTCTATTAGTTTTTGCTTCACCTAGTTTGACACTCTGTTTTTGGCACATGCATGTTAAGGATTCTTATGTCTTCTTGGACAGTTGACCCCTTTATCATTAGGTAATGCATTTCTTTATCCCTGATAACTTTCCTTACTTTGAAATCTGCTCTAAAATTAATATAGCCACTTCTGCTTTCTTTTGCTTAATGTAAGCATAGACTATGTTTCTCCATCCATTTACTTTTAATCTATATGTGTCTTTGTATTTAGTGGATTTCTTATAGACAACATAGAGTTGTGTCTTGCTTTTTCATCTACTCAGACAATGTCTGTCTTTTAATTGGTACATTTAGACCATTGATGTTCAAAGTAGTTATTGATATAGTTGAATTAACAGCCATCATACTCATTATTTTTCTATTTGTTGCCCTTGTTCTTTGTTCCTATTGTAGTTTTCCACTCTTTTTCTGCCTTTTACAGTTATATATATATTGGGCTTTCACACTCTCTACTTCATGTTTCTTACCCACTCTTTCATATTAAAACCAAATTTTTTAAGTTCTTCATCTTTCTGTGATATAATCCCTGTAACAGTTAAGCTATATTTTCCAAATAAATATTTCGCTCTTCAGTGAAATGTATTATTTTAAACTGTCCATATCATTTTAAATTTTGATTTTCAACATTTTTTTAAAGATTTTATCTTTTTCTTTTTCTCCCCAAAGCCCCCCAGTACATAGTTGTATATTCTTCATTGTGGGTCCTTCTAGTTGTGGCACGTGGGACGCCACCTCAGCGTGGCTTGATGAGCAGTGCCATATCTGCACCCAGGATTCGAACCAACGAAACACTGGGCCGCCTGCAGTGGAGCACGCGAACTTAACCACTCGGCCACGGGGCCAGCCCCAGATTTTCAATTTTTTTATTTTTATAAATTCTCTTGGAAATTATTTCAAACATGTCCAATCATTTTAGAAACTTCATGTATCATATTCATGTTTTCAATAAGCTTGATTTATCTAGACATATTAAACATTTCTATTTTTTATCCTATGACTGATAATTTCAATATTTAAAATATCTGTGACTCATATTTTGTCTTTGTTTTTTCTGCTTTTCTTTCCTTGTGGTGGCTTTTGATTGTGAGATTAAATTACTTTGATGTAATTATCTGTATCGTTTTTAATGACCTTCTTTCCTTCTTTCCTCCCTTCCTTTTTCCAGGGTACTGGGGAAACTACCTTAAGATAATTTATCTTTTTTTTTCTCTCCTACCCTTATAAATACTCCAAATTTCAGATAAAAACTCATTTAAGGACTAGCTTGATATTGTTACCTCCCATGAGAACTTACTCTTTCCCATTGTGTCCAACATAAAGATTGAGACTATCCAATATCCTACTGCCTCCTTCAACAGATTTTTGTGGGAATCTTCTATGATACTCCACATTTAAGGCTTAACATTCTTTCATCAATGTCTTGTATTGACACTAAAGCTGAAACTGAAGGTACCATGTTGAAAGCTACCTTGAGGGCTGGTTTGCACCTCAGGATTCCTGCTTTCCCTTCATTTGGGGTGTCTGTGGATGCCATAATTTTTTGCCAATAGAGCAATGTATTGAAAAATTTCCAAATGGACTTTTAAAAAGATCTATCTTTTTCTTTGGGTTTCAGTGGCAGTGTTGTAGAGGGTATCAGAGTATATATGATAATTAGAGTTTGTTTTTAGATCTTAAATCCAGAGTAGTATTTTTAGACAAATGTCAATATTTATTCCAGGTTAACAGAGTTTAAGATGGCATACCAGTATATTATTCTCTGCCACTCCCACTGTAGGACACATACTATATTATGATATCAAAGGCTCTGAGAAATGCTGTAATAATGAACCATAGTTTTTGCCTTAACATTATTTGACCAGAAACTCTTTTTTTATTCCATCTGTAATATCTTATTTAATATCCATTGGATGTATATTTTGAAATTATATACTGAGATATACTTATAAGAGACAGAGAATGGCATTATAACAACCAGAAAGAGTAATTCCAATGTTTCCAGTCTCCAATTGCAATTCAGCTGATATAATTATGTTGTGAAACTTAGAAAACCTGAGCTTTTTGACCCTGGAGAGAAGACCAACTATCTTTTATTGAAAGGTATTCAGAAAAGAAAACTTTATAAATATCTTCTATCTGTTAAATGTACAACTTTTTTCTGATGAGGAAACAGAGTTTCTATAGCTTCCCAAAGAAGAGCGAACTATTTTTTTTGTCTCAAATAATTATTTCTCTGATTTCTCTGAATTTCAAAATGTTTTAGTTTATGTAGGTCACATGGTAGGTTTTAAAGAGTTTAGCTTTATACTTTATGAGAAATTCAAAGAACACATCAAAGGAGTTATGTATCTTTTTCTAATTTAGAATACTTTAATCAGATGTACAGACATGGGTATAAGTCAGTAAAAAAGAGAAAGATAATTATTTTAGGTCCGAAATATTTTATAATTGGAGAGAAACTCTAACAATTGACCTTGCCGGTAATGGCTTAATACAGTATCATAACTGTAAATGCCCCAATGATATTTTATCATCTGATTTTGATTGTGAAGAACATTAAACTGAGCTTAATTGACTGGCATAAAAAATAACCGTTTCCCACCCAAAATGTATAAAGCCATGGAGGAATGGAAGCTAAATAAAAATTGAGGATTAAAAAGAGCCTTCAAGTGATCCGAACTTTAATTAATGTTCTATATACCTCATTTTCCTTTTATCTCCCTGAGCTGATATATGTTTGGACATTTGGGGATCTATCCATGTAGCTAACTAGGTTTGTAATAAACATAATTTTAAAATTACATTTTAAAAAAAAACCTAAGTAGAAAAAAACTTTTCTTTCAGTATTGTACACACAAAGGGAAAATATGCTAAGGAATGGTACCCTCAACCTGCTGATAACTATTTCCCCCGGTGGGCCTTCTATTGATAAATTAAATTAAATTAAAAGTTTGCAATAAAGTTAGAAACAAAAGTAACCTTCAGGAGTTTTACACTTTCAGGCCTTGTGTTTAAGTCTTTAGTCTGTTTTGAGTTGAATTTTGTATATGGTATAAGGTAGGACTCCAGTTTCTTTCTTTCTTTTTTTTTTCTTTCCACATGTGGATATCCAGTTTTTCCAGCAGCATTCATTGAAGAAACAATCCTTTTTCCATTGTGTATTCTTGGTTGTTTAATAGGTATAAAGTTTCAGTTGTGCTAGATGAATAATTCTAGAAATCTGCTGTATAGCATAGTGCCTATAGGTAATAATATGGTATTGTGCACTTCAAAAGTTAAGAAGGTAATTCTCATGTTAAGCATTCTACCACAAACAAAACAAAACAAAAAACAAAGGGACACAAAGAAACTTTAAGACATACTGAATATGTCTATTACTTTGACTATGGTTTACAGTATGATGGGTATTTGCATATGTTCAAACTCATCAAATTGGAGACATTAAATGTGTGAAGTTATTTGTGTACCACTTATACCTTGAAAAACTGTTAAAAAACAAAGATAATCCATTTTTCAGCTGATTTCAAAGAGGATTTTATCTGTGAATAATCCTTTGTCTTCTGATTTATGAATAAAATCTGTGGGTTAATCTGGCAACTTTAAATTCATAAATTTATACAGAAATGTCCACCATTATAAAAAGCAGAAATGTAAGAAAGGTTATTATCAACTTGTTTTGGGCCCTTAAGAAAGAAAACACGTTCCTTGGTGTTTTCTAAAAAAATAACCAATAGTCCCTGGAGCCTCCCAAAAATCTAGTTTGAAAGATATTAATTAGCATTTATAGGTTTATTTCATGCTAGAATGAGACTTAAAAGTCACTTAGTTAAGCCCTCAAATTACAAGATATATTAACACAACCCATATTAAACTATTTCTGTATTTAAAGCAATTATGCTATTCTGAATTCTTGAGAGTCAAACAGAGGCAAAATTAATACTTGTATCATGTCCCCATAACGAGACCCTGATTGAGGTCAGTTTTTGCTCTATGTCTACTCTTAATATTCATACTACTCTGTAGATGATTTCATGGGCATTATGAAATTGATGGACATTTTTGGTTTGATTCCCATTCTCCAGGATCATGAGAGCAAGCCCAAGGGAAGAACAGAAGTCTGATGCATTTCCTCCACATGGATAAGGTTAGATTGATCACAGATGGAATGTAATTTACCCAATTTGTTATTCATATATCTCTTAAGGAAATTCAAATTCTCTCACTAATGTATTCACAAGATCATGCAACCACTAGTTGAGGCTGTATGACCTACTCTTTGAGGAAGTAAACTCTTCTCCTTAAAAAGTGTGAGTAAGAAAGATAATTGAGAAAAATTCACAAATAACAGAAATCAGCATTAAACAAATAAATGAAAGCCTACCTTTTTTAGAACTAATTTTTACCTTTCTGCAGCAGACTTTTATTTTCCCTAGAAGTTAAGTTAGAATTTACTACTAGCTCTGCGCTTGCCCTACATTGAAATTATCTATTTTGTGTTTTTATTTCCCGACAGATAGTAAGTTTGTGAAAACAATGATTCCATCTTATTATTAGATCTCCACTTCCTCTATAGTACCTGGTCACAAATATGTTCACTAATAGTTTTACTTAAACTCTAATAAACATGGATAGAGAAACTATAACCTGCAAGATACTTTTCTATACATACAGGATAAAAAAATAAGGTGAAAAAGACACTACGGATCCTCACAATACTTAAAATATATCAGCTTTCTCTTTTCTACCAACATACAGTTTGGATCTCTATTTTCAAATGCAACTTTCAATTTAGTTTAGTTTTTTACGTTTCTGTTACTATATTCTATACCCAAGAAACAGAACCTACATGATACAGCTAAAGAAGAGGGACAAATTTTGAAGACCTTGGAGACATCTCAAAGTACTCAAGAGTAGGTGAGGGAAAAATACCAGGCTGCATAGGGACAGGAGCTGTAGTGAGGTTCTGCATTCGAGACCACTCTATGGTTCTTAGAAAAAGGAAGTTCTAAAACTTAACTCCAGTGTTCTGTTATTCATGTGGACTAACTTTGCCTCTCATGTCTAATTTTCTTCTGCCTTGCTGCCAAGTAACTTCCCCTTCTTCCTTCACATCTTCTACGCTGCTGAAAATTTGCATTACAAGGCTTTGGATTACTAAGGATTTTCCATGTGATTATGTTCTGTTTCTATATTCTGTTTCAATAGTTTCAAGTAGGGAGAAAATTTTTTATTCAAAAGACAGGATCTAAGTTAAAGCAAGAGGGAGTTTCTAATTAGTTCAAGACATCCATCAGAATCCACATCCTGCATCTTCTTATCTGAACCTCTCTTCAATGCTGACTCTTTGCCTCCTGTGAGATCACACTCCTCCAGCCCCCAGTAAAGAAGAATAACTTCTGTAGGTCAACACTTTACCTCGTGTGTATTCACTTTCACACTGCATTGAAATTGTTTATACGCGTGTTTCCTCATTAGACTGCAAGCTCCTTAATGACAGAGATTACTTCTTTTTTATTTCGAAGTTACACCTCATGGAGATTATAAAACTAAGTGCGTGATAAATTGTGAAGGAAATGATGGATACCATAAGTAAAAGTTTGGAGGTGAGGAGTAGTAGAAATCAAGGACCCCCTCAGGAATAAAGTGGTGTTTGAGATGAACTCTATAAGATAAATAAGCGGGAGGTGATGAAATTAGAGACAGGCCCTCAAGTGAAGCAGAAAGCATGAGAGGAAAGCATATGCTTGGGCATACATGGAAAATCCATTTTTATGGTGAACAAATAGTGTCAATTTATTCATATACACATGTAGCCATTTTTTGAAAATGTAGAATTCAATGAGGTGGAAATAGAGGACCCCTTCATTTTCTCCCTCCATTAACCATATACATTCTGTCGAATAATCCTTCCACATTCAGTGATATATCTCAGACAGTTCCCATTGTTTTCTGATAACTTTTAGTTATAGCAACAGTTTCATTTCCCTTGTTAAGACTCATTGATAGGCATCACAAAATTTAGACTCAAAACAAAAGTTCAATTTTGTATCTATTTCAGAGCTTATACACTCCCTTGAGATCAGATCTGACCTATTGTTTGCAATCCTTCATTGGGGAAAGTAAAGGTGTGTATTCTTTCATTCTTTTCCCATCTTTTCCCCTTCTTCATTTTCTGACTGTTCCAAGGTTGCAGTATGGCAAAGGCAAGAAGTCTTACACCATTGGTGCAGCTGAAGTTCTCTCTTAAGTAATAATGACTGAACTGATCATAGTCTCAGTGTTGCCACTTTGATGAGACACATTTGATGAGGTTCTTTGGAGGCTCCACATGGACCTCTTCATTATACATGTAGTTATTTTCCTGACATGCGATGCACTTTCTGATGACCTGTTGTAAGCTCCACTTACCACCTGCCCCTGGTAATTCACACGTAACAGTTTTATTCCTGGCGTCCCCACAAGCTACACTTTTGAGCAGGTTGCATTAAGCTTAGCCACTTTTATAGATCCACTTCATCAATGAAAATTCCTGTCTTTGTCAGGCCAAATTCTTGCTTCCAAATCCTTCAGGAAGGAAGCAGGTACTAGCTTTTATGCTTATGTATGCCCCTCAAACTCCAGCAGACATATGCTAAGCTTATTTAGGAAATTATGATGTTCTGCTCTGGTGACAGAATGAGGAATACTGTCCAAGTTGGAGTAATTAAACAAGCATCCAGAAGGGGATTGAATTGCCCAACTTTTCTTCTTTCATGTACTTAGGATCTTTGATGGGTTCTCTTGGAGTCCTCTCATTTGCTTTAAGGAGTCTTTCTTTCCTTTCTTACAAAGTCGTAAAGGAAACTGTACAAAGCACTTTTATTAGGCTAACAGCTCATTACCTCAAATACCTAGCCTGTTTGTCTGACAGCAGGATGGGGCAGGGTAAGGGTCAAAGGAGCAATCGGCTGCATAGCTTTGAGTCCTGAGGGGACCTATCTTTCGGTGCCTTTGTGAGAGTAATTATAGACTAATGTTCTCATCTTTGGGCCTTCAGTAGAAATTCTGACATAACAAGGTAAGCATGCCATTACACTGTCTGTTTCATGAGAATCCTTCCTTGCAATTAAGGCTGCACTCAAGTATCATCTCTTTTGCAAAAGCTTCAAATAGTGTCTATTTCAGGAAATAAACTGTTACAAAACTAATAGTGTTTACAAGACAGTGTGAGATCAAGTAAGAATCTGTATGATCCACACAGAAGTTAAGGGATGGAATGGTCACCATGAGCTAGAGTAAGGGGAGAACACTTCTAGAGGAGGCAGGGCTTGAGCGATTGGGTATCCAGCCTCCTCTTCTCCCTCACTAACCCAATTCCACTTTTGTGGAATATTGCGGGGGGCGGCAGTGAGCTCTGTTTCAACCACAGCCACAACAACAATAGCAAATTACATTTCCTAGTTTCTGTAGCATCTAAGTGTGACCATATGGCACAGCAGGCCAGACTCAGTAAGAATTATAGAGGCTACTTGACATTACTAAATAAAAATAGCCTTTTTACTGTTTTGAGAATTAATTTTTAATTTATTAAATACAAGTAAAGCGCCAGTAAGCTCAGTAAATATTGATTATAAGTAATCTTTATTACGTGCTTTCTCTTCATGAATATAAACAATCTATGGCATTGTTTGTGCCTTATCAATTAACATAACATATGAGGACTCAATAAATATTATCAATTCTTCTATCAAAACATTATGGAGTGACTACTTTATTATGTGCCCAGCACTATTCTTTGCTCAAGGGACACAAGAGTAGACAACTCGTACAAAAATTCCCTAATGTCATTGAGTTTATTTTCAGATAATATGAAAAATAATTAAGTAAAATATACTGTGTATTAGATAATGATGTAGAGATTGATTAATAAGCTGAAAGAGGTATATTTCTGATAAAAATTACATTTTATAGACATTAAATGTATTTGTTATTTTGGTATCTAGTACCAAGTATTCACTCTTCAAAAACATCATAAAATAGAGACTCGGATTAATTAGAGTGGATGAAGCATTTTAAAAGCTGGAAACAAAATGTAATTTAGCCTCTAAATTTAAAACATTGAAATTAGATATTAAGGATGATATTTGACATTTTAGTAAAAAAAGTGGAATACATTGCTAAAGAGAGTCAGTAAAATTCCAACCTGAACCCAAAGATTGATCCCCATAGTAAGATAGTCATGCCTTGCTATTTCTGGAAATAAATTGAATGACCCAAGTTGGTCGTATGTTTGTGATGTTTCCTATCTTATCACACACACAGTAAAACTATAGTCAGCACAGAAACACTTTTGAATTATTAACCTAAAAGTTGAAACTGAAATGATGGAGATTAAGAAAGGGACACTCGTTTCGCTCTCTTTCAGAAGAAAATATGATTATTAAAGTAAAAAGAAATACAGAGAAAATATAGAATATGTCTTTAATTTTACCTGGATTGGTTGAAGTCAGGCCTTTTATAAAAAAGACAAAATCAGCAATAATACACAGGTTGGAATAGAGAGATTGTCTCCTCCAGTGTTTAGTAGGAGAACAACACCTAGTAGAAGAATAGGTAAAATTGTTTTGCTAGTGCTTTATTCTTTCCTCTGGGAGGTGGATAGCAAAATTCACCCTATTCTGAAGAAAATACAAGTGGGTCACTTTTTTGATACAGAGAAGGCACTTCTACTCTGGGCTTTTCCTTTTCTATAAGCAGCTAGGAAATAAAAACATGACACTGAAAACCTTTGCAAATGCTCTCACAACTTCCTAATATCCATCAGTCCCTACTACAGAGTCAGCCTGTCAAAGGCATGTGATTAATTTGCCGTGGCTCCCATTTCCCTCTACATTGGCCCGGACTCCTGGATATGACTTTCACTTTGTTGACAACTCCAGGGATTCCCCATTCACTTAGGCATGTGTGCTGTCTCTCTCCCCATGCTCCTCTCTTCCATACACATATGCACACAAAACACCCAGCATGATGATATATACCAATTATTTCTAAGTTGAAGAGACTGGGGAAAAGTGGTAGATAAGGATAATATTTACAAAAGAATATCTGTGTTGTATTAAAAAACAGATGGTGGAGATTAACTGGAGTGGCTGAGTAGAATAATGATTCAGAGACAAGCATTGGTATAGTCAAACCTCAGTCTACCACTTAAAGGCTATGTGTTGGGTTTTTTGTTTTGTTTTTTAATTCTCTAAGACGTAGTTTCTTCATTTCCAAAATGTGATAAGGAATGTACAATTTATGCATAATGATTTAGGCCTACATATTTAGAGTATATTTAATGTGACTAGATCTCTACCTGAAAAATAATAATTGTACTATTTTGCAATTACAGATACAGTTAGACTCTAGGAGATGGCACAAAACACCTTTTTTACTGTTTCCATTGAATCATCTCAGAAGAAAATCCATGAGTTCTTTTCTCTTGTCTCTCTTTTTTCCCCTATTTTTCAGAATCCTTTCTTTCTTTCATTACTTCAAGCCTCTCCTTGAATCATGCCTTCAGTCTAGCAGAGAAACACAAGACTTCAGGGCTCTGTGTCTCACTCCTATATCTATTCTGTAAACAGATGCAGATCTTTCTCAGAAGGCATTTTAGATCCATTAGCACCTCTAGGGTGAAAGATCTACCAGACAAAAACAAGCAAACATAACAAACACAAAGCTTCTTTTTTCTAATATTGAACAACTTTCATTACATTATTTTCTGTGTACTATTACGCCTTCAAAATATCTTTCTCATTCTCTGCTTTTTCTATTGAGTTTGATTCATCAAGAAGAACGCAGGAGGAAAGTAGGAGGTAAGGGGAAATGGAAATCTAGGAATTGCATTAGATATATTAGTTAGTGACCAAAACTGCAAAGGGCCAGGGGCTAGATAGAAGTCTTAACACAAAAGTCTTGAACTAGAGTGAAGGAAACACCATCAGAGAATAGACCAGAAATCCTCAGGTGCTAAGGTGTTCAGGATGATAGAGGCAGTAAGAATTAGAAGAAAAAAATCTGTTTTGCTCTGGAAAGTTGGACTGAGTCCTTTGACTTTGTGTCCTTTGTGTGCCACTTCTACTCGCTGTAGCCAAGGGATGAATAAAATCTGAAAGATGAATATTTCAAGACAAAGGGCTTGGATGTCTGAGGGCAAGGTGAAGAGCTCAGTTAGGCAGGGCCAGTGTCACTGTAGAAAATCCAACTGTCAGGACCAAAAGAAAACCATTGACCCTCATGGTACACACTTTATATCATGAAGTCTGCTCACAGGCTAGAATACTTAATTTTGAGGAAAGAAATGACTCCCAGAATTATCTTTAGTTTAGGGTGAATATATCCATTGAGTACAATTTTCAATTGGGCCAAATAGTTTTCCCTGTTACAATCAGGTCCATGATCGAATTGCACGTAAAACAGAATATATAAGCGCACTTGAGAGGATGGGCTTGGACGTCAGAGGGAGTTGAGTTTGAATCTTCACTACTTCTTAGCTAAATTTCAATGGACAACCTGCCTGTACCTCAATTTTCTCACTTGTGAAATGGACATGCACAGAATTACTTAGAGAATGAATCAAATGTGTACAAAATGAATAGGGCAGTGCCTGGGCTGATATTTTAAAACATGATTAATATACTAGTGAGTTTTAGTCAACAGAGCTAATATGATCCAGTTGATGAAAAAGAACTGCAGCTATTTTCCTTCTTTGGAAGATGCTAAATTGTAGGTTTTGCTGCTGTTTTCATTCTCTCTGAAATTACAAAGGGGTAACTATACTAATGTCTTCACAACTTCCGTGCAGTTTCCTGGCCTGATTAAGATGTAAGAAGAGTTTCTAATGGATGAGCATGTCACAGCTTGCGCTTGTTTGGACTGTCACAAGTTAGAGATTGGGCGGTTATTCTGCTCTAGATCAAGGCTTTCACTGTCACTGTGGGACAACATCTAAGCGTGGACAGAGCAGCGTGGAAAAGCTGCCACCTCCCACTAATCAGCACAACATTTTCTCTGCGATTATAGAGCATGGTTGACATTGGCTGTTCTGTGCACTGTCCTACTTTTCTCACGCTCATATGGTAGCTGGGAGGAAAAGGAGTTCTAGTGGCATAAGCTGCTTGGGTCAGAAGAGAAAGGGGCCATGACTCGCTTGTCTGATGCGTAGAGATGAACCCTGGACTAGGAAGCAGAAAGATTGCAGTGTTAACTCTTACTGTTTGTAGAGTCAAGTGGCTTAAATTCTAATCCTTATTTCCCTCAACTTTAAATTGTGTGTATGTGCGTGTGTGTGAGTGTATGTGTGTGTGTGTATGTGTGAAGAGGAAGAGAAGACAGGGAGAAAGAATCTTCCCAGCCTATTTGAAAGAGTTGTAATTAGTATTCAATGAGACACTTACCAAGAAAAACTAGTGTAAAATGCCTTACAAATGTGAAAGGTTATTTAGTGTTATTGCCCTTCTTCAGACAAAACCCATTCTCAGAATGCACAGATTACTCGCCAGGGACAGGCTTGTGAGTAAGCACTGTGAACATCTTCCTGCAGGCATCTCAGGAAGGGGTACACGTCTGGAGATATCAGTCCTGTAACCTGCCATTCCACTCTCACGGATATACATTCCTTTTGACATTTAGTGCACATGAAGTGCTATGCAAATAGAAAATGCTGTATAAATTATTTTCGTCAAATAACAGCCAGAAGAAGTACTCCTTTTGTTATCGGTAAATAACTACAGGTGGTTGATTGGCCTCTGAATTGGAGTTAGATTTGAGTTTATGTCTGTGGGGAAGAGAAGTCACAGGGAAGAAAAAGGGGGTGTTTGGAAATGGGAAGGGCTTTTGAAGGGGGGGGTGGCAGGAAAAATTAATACTTTTGTATTCTCATTTTTGACCCTGTTTAATCTTGAAATTAAATTTGTACTTATTTATTCATTCAATAAATATTAATTAATCCTTTACTATGTTCGAGGCGCTATGCTAGGTTCTAGAGATACAATTGTGAATCAGACGTGTAAACCGTCTGATAGGGGCTCACAGCCTGATTTGGAGACAAGTGCCATGATGAGCGTAAGAAGAAGGCACCAGAGGAACACACAAGAGAGGTCTTGGGGAAATCAGGGAAGGCGTCCTAGAAAAAGTGACACGCAAGTTGAGATCTGAAAATGAGATAAGAGTTAACTTGTTGAAAAGAAGGAGAGGGAACAGTAGCATTGGATCAAGAGAACACAGAGGCTGAAGGGAACTGAAAGTTCAGTAGAAACTCCTTTAGCCTCCCATCACTTAATATTATTGCTAATATTCTGCCACTTTTATGCTGAAATCTCAGAGCGAGCAAACTATTCTTTACTATACCAAGGCCATTTGTGTCCACTGACTCAACTAGCTAAACAGATACATATTTCAAAAACATCAAATACAAAAGCTTGTAGTGTAATTTGGTACCTCCAAAGTGTAGAAAATGTGTGTGCTCAGCATTGGGAGATGATGTGCAGGGATAAGAAAATATGCAGTATTTGGTGTGTGAAGTGAAAGATAGAGGTGGAGAAGTAAGCGGGGACAGGGACATGAAACGGGATTTGAATGCTGTGGCAAGGAGTCTGGATTTCATCCCGAAAAATTGGATAAGCATGTACATATTTTAAGCAAAAAATGACATGATCATAATTGTGTTTTAGAAACCTCGCTCTAACTTTGACTGTGGTATTTAAATATTTCTGATCATGTACCACGAGTAAAACATTTTGACCTTTCTCACTCAATAAATAGCTTGTGTGTGTGTGTATGTCTCTACACATATATCATTTCACAAATGTGTACATTATAAAACACTTAAAGTGTGCATTAACAAAGAATGAGATAAAGTTCAACTAAATAATAATTTTCAATGTCTTGCTAATCCTTTGGGCCTCTTCCTGTTAGTAGCCAGTATTTCAAGGCAAATTATACACTTGTAGTGAGGTTCCTTGTTAATGAACATGAAGGTTAAGTCATATTTAAAATAGTCTTACTAATATTGGGGTCTTTTGGACTCATTTTTTCAGAGATGATTAAATTACCATTGTTTGATGCCATCTTGTAATATAGCTGAGGAAGAGCTCACAAGGAGTAATAAAAGTGCCTCCACTATTTTTTTTCTTGTGGTTGCTTCTGCTTACTTCATTAATACAACGTGGCTCTGGGGAAAGACCCTTTAAACCATCTGTCCACATCTGGTGATATTTTTATGTAAAATTAGGCAATAGAAGCCTTGTAACCATTTAATGGGAACGTGTATACTGTGTTAGTGACAACACAATGAAAGGGAAATAAGAATGAAGGCACTGTGTTTCCAGGGACTCCTCAATGTTGAATGTCTATCCTCTCTGCAGAATACCTGCTTAATGCAAGTGACATATGACAGTGTGAGAAACCAAGTGGGAGAACCAGGTCAGTGTGGACATCAAATAGTAGTAAATATAATATTTTTCTTATATGCTTGTAAAAATTAAATCAAGTGGCTTTCTAATATTTTCTTCCCATACACTCATGGATCATCTTGGGAGTTAGTCTTGAAGGGAGAAGTTTATTTGAGGAGACAACAGTGTAGAAAATAGATTAGATTTGGTAAAACAGAAGCAGGAAGACCATTCAGGACTGTGTTGGCATAATCCTGTTAAAACTTGATGATATTCAGGACTAGGATTTGGCAATAGGTATGGAAAAAATATAGGCAGATGTGGAAGATTTAAAGAGAGAGAATCTATGAGGTTTTGTATTTGTAGATGTGGGAAACCTCCAGGCAGAAGTTTAGAGTCAGAAGAGGTTAAAGACTTAAGGCACTGAACAGTATCTGCCACAACCAGCCTGTCACAAAATTGTGAAATAGGGGCTTGCCTCTGTTAGAGCGCCATTCTACCAGCCTAACATTTTGTACTCTTCTTTCAGAGTCATTGCTGTGGCCCCTCCTTTCAACACATTCTTTGTACTTAAGCAGCCTATTGCTTCCTCCAGTGGGGCCCACCTCACATTGCCCAGCCCAACTAAAACATTCCCCTGAACAAGAAAAATATCACAAGTCTCAGTCCTCAACACAGAAAACCGTGATAGTTTTTATGCTCATGCTATAGGCCCAAGACTTCGATTTCTTGCAAAATATTCATTTTATATTGACATACTCTAACAACTCAGCATGCCAAGCCTTCTCAGGGAACACACATTCATTACAGCAGGTACTACATGAAGACAACGTCTTTAATCACAATAAATATATCTGGGTAAGAATGTTAGGGCTACCACTGGAAAGATTAGGGAGCAGTAGGGTTTGCGTGTGTGCGTGTGTGTGATGTGAGTGTGTGCGTATATGTGGCTGCAAAGGCAGCAGCCAGATCTGTGCAAGTATAGAAAATATTTGTGACATAGTTGGAGATAAAATTAAAAAGAATCCCCCAGGCTCACTTTTAAGCTACTTAATTTTTTGATATGACAGAATAGTATTGTAGAAACTGAAATTATCAATGTCATCAAATGGAAATGCATATTTTATTTACGTAATTTTCTATTCAAGGCAAAAATAGTTAGAAAATATCAAAACTTCATGTTTTGGGGAAAAATTAATCCTTTGAGGTCCATGATGCATCAAACAATCAAAATGCTTAAAGTAAAGCTCAATGACATACAAAGTAAATAAGACTGATGAATAATTAGTGTATTACCTGTTATATTATTTCATCCTGAAATACTTAGGGTTTAGATGTGATAAGTAAATCAAAGAGTAAATGATTATTTTGGGATTAAAATTAATTATACATGTGCATTATTTATCTAAAATGAATCTAGAACGTCTAATCCTCACCATGGAACTGGCAGTAATTTCTAGGCCTGCCTCGACATTAACTTATGTTTGATATAATGAAGTCACATATTTTCTAGATTTCTTTAGTCATTTTAAAAATTATTTTACTGGATACATTTTTAACTTCCTTAAACTCTAATGACTTTGCAGTCTTTTGTTCTCTGGCCAATTTTGAATTTCTTAACTGCTCTTATGGCTCAAATTGCATTACAAATAATAACAACCCACGCCAGTCAAAATCTTAGAGCTTATCAATTGTTTTATTAGTAGAGTAATTGAAAGTATTCAGCCTCCAAGAGCTGGGATTTCACTTACCACTGATTCTTCAGAGAGTTTTATTAGCATAGGCACCCCATCTGGAACTTATTCCAGTCTAGACTCCTCCCTGCTACATCTGCTCATATGCTTAAAGCAGAATTAAAGATCTTGCTGTTGATTTTCTCCTGCTTCACTTGTCAGTATTTTTATCAAAGTTTAATAGCATGGAATATTGGGGCATATTTTGGAGGGAACATGTTTCTAAATAGATTGAGAAAGATGCTTAATGGCACATTCTTCATTGTCTCTTTTTCCCGAGCGCAGAGTTCAAGTAAATCTATGACTATGTTTTGTTACGTGAAATATAATGCCACATTTAAAAAGTCATATTCCTGAAACCAGAAGATCCAGTTGGGTGAAGTCACTCTCTCCTCACAGTGTCATATTCACAGATAAACCTGAGTCAACTTACATAGTAAGTGATAAATAAGGAATTCCAACATATTGTATTTTCGAGTGATGCTTAACAATGCTATAGGGGAAGTATTATGGTGTTAATAAAATGGAAGATCTATTTTCAAGTCTGGTTCAAATCAGCAGCTTGCTTCCTTCCACCAAAAAAAGTTCAAAAACTCTTTTTATAGCCCTAAAAATGATAATTCCAACAAAGAAATTGAGTCTAACAGGTGTTGGGTACATAAAAATATAGATTCCAAAGAAAGAATATAGCTGGTTGGAGAGTTATAGCAATGGAACTCTTTGATTAATAAGGCAGAAAGCTATAGCATATAAACAAAGATAAATTCCTATGGCTCTTTAGAAAAGTGATTTGGATGCAGGGAAGATTATATGGGAAAAAGCAACATGGCCTCCCCCAAGAGAGGACCTTTTTGAAGTCTTCATAGAACTTCTTCTCTTCAGCACCCCGGTTCAAGCGTCATTATCAAAGAGGAGCTGAAAACTTTGAAGTTGAGTGAAAATGCTTTATTTTATGGCATAAACTGACTATGGTAGATGGCATATAAAAATACTATTGTATACAGAATTATTTTCTTATCAGTCTCAATTCATCTTTCTTATATAAAATATTGGGGGGAAAAGCCATCAGGTATAGCTATAGAAACTATTTATAAATTCCAAAGCTAACTAATCATTAGAATCAAGATTTTTTTCTTACAGTAAACAAAATCTGGAAAGGAACTGCCTTCGTTTCAACACCACTCCACCCACTATTACCACAAACATACTTTTAATGGAATTCTGATTGTGTTTTACATTGTAATTCTACTCTATTTATACGTGAAAATATTTCTAATTTACCTTGTGTTAACTGTCAAATGTAGGTACTCTCTCCCTGCTTTATATTCAGGCGGTTCTGTGAATACCTCTTGAACTTTCTTACTAGCAAAAAAGTGTGCCATCCTATTTATTTCTCTAACTGTGGAAATGCATTTTCTGATATTTGAAATCTATTTCAATGCCAAAATTGACTATATCATTGGCCAAATGGGCTATTAGTCAAGCAATTCACATTTGGTTCACAAGTAGATTCAATTTCAAAGAACTGATGAAATCACAAAGTAGCAAATCTGTCCTCAAAGATAAATACACTACATTGAAATGGGAAAAAAGGAACCCGAAGGAAGTCTACATAATATCTCTTCATTTACAGTTAATGTAGACGTGTTTCTCAACAATGCTAGGTTGCTTAAAGCAAATTAAGCACATTGGATTTAAAATATTTGAAAATAGATAACATTCAGGTGCTCATTCAATGAATTACATACTCTAACTTGGCATCAAAAGTCTAGAGGAATAGGAGCTAAGAGACAGGAAAGGGAAAGATAGTCTAAAGGCTTGGCAATGGTGCTTTTCAAAAACCGAACGTCAGATGAAAGGGAAGTTATAAAAGCAGAAGTGCTAACCTAGCAGATGAGTTGACACAAGTTGCTTATGAAAATAATGAGAATTGGAGATAGAAAGCCTTGGCGGAGTTACTGAAGGTTGTGTATTACCTCCGGTGTGATTCGAATCTGTACTTAGAGGTTACGTCCTGCGGGGAAAGAGATTTGTTCTAGGAACAGGGCAGATCAAGTGTCCAATCTCAACTGTAGTGTTAACTATGTAATTTGATTCAAGTTACTTCTCTGAGCCTCTATTTTCTCTAATGCAAAATGAGGATAATCATTTTTACGTTTTAGGATTGAAGTGAAGATGTAACATCATAATATATATGTAAATATCTATTAAAGGGTATGGAATGTGGCAGGCACACGTATTTGTTTATTTCCTCCAGTTCCCTTCTAAAGAGGGAGCATCTGCAAACTCTCCAGAGGGTTTTCTATCTCAATGCTTCATATCATTATGAAATAAATATCACAGTGGAATAAATATCAGAAGACTGGAGACGTCACCTTAGCTTCACCAGGTTCCAACAGGAGGCATATCTGACATAATGTGCTTTTCATTTGGAAAGTTGTGTTATAAACAGAACACCCCTGACTGCTTCTGTTTGTAGTTAGGAAACAAAAAAAGTTAGGTCAGATAAGAGTATTTGTTGAATTAAACTGCGCCTGTTAAACACAATTGATACAATGCACAGTTTGTAAAAATCAGTAAGGGAAAGAAAAAATAAATTTATGTAGGCTACTTTGGATCAATTCAACAAAGTTCAAGGAGCATCTACTATGACTAAGATGCTACAATTGATGATACGAAGATGAATTCAACATTTTTACTTTCAAGGATCTTAAAATCTGCTAAGGAATAGAAGAAGTGCATATAACTAAATATATTACATGGTCAAATGGGATTTCTTAAGAGAATGGGCCACTGTGACAAACTGATTAGTATTCCTGTCTGTTCAATCTATCAATAGACTTTCCCAAATACCTGCTTTGTGCAAGCAATGGTTCAAGGATGTTGCCTCTTTCTCATCAGGGCCAGGATTAGAACAATTTCTGAATCTAAAGCTCAAGAGCTTATTTTTGGCTGTGCTGGACTTTTCTTAAGTCACACAAGGCAGGACTTTCACCTGCATTTATTTAGATTTTTCTTTTGTGTTCTCTGAAGCTCTCATTTAATTTTTCCGAAGAAAATACGAAAGGAAGTGATAGATTGAATCTACCCTCAAAGAGTCGATCAACTGTGACTCAAATTTCACATGCTGTTATTTTGTGCTTCTTCCTATTCTAAAATAAGATGGAAAGCATATTACAATGGCCAACTGAAGCTGGCGGGACTGTGTTATGATCACGTAGATGCTGGCACTTAGAGATACTGTTCATCTCAAGTAACAAGTTAATAATGAACAGTTTTGGTATTTTAAGGCCTTGGAGAGCCTCTTATGAATGCTTAAGCTTCCACAGAATTTGGAGAGGCAGGCCCAGCCCTGGTAAATACACTAATTTGTGACAAAGTATGACAGAGGTAAAGGGAAAGGATTGTTGTTGGGTACTTACTGGATTCCAGGCACTTTTATATGTATTACTTCATTTAAATTTTTTTTTTTTTTTGAGGAAGTTTAGCCCTGAGCTAACATCTGCTGCCAATCCTCCTCTTTTTGCTGAGGAAGACTGGTCCTGAGCTAACATCTGTGCCCATCTTCCTCTATTTTATATGTGGGATGCCTACCACAGCATGGCTTGGTGAATGGTGTATAAGTCTGCACCCACGATCCAAATCAGTGAACCCCGGGCCGCTGAAGTGGAACATGTGAAACTAACTGCTGCGCCAGCAGGCCAGCCCCTGTTTAATTCTTATAACAACTATGCGAAGTCAGTATTCTTACCAATATGTTTTAGTAATACAATTTAGGCAAAGAGAGGTTAAGCAGCAGGATCAAAACCACATGGCTGAGTGAGAACAGTTACATTTCCCATCCTTCTCACTTCATCAACGTTTCCAAAGATTGCCTGATTAAATAAATCCTCTTGGACACAACTTAAAAATAAAATTCTCAGGCCTCTCCTTTGGAAACTCTGATTTGATATTTCTAGAGTGAGGCCAGGAATCTGGGATTTTAACAAACTTTATACTAGGTCTTTTTATCACTGCTCAAGTTTTAGAAATACCGTGGCATGTCACAATATGGAGGTGACCCCAGACATCCCTTCCTATGAGTCTTTTGTTTACTCAGTGGCCCTCTACTTTCCATCCCTTTTGGAGGATTCCTTTAGGACTCTGCTCATGTCAAAACTCACTCCCCAAGAAATAGTTTTGTATCAGTCATTGACACCTGAGTATGAATTTAATTTATAGTGTTTCTTCTTCTAAGGAGTTTGCATTTTTAGCTTTAGTTCAGGATGTGGGAGGAAAGGCTTTGCCTTATGGTTAGAGAATGAAATATTCAGAAAACTGGCAGGTGAGGAATGTGGGAGGAATTAATAAGGAGCTATTTTAGGACCCTTGAAATCACAGCAGAGGAAGGCAACCTTCTAGCCCTATGTTTAAAAGTGTTTTGAGTTAAATTGAGGATAAGAAGAATGATTCTGTGAATATCACATATTTTATAGACATTCAGGTGTTCACTTAGAATTTATACTTTAAAATGACTGTGACTGAAAATGTAATGGGAAAGAAGAAAGTCGTGATGCTGTCAGGAGAAAGCACAGAGATTTCCCTGTGAACACACTGCTTACACCTTAGCTTCCAGAAGCACACATATTTCTGGTATAGGGCAGTACACCAGTTGAAATGATAAATGGCTCTTTTGGTTTATGGTGAGGCATTTAATCAGCTCAAGAGTTTTCATTTTCTAGTGCAGTAAGGGACGCTATCCCTTGTGTTTTACAAATCAATAAGCTGTTCATCTTTCCCTCCACCCTATGGAGCAATGTTAGTTATACTTATAAAAACAAAACACTGATGGGGGGAAATATGCTTTGCTGTAGCATGCAAATACTGCAGATAGAAGTTGAAATAATATGGGAAGTAGAAAAGTTCACATTCAGGCCTAGTAATAAACCATGAGAGCCATATCAGATCACAAAGACAAATATTTTGCTATCGCAGATGCCATAGTTCATGCTGAAGTAACTTATGTTCAGTAGCTCTTTTTTTCTTGCTCTATTATACTACCAGTAATACACGGAAAATGCAAAGTCGTAACACTGAGCATCCAGATACTGAAAAATATAGTTATGAGTTGCTGATGTATGTTTCTGATGCTAATACTGTGATCATGAAAAAAGCCAATTATTTATTTTTAAGGGTAATAATATGGATGACATAAAAATAAGTAAAATTTCTGTTTAATAGAGTGACAGTTATTTGGGTTGATTGCCTAAACTCTGTTGTGAGACCGCCTGCATTATAATCCTGGCTTCACGTACGAACTCAATGTCCTAGAGATAACTATTTCAGCTTTTTATGCCTTATTTTCCATTTCTGTAAAATGAGAACTAAAAGATACATATTTCATAGCTGTTATATTAAATAAGATGAGTGTAAACATATACATATATATATATATATATATATATTTTTTTTTTAGTTAGTTCTGGTGCCAAAGGAAATATATATGGCAAATTCAAATTAGGAGAATCGAAGAAAGAGATTACTATCAAAAGGATTAATATCAAAGACGTAGGTGGAGTTTGAAGGAACTACAGGGATAGTCCAGGAATTCAGGGCAAATAACAGCAGGGCTGTCACCACCCTAAGAGAGAAAAGAAGAAGGGGTCTCTGGAATCAGAAACAAGTTATGACCTAGAGAGGAGCAGTGGCCTCTTCAAGGGACAGTCAGTCTTGTTAGTGCCATCCAATAGATCCTACTCCTAGTGAGAGCAGAGCAGAACCCTGCCTGTTCTTTACGACAATGCTTCACTGCTATTCGCAGGGTTTTCACAGCCAATTTTTTTGGAAGTGTGTGGCCAGGTCCTTCTTCGTAGCCTGTCTTAGTCTGGAAGCTCTGCTGAAACCTGCCCACCATGGGGGACCCTGCTGGTATTTGAAATACAGTGGCATAGCTTTCAGCATCCTAGCAACACACAGCGGCCACAGTGTGACAACCAACAGATGGTTGCTGTAGTTCTCTGACTGGGAAATGAATCCAGGCACAGTGGTGAGCGTGGCAAATCTTAACTACCAGGGCTGTCCGCAGTCGGTCTAAGGACTGTGAAATATTTTGGAAAGGAAACTCGTGGTTATTGAGTACCTATGGTGTTTCTGAAAGATAAGATTTATTCTGTTTGCTTACAGAAATGGTTCTCAACCTTTGGGGACTCAATTTTTAATGCTCTTAAAAATTATTGAGAACTTTAAAGAACTTTAATTTACATGAGGTTAAATCTCTTGATTTTGGAAATTAAAACAAATTTTAAAAAGATATGTATTCAGTTATTTAAAGATAACAATAATAAACTCAGGAATCAGCACTCTTTTTCTGTAAAGGGTCTATAGTAAACACTTTTGGCTTTGTGGACCACAATGTCTCTCCTGCAACTACTCAACTCTGCTGTTGTAGCTCGAAAGGCCATAGACAATATGTAAACCAATGTGTGTGACTCTAGTCAAGAGAAAACTTTATTTATGAAAATAGCCAATAGGCTAGATATGGCCTTCAGGCTGGATTTAGTCTATGAGCTGTAGTTTGCCAGCTCCTGATAAAGCCATTAACATAAACCTGTTAACCTGGTAAACTTGTTAGTATAAATGGCATATTCTTTATGATAAACATTTTCCACTATGGTGAGAAAAGAGGCATTGTTTCTTATTTTTGTTAATCTCTAATGTCTGGTTTAATAAGAAAGCTTGATTTTCATACCTGCTTCTGTGTTAATTTTATTGCAAGGTTGTTTTCATTAAAAGATACAAAGAATATTCAGCTTTATCCAAATATCTAGTTGGCAATGTGAGGAATATTTTAAGAACTTTTTGAGATAATTGTGGATATTCTCCTTTGATGCTACACCAAAACTGGAGTGGCGGTTGATTTTAAAGAATAGTTGCAATGTGGAATATGATACACATCAATATGCATATAATATTTCCTTTTTACCTTAAATCCATTGGCTTTTCTTTCATGGTAAATGATTTTGTAACATCCTGCATTGGTCATTTAGAAAATATTGTTTGGTGTAGTGATGCATAGCTTCCAAATATTGACACAATTAACTATACAATATTTTAAAAATCACATTTACTGATAGCACCATTTATCTCATCAGAAAAGTCTCTAACCATTGAGAAGGCGCCAAGATCACAGTAGCAGATACACCCTTTCCAATATTCTAATCTTTGCTTGAAATCTTAATTTTATCACAGACAACACTGTCCATGGTTTTCCTCGAAGTGGCAATCTCACGTTATTCATTTTCAACGCAATATCCACCAAAAGCCTAAGTTTGAATAAACATAGTTTGTAAGTCAGTTCTTCTTTCAAGTCAAAATGTTGTGCCATGAATAAAGCTGTTACTTCCACTTGCACATCACACACTTGCCCAATTGCTTTTCCTCAAGACAGTCCTCAAACGTTGGTATGCAACAAAAGTGTCTTATGTGTACTTACCATTTCATCAGACAGAATATTTTAAAAGTTATGTATTTAGGGATAGAAACTGAACACTTTATTAATTTTTATTGCTTCGTCAAAAACATGGTGATAAATACAATAATACTAGTATGGTTGGGTGCCACTGCCTTGATTTGTGCTAAGGCACCAGCAGATTGACTCACCATTGCTTTGTATCACCAGCGCAAATGTCAACACAGTGAAAAAGGCAAATAGCATTTTAGCATCATTGGGAAAATACTTTTGACCTCGCATACCCCTTAGAGGGGTCTTGGGTATTCCCAAGGGTCCATACACCATACTTGAAGAACCGTTGTCCCACATGTCACAAACGAGGAAAAAAGAGACTCTAGAAAAAGTAAAAAAATTAGTTTGGTGTCAAAAACTCAAATAACTTGTTCATGGCAGGATCAAGACAAGAATCTGAATCTTCTAACCGCAACTGAGAGGTCTGTCCAGAGTACTCTGCTCTCTCATTTGTAGACTAAGAACTTTTATAAACACTTGTCTTGTTTACCTGGGGAGGTTGTTGTGAGGGTCAAAAAAGGGGCACTTTGAAAATGTTAAATCCGACCTCATTTTCAAGGTTCTAATAATACATCTCTGTCCCAACACTTCCACTTACTGCTTTATTCTTTTCTGAAACATGAGCTTACCATGGGAAAGGTTTGGTGTGTTGAAAAGTACAATTGGTCTATTTTCACAGTGAGAATACATTGCTATTACTTTAACATTTATTTTTCTACATATAAAAGTAATATCCCATCATAAATATGCTAACATAAGAAAGGACATAAAAAACTACACATAAATCCACCTTTTTTTAGACATTTTCTTTACATAGTTGTAATATAGCACACTGTGAAATTTGTACATATATCTCCTTGATTATAATACCATAAACATGTGTCACGGGTTTATGATACACAGGCTTACTAACTATCGCTTTTAATAGACACATAACATTCCACTGGGTAGATACATCATAATTTTACAATTTCAAATGGAGATTGGCCTCTCTGGAAAAGTTTTTGGTGGAAATGGGAAGAGGAGCATAAGAGTTTTGAAACAAGCTAAAATATTAATTTCTTTTATCTGATTTCTGTAACATAAAATGTAAAACAAAATAAGTGCAACATACATAGGTGACCAACATTGCTCACATGACAAATTCTTTTTGTGTGAAATATAGCTGTAAGGATTGATAGGAGCCAATTCTCATTTGCGAATTCAATTTGATTTGGAATAAAGTGAAAAAATAATGAGAACCATGTATCTGTTTGCTCAACAAATATGTACTGAGTACCAACTAAATCTGCAATATTCAATATCTGTCACTGTGTACATCTCTCACAGAGGACGAATAAAGAAGAATCAGATACATCTTGTTCTTAGAGACAGATATGCAAGAAAGACATGTACACATCGACAGACCCACATTCACACAAACGGAAACTCGCCTTAATTAAAAATGAAGTAACTAGTATATTATGAATGATCTAGAGCATAATATTGGTTTTCAGAGGAGGAAGAGATAAGTCCCAAAGTGTGTGTAGCATTTGACCAAATGTGAAGAGTTATAAGGAAAGGCATTTCGTACCAAACCTTTGAGGTTTTGTAGAATTTGAACATGGGGAGATAGAAGACAGAGGGAAGCTAATTTCAGACAGAAAAAAATGAATGAGGAGCGAATAAAGATATGCAAAAAGGGCATCACAGGATGTGTAGGCGGGACAGTAAGTTCACAAAGGCCAAAAGTAAAAAAGCAGCGCTGCTTTATTTGTGAGTATGAAAAAAATGATTACAAAAACTTCTGATGAAGAGAAGGAATGATGAGTAAATGCATGCATGAGTGAACAAATGTATACAATATAACTTGGGGGAAAATAAAATGGAGATGCTTAGGAATTATAAAGAAGTAAGGTAAGAGGTGCGAGAGACGCTATTGCCAAAGCAATGGGCATTGATAGTAAATCCCTGATTCCCTCATCAGACTGCGAACTGCAGAAACTCTGGCTCTCTTTTTCAATGCCATATCTTCTGCCTAGTAAAGTGTCTGGCACGTAGTAAATTTTTAGTAACTATTTGTTGCATAAGAATGATACTCAACAATTTATGGAAAACCTCACAGATATCCACCTATTAGAATTAAGAAGAAATAACAGAAAAATATATTGAAGGAACAGAAATTAGAGAAAAGAGAATTAGGATAAAGTGCCATGTAATAATTTTAGGATAAGAGAGGTAGAAGAGAGTGTTAAGTCTTGAAGAAAGAGACCAAAGTTAAGAACTTTGTGGTATTTATCCAGAAGGTTATCTTTAGTGATGCATGAAACTATATAGTTTCCACAGGAAGATGATGGCTAGAACAATGAATAGGATCAATAGATATCAGTGGTATACTATAAGTAAGCAATTTCATATGAGAAAATGTTATAAATAATGTAAACATATTTACCATAATGGCATTTCAGGTTGGAAGCAGAGGACTGGGTGAATGTGTCTGTGCATTATGGGCAGGGAAAAGGCTGCCTTTGAATTTTGGTTTATGATGTTGATGGCAGGCTGTTTTATAAGATGTAAAGGTTCCTTTAATGGCTAGTTACTTACAAGGAGGGAAGGCTACCAACCGGGACCATACACCCAGGAAGTTCTACCCAGGGCCAGGATAACAGCAAGCTGAAATTGTAGGGGCAGCTTATGCATGGCAAGTGGAGGCGGTTAGGTAGGTTTGTCAGGCTCCCTGTGTATTGGCTAATTTGAATAATTTCTCTGGTTCCTGGGTCTGTGGGCTTTCCCTAGTTGTCTGGGGCCTGGCCTTGGAAGATTGGGGTGATACACAGTGGTCTGGACTGTGGGAGGGAAGGGATTGGGTGTGGACTTAATTAGTTGCTCAAGAAGAGTACTGACGAGCCTCTAACCAGGGCTTCAAAACTGAATCAAGATGGCATTAAACAAAACAAAACAAAATACTCTTTTGCATAAGGGCTGCACGTGAATCCCAGGTTACTCTGGAGGAGGTGGACAGAATTGTCTCATGTGTCGTGCATCAGAGGGAGAGGTTCTGTACATTAGTTTTGGTTTACATGTGAAAGGAGATTTTTGCGAAGTATGGTTTATGAATGTCAGAGGAGAGTTATGCCCTTGAGCTGAGGTTGACAAAGGAAGTGGCTAAAGTTTCCTGAGGAGAGTCTCTCTTTATAGGGCAATTGCTTACAGGCGAAGGAATGCCAGTCTTTGGTCAAATCTTGCTCACATTGGAAATAACCAAAACTGTAGGGAAATATGTCACCTGGGAATAACAAGACATTGCTTTATGGTGACTGCTCTGAGAACAATGGGGGACCCAGCTCAGCATAAGCAATTTGAGAAGCACTTCGGAGACTTTTCAAGGTCTCTGCTTTTGAGGAGTTTACAACTTGGTTCCATATTGTCATAAAATTCTTGATAGCAATTGTCATGGTGGAAGCTATTCCCTAAGCTCTATAAAATCTACTTTATAGTTCCCTGAAACTTCCCCATGTAATATTAATTATTGGCCTATAATTTTCTTTTTCTTTCTTAGGAGCTCCTCACAGTTAAAGCAATTTTAATAGTATTGTTTCTCTGACAAGTCTTATGGGTATTTTATGGAAGTTAACATTGGTTTCCTGAAAATCACCTAAACACCACTCAAAAATAAATAAAAGAGCACCCTCTTTCTCGATATTCTATAGCTCTTCTTGACAGTGGTGAATCATTGCTTCTTCATGTGTTTTGCCGGGAAAGCACCTACTTACTTGTCCTGATGGACTATTATGGAATGGTGACCTCAAAATATTACAACTGTAGCCTGAAGACATTGATGATGACTTTGAAGATGTCTAAGATTTAGAGCTCAGCCAGAGAAAAATCCTATGCCATGCAAACCATTCAAGTGGATTAAATTGTTCCTAATAATGATTTTTAAATTAAGATTTCCTCTCTGTTCCTTTTTATGACTTATTTGAGTTAGAGAAATATGGCATTACATTATGAAAACTAAAAGACACGGCCATATGCAGAAAGAATGCACATATAATTCATGGAACAGGTCAATAGTTTTCTAAGAACACAATAGGTGGCTACTCTGTTTAGGATGGCCTAATGAATTGCATTAGGGGAAGGAAATTGTATCAAAGTGCTTATCTTTATTCATGAAGGATAGGACAGCTTTTCTCCTGAGCTTACTGAAGAGAGATACATATGATTCAAATCCCAGTGCAGGGATGTGCCAGTCAGCTGGGAGACATCTGAGTTTAGAGCCAAAGCTAAGGATTTGTCAGTTTACATGACTATCGCATCTTTCCTGGTATTTATACCACCCACTGTCTGTCATAACGAATCAAGCTCAGATTAGATTCTGCTAACTTCAAAGTATTGTAGCTTACATTTATTTTTTGTCAAAGAAAAAGAGGAGGGCAGGGGAAATATTGCTTTTATAGATAAGATTGTTACTGAGGAAACCATTTGGTTGGACTCTTCCTCTATGACCTGTCTGCCTTACTTGGTATGTATTCCACGAACACTAACCCTATGGCTTGCTCTCAAGTTCAAATTGGGAATTATGGTAAGAGTCTTAAAATGGTTTTTAGAAAGTGAATATCATTTGATTTCATTTAGAGCATCACCATTCTTACCTACTGTTTGACCAGTTATTTATTTATTAAGAATCTACTGGCCAAGATTCTAAGAATGGTGAGCAAATTTATAAACCTATGAGGCTTTGTTCGTGGACAGGCTTACAATTCTCACCAAAATCAGAGCATTTAATAAATGATTTTTTTTTCAATAACTCCTTACAATCAGCATATCCATATGCTCCACTATTTAGCCTGACTCAGTGACTAAGGTCACTGTTGTCACTGCAGGGCAGTTCAACCTCTCCCTCTTCCTAATCCTACTTCCTTTGTCTCCTAGTCGTATTGTTTCTCAGAGGATTTCCTCAAATTTCTTGCACACCGCGATTTCCAAAACCATATATCCCCACAAGGACTAGTCACTGGATGAAATCTACCCCCAGAAAAGGAGCACAGCCTTGGACAAAGCAGCTTCCCTTGACTGAGGGTAATTCTCATCCATGGCTTTGAACCCATTACCAAAATCCCTTCTTCAATCCTGAATGGACTGAAGGTGGCTGTGATGGTCTTTTTAATGTGTCGACTTGACTAAGGTCCTCAGCTCTTTATTCAAATACTACTTTGGACATTACTGTAAAGGTATTTTTCAGATGTGATTATCGTTCATAATCAGTTGACTTTCAGTGGGGAAGACTATCCTCAATATTTTGGATGGATCTGATTCAATCACTTAAAAGGTCTTAAGCAGAGCTGAGGCTTCCTTGAGGAAGAAGAAATTTCACCTGTGGACAGCAGCTTCAACCCTTGTCCAAGATTTTCATCCTGCCCTTCCTGACTGCCTGCCTTGCAGATTTGGGTCTTTCCTAGCCAGCCCCTACAAACATGGAAGGCAATTCCTGACAACAAATCTGTTAATATATATGTCCTAATGGTATTATTTCTTTGGTTTAACCCCAGCTGATACAGTGACAAACCAAAACTTCCCTTCCTAATACCAGTTCTATCTCCTTATGATAGAGTTATTTTCCCATGCCGGGATGGTAACTCCTATCCTTTCCTTCCCTATAGGTCTGTTTGCATAAAGAACCTGAAGTAACTGTGTGAGTTCCATACATTATAGTTTAGTGGGACTCTTTTTCTGTCCCCAGACTATTTTTATTCCAGGCACAGAGCCTAGAATTGTGGAGGAGTGAAGCACAGATTTCCCAAGTGGGTCACTGGGAGTCATGATAAGTGAGACTATTCCTACTCCTATCTATTTATTCCCTGAACATAGATTCTACATATTGGGGATATAGCACCATCCAATAATTATCAATTTAGGAAGAATTATACATCCCAGGAGACGGCTTCTGTTCCTCTCAGGTACCATCTCCAGGACAGCACCTCACCTGTACCTGTAAATGATCATGCTATCGTTCTATCAGGTTCTATTAGGCAGCTTTTGGATGGTGCAGTGTGCATAGATAGAACCAGTGGCTATGTTCTGGTCATGTACGCACTGCCACATCTCTTTTGCTGTAATGTGGATCCTTCGGTCTGTTATGAGTTTATGTGGTATCATTTGTTTGTGGATCAAACATGTTTTAAGTTGTCTGAGAGTGGTGCTGACTGAAGACTGGAGGGCAGGAAAGGCAGACACAAACCTATGCTGAATATAGTCAAGATGAATTATTGACTCTTAAGGGTGAAATCATCTAATTTAATCAACTTGCCACAACATAGCTGATTGGTTTCATTAAGGAATGGGGCCATTTGTAGGGTTTAGCATTGTTCCTTTTTGTTGGAAGTTTGGATGTTCAGCTGCAGGATAGCTAGAGAAATCTAGTCAGTGGGAGCACATCCTAGTGGGCCTATGAATATCCTCCTTTCTTGACATGATGGCTATTCTGTTCATAAGCTTAGTGTGCCAGCACTGGAGTGGCAGATGTCAGAGTTGGCTGATGTCAACTGGTTGAGACACTTAGTTTATGTGGATATTCAATGCCTTTTCCATGATAGATGCTTCATGCCCACTCCCATAAACCCATCAACATGCATCTTCTCCAAAACATTTTTACTTCAACCTCCTAATTTTTCTGCTTCCAAGCCCTATAGTAACTAGACGAGATGTTGCACACCGTCCATGAGTTTTCATATATTGTTACCTCAGAGAATTCCTTTTTCAACCCAATTTGGTTGATCAGGTTTGCTGATTTGCCTATTGAGAAGATATTCCCTAAAACCCTTGTCTTTCAAAGCCATCCATAAATCAGGCTGAAGTGCAGCCACAGTCTCTGTCAGCTTAGTCTTCTATTGAGCTGACCCTCCACGATCCACATCTAGTTTTTTCTCTTCTATTAGCTGTTCATAAAGGAATCCTCTTCCCAAATGGCCAAATGTGTGAATTTCAGGAAAGGCACAGATGTAATTGTGGTGGATAACAGGGGAGTTCAAGCTACCTAGTCACGCAATTTATTTGTGGTCTCTGGCTATGTGTGATCTTCATCCCAGAAGTACTCTTCCATCTTATGAAGGATATTTGTGGGCTTGCTCAAACTTACGATTTAGTGGGTCTGACAGAATCCGTCTCATGATGGACAGTGTGGCTGCATGGCTTCTTGATGTCTAATGGTCAAGCACTCCATCTCTATCAGGGCCAAATCAATGCCACAAGCTATTTTCTGTGTGGTGTAAAATGATCTGCTACAGATTGCATTGTTCTGCTCCAGAAGCCTAAAAGTTTACCTTGTGATTCTTCTGCTGGTACTTGCCATAAGTTCCACAAGATGTTTTTCCACGTAAACAAATATATTTAACACTATACAGGCGGCCAAGTCATATGGCCTGTGAGGTAGACTGCATCAGTCTAGGTGTGTCCAGAGCCATATTCACACTCAACCTAGGCAGTCTTTCATATCTCCCAGTAAATTGGTTTGGGAAAGATTCCAAAGGGTAGAATATGGTGTCTCCAGAATGTGAAAAGGTCTGTTAGGCATTGTGCTTTATTTTGAAGATGATGCTCTATGAAGTCCCAGATCACTGGACCTCCAAAACCTTCCTTGATATGGCAGGCCTCTGAATCTTCTTGGTATTTATCAACACCACCTCTAGCTCCCAGCCCTAGAGTGCGTGTCTTTTCAAGGCCTCCATTGTACTTACCATGCTTTCCGTAAAGCATTTCCACAGTTTTCTGTGGGTCTGACACCCTGGCTGCCAATCTGTATTTGCCATTTATTTCAATAATTACATTAACTTTGCTTCTGTCAATTAAGCATCATCATCTGGCTTCTATTATTTTGAAATCCTATTTGATCCTTATTGCTATCAGAGAGCCCACTGTTGTAAAAGCATCTCCTGTCATTATCCCTGGCCTCCAGAGAAGAGTCACCAATCAGTTTCTCGAGTACTTATGCCCCTCTCATGAGTGCACTCCTAGCACTTTGCTAAATAGAATGTCTTCTGGATCTTTCCATAGGACATAAAAATTTACTGCGTTTAGTGTGATATGTATGGCATGTCCATCTCTTTGAGTCTTTTGATCATTTCTTCCCCTGTCTGCCATGGCAGTTCTGGAGTTTCTTTTTCACTTTGTATGGGTCTTCGCTTTCTCCAAACTTCTAAGACCATGCCAGCAATGTGTTAGGATCATCTTTTGAGGTCTTTTCCAGAATACCCAACTATGTATCACTGTAGAGTGCTCCCATATCAATACATTTCTCCTTTATCCAACTTTATGTTCTGGACCATCTCCCTGCATTCTGACATCCTTAGATCTAGTCCCTTAGTCTGTGCACATTCAGTCAGTCTCTGTGCTTGACTGTATATAGTGACAAAATCATGTGGGATAAAGTCTCTTTCTTCTCTTAGCCACGCACTTTCAAAGCCAGGTTATATTACGATTTAACTTGGTGTTATGGTCTAGTTTTTTTCTGGTGGTCAAGAGAAGAGATCATGGATGGGATACATAATCTGGCCCTGTGATGTACTGGAGCTGGCTTGTTTCAGCTCATAAGATACAATTGTTAAACATTCCAGGAATTTTGTGAGCCAACAGTTATGAAACCAATCATGGTGTGAGTATTCACATCACGCAAATCAGCAAATGCTACCAGTCAGGGCTTTGCTGACTTGTTTGTTTGATTTTTCTCTCAGCTGGTTGTTAAACATTTACCAGAATATCACTGGGATTAATCATCCTTAAGCAACAAGAAGTGAGAGACTTTGACAGTCTCAAAGGGTTCAAGAGAATCTGAGGACTTAAGATTTTTTGGTGTCCTCATCCGGATATCCCCACCCAAGTCCCTTGATTACTTCCCCATCAAGTCTCTGACCTTGGTTGTGTCTAATTTTTGGAGGTTGAGAATTCAACCTCTCCCATAACTGTTCTACTACTATAAAAAATTCCTGGGCCTGATCTGACGCTTTTTGTCCTTTGGCCAAAGGAGATAAAAATATCTTTATTTATTGCCAAGGAAGTTCTCCTACCAAGGAAAACCAAAAGTTTTAAATTAATGATTAATTACCCTCAACCTTTTATTGTCTTTCTGCAATGTATCAAGTGCCTCAGCAGCAGCTGTATGATTCCATGGTCCTTATAATTACTACTTTTCAGTATTTCTCAGTCGCCTAAGATATTACACTTACCAGTGCATTTTCTTTCATCATTATCCCATCCAAGTTCACCAACTATAAATGTTTTAACAAATCTTTTTCCTAATTACCATCCAACTTCAAAATGTCACTGTAGGGTCTGCCTCCTATAACCACCTTGGGTAACAAACAGTTGAGTTCCTGGGGAAACAGACTGTGAGATTCTGAGATTTTCATGCAGCAGTTTTTGTTGGGGAGTTATCTCTGAAATAACCATGTGAGGGAGTGAGGAAAGCAAGATTTGGCAGAGGGAAAGTTGAACTACATGCATTTGTAACAGTGATCTCAATCAATCCTACAGGGAGCTCTGGATCTGGGATGGCCCTACGAACCATCCCACATCAAGCAAAGGCCTGGACCTTTCTACTGACCCATCAATCAGTTAATGGAGAGGATGGTTTTACTGGTAAGGGACTCAGAAGTGCTGCATCAGCAGCCAACACCCTTGGCAGCAGAAAAACTGAGTTCCTCAGTCCTGAAGTGGGATTCAGGTGGCTCTCCTCAACACCCACTACAGACGAGTAATCAAAATGACATTAATTTAGGAATCTGTTTTCATAACACTATGTCCCTCATACTTATTTATAAGTAGGGTTTTGGGACTTCAAACTGATGAGGTTTTAAAATAACATTTCCCTTTCAGAACTCAAAAGATCTTCACTTCATTAGTTTGAAAAGATAAAGAAAATGGAGGTCCCAGAAATCAATCTCTCCTGATGGCACCCAAGGGTATAAGAAATAGGGATCTTACAATACGTCTGACCTGAATAAAATGAAAAAGCCAGAAGCTGCTTCATGTAAACACAAATAGAATCTCATAATTTAGAATGAAGTATTTAGTATGTATTAACTATAAAGAGAAACAGAATTCCTAGATCATAAGGGCGAATATATTTCCCCTACATAAATAGGTTAGATTGGTCATGGAAATAAGAACTCAATAAACTTTTCAAACTGTTAACATAATTCATCTTTTTGCTATGAATTTTAATAGTTATATATCTCTGAAACAGAAGTCATTTCCTATATCACCATTTTCACAAGTCATGAGTCATACTCCAATAAGAAAAAACTTACAATTTTTTGATAACCAAAATATAAAAATCAGATTTACTATTTTTATTGATGAGTAACTTTTTGGAAATACTAAACATTTCTCTCCCCAAATACAATAATATTTTCTATTTTGCCATTTATGTATGGTTAGGCTTAATTAAAAGAGTAGTTGCTGATGTTTGATATGTATTTCTATATCATTCATATATATCCTATTGTGTAATTTTTATGTGAGAAATATTTGTATGAGGAAGGTACTATTTAGCTTTATATAAGGCATTTTTTGAATGATGAAAGTATGGTGAAATTATTTACAAAGGTGTGTGTCTTTTAAGAAAATTCACTTTTAACAAAAGTTTAATAAATCTTTAGATTTGAGAATGTTCTTAATTTGTTAATGAGGAAAGGACGGGGAAGACAGACATGTAACTGCAAATAAGGTAACTAAGAGAAAGGTTTTTATTTCTTTCCTTCCTCCCTCCCTCCTTTCCTGTCTTTCTTTCTTTTTTTTTATGAATACATTTTACATATTTGATCCTCTTTCAAGGACAGAGAATAACTCCTTTTATAAATGATTGCATATGTTAATAGATTTTTACAAATACATATATAGTACAAATATACATAGCTCCAAAAGTTTATATTAATTAACTAGTGAGTGCAATAATAATTTATCCATCCACAATAAATATTATTTTATCGGGATAAGTAATTATAAAACTTTAGGTACACTAGGAGGATGATTAAAAACATGGTTATTTTAATCTTTTCCTAAATAAATCTTCATCGAAATGAGATTGGAAACCTAGAGCAACATAAAAAATTGAGATGTGAATCTATTGGAACAAAATTTAGTCAACAATGCCCGAGATATTTTAGTGCTGAACCTGTAAGTTGCTGACTTGCCTGGTTGAGACTACAGACAAGCATGGAGAATTATTTATGCGGGTAAATAGGAAGGTTAGCTCTCCCTGTAAGACAGCTGTTTAAGAAGAGGGGCAATTGCAGGTAAATGTGCAGGTGGATTTGGGAGATGATGTGTGTTCTTGTCGCATAATCTCTGCTTCCTCTATAAAAAAGGTAGCAATGCCACTTGACCATTTGAGAGAGATGATGGCAGGAAGCTGCAGAGGACTTGAGGAAATGCAGAGGACTTCCAGAAACATTTGGAATAACTGTTGAGAAGAATGGAGAAGAAACTCTCTCTTGTAAAGTAATGAATATCATTATTTATTTGCTAATAATAAAATAATAATTATTAAAATAAAAATAATCAGTAATATTGAGGGTATGTTGATGACTGGATACCACCAATGTGCACTGAAAGGTATTCTTCCTGATAGCTTTTTTCCTGCAAGAGTGCTGAGCAACCAGAGGTTAGCACAAAGGGTATGCTTTGTTACATTGATGCAGCCATGCTGGAGAATTTCTGAACAAGCAGAGACTGCAGTTAGAGGTGGGAAATCAATTGAGGTTATGTTAGCTCAGTTTGGAAAAGGTCTGAGTAAGAAAAGGAATACATGACATTTATGTGAAGAACATAAGACACAGTAAGATCTTCAAATGGCGTATAAACATTCAAAACTTATCTTTTTCCCTTTAGTTTTAGTATGAAGTGTTGAAATATGCAATTAGCTCATGGTATGTACGTCTTCTAATGAACTATTAACCTAAATAGTCAATCAATTAGACCATTGTATTCCCTGACCGGTCTAGGTAAACAGGAGTTTGATTTATGCCTCTGCTCAGATACATATTTCAGAAACCATTTAAAACCAAATTAAATCCTAAGTTTCTTTCCACAATATGAGTCATTGGAACTCTTGAGATTTACAGTACTTTACACATACCAGAGGGCAATTAGTGAGAAGGCAAAGAAATTGAAAGATGATCTACATTTAAATACCAAATACAATTACTGCTGAATTCTGTTTGAATTTATTCCATTAATTACCAGAGTCACTCTGCCTCATCTTTCAAATATTTCCTACTTCAAACTTACTGCTCTCATAAAGGTGAATTTCATGAGAACTTCTCAGGTCATAGATAGGCCAATCTTTCATGAAAATGACTGGTTTGATATATTGTCCCATCTCATGGTGTTTCCCCCTCTATAATAATACTAACATTTATTAAATAGTTGGTAGTGCCAGACACAGTGCCTAGCATGTTGTAAGTATTTTATCTAATTTAAACCTCACATAAGGATTATTATTATATACTCATTTTTCACATGAGGAAACTAAAGTCTAAGAGAGATTAAATAACTTGTCCTAAGTCATGTAGCTGATAACCGCTTCCCTTAAGTAAACAGTTCTACCCGATTCTAGAATCCCAGATTTAAACACTCTGAGATTCTGCACCCATCCCATCCCTTCCACATACTGCCTCTCTGTCTCACTGGCACTCACCCTTTAAGCCAAACTATAGATCATGAGCCATAAATTTCAGACACTAATGCTTCACTGTTATGCAGAATGATAGTCCTGCTTACTATCTATATATAGTCTGCTATATATAGTCTGCTAGAGTGTTGACCTTCTGAATCCATTTGATGTTTATCACCTTCCGGCTTCTCTTCAAGATTTGTCATGTAGAACACTCAAGTTCTTTTAAAAGACATAGCAAGAGCCTATCCCACTAATATCCCAGATAGAATATTCTGGATTTTTTTGTTCTTTAGAATCTAATCTGTTTTGCCAGTTTCTCCAGTTAAGTTCACCTAGTTTCTCTGAGTCGGGGTAAGGATAAATTCAGACATTATCAGATATGCATAAAACCTTTCTTGCAAGAATAGACTCATTGGATTTAAGAATCATTCTTATTTATCTGTTTCCTTTGTTTCCTTTCCAATATGAAGTCTTGAATATAATTGTCTTAAACAAGTGAAAAATCTAGGACAAATGCTACACCTTGTAGCAAAAGGTATATATGAAGACTATCCTGAGCAAACTGTACATACATTCTCACAGTCCTCCTGTCACCTGGGAGCACATACTGTTTACAACCATGAGACCATGAGAGTGAAATAAAGGAACAGTCCTTGCTCCCTTCCCTAAGTACAGTGTTTCTATGAGCAAATTATGTGCAACCAAATCCACTTGAAGTATTTTCTGGAATTAAGAGTAAACAGAGAAACTTAGTTGGGGACAGAAAGTGGTTCCAAGTTAAAGATTTATTGAGTAGAAGTAAATAAAAGTATTAATTCTGTTCCATAAGAGAGAACCCAATTAGAAGTTTGTTAAACAGTCACTAAAACTAGCTATTTGATGAGTTCTGCTTTCTGAACTACGTTGTCTTTTTTTCTGACCAGATATTACTGGAAAGCAAAGACCAAGTTGTCTGTGATTCTTGATAAGTGTAACAGTCTTATTGCTGCAAACATTGTTGCAAACACAAAAGGAACTTCTGTATTACAGATTGCACTGAGAATTAACCATGGCTGCTTTCTTTACTCCAAAATGTTTCAATGAAGTCTTTAACGTTTAAACTCTATTAATAATATCAATACCATCCATTGTTTACAGTGTTGAGCTCTCCCAGCATATGTTATTTTAGTCAGTGCTCACTTCTGTTATATTAGACACATCATTAAACAAACAAAAAACTATTTGATGGTATATTAAAATGCTTAGGGATGTTAAACTTTACTGATAACATTTTCCCTTATTTTGTACTGCTAATCCATTAACCTAAAGATTAACTTACTAAAATTATTTAAAGGATAATTATGAAACAATTTTATTTTGTCAAACCTACAGATGTGATAATTAATACTTATAGTATTGCAGAGTAAAAACCAGTTTTGTCAGTAATATTTTCCGCAGTAAGAGCAACTCATCAAATGAAAATTTTATGTTGAAGGAGTAGAATTTGCTGATGCATTTGAATTGATAGGATGATATAAAATTTATGACTAAACTATTTCTCTTTTGTAATAAATGGGTGCAAGTCAAATAAATTTTATTGACTGGTAAGATAAAGGCAAATATAATAAGGCTTTATTTTACAGCTATATAGGGAAACAAGTGGAAGAAAACTACTACTGTTTCTAGCATCTCCCTGTAGTCAATAGAATCTCCCTCACAGGAATGTGCAGCCAGACTGACATGGAGAAAGGAAAAGCTCTTGAGAAAACTGAGAGATAAGAAGTGAGGCGAGCCAAGAACAGGCACAGATATATGAGTGATATACTTAATGTACTTTTTATATTGTACATTATAAATGTAATGGGATATGTAATGCTATAGGTAGTAACTACTAATGTTGTTATAAAAAATAACAAAATTTAATCCCAAATCTCAATGACAATGTAACAAAGATTTGTTTCTTACTCACCGTACATGTCCACTGATGGTCTGACAAGTACTCTCCCTAGTTGTCCAGTGATGGTCTGATCTACATGGTCACCAAATGGCTCAGGCTGATAGGCATTTACCACCTCTGTGGCAGGAAACAGAGAGAGACCATAATTGGATCATAATTGGAATGTTTTTGCTCTCTCATTCTGGAAGTAAAATATACGGAATGCAGTATTTATGAGAATTATATTCTCTGTGAGATATATATAAATAAAATCAGATAGCTTAATCTCATCTTCATATACAAAAGGATTTTCTGAAAGTTACAAAACTACTAAATCTAGTAAATGTTGGAACCAACATAAAACCCAAATCTCTCTTCCTTTATCTTCTCTTTCCAATATATCACATTGCCTCAGCTGGGCAAGAAGTAATATCAAATATACTCTTACATGTCAACTTTCTGGGTTTTTTTTGAGGAAGATTAGCCCCGAGCTAACATCTGCCACCAATCCTCCTCTTTTTGCTGAGGAAGACTGGCCCTCAGCTAACGTCTGTGTCCATCTTCCTCTAGTTTATGTGGGATACCTGCCACAGCATGGCTTGACAAGTGGTGTGTAGGTCCGCACCCAGGATGCAAACCAGCGAACCCTGGGCCACCAAAGTGGAACATGCGAACTTAACCACTGCACCACCAAGCCGGCCCCTTAACTTTCTGTTTTTAATTAGAATTATAGAGGAAGATCTTTAAGAAAAGACTATCTTTGCTAAACAAGTAGAGTTGTGTCACTAATTAAAAAAAAAATACAAAAGAGATTCTAAAAAGGAACATATACTTGGATACATGTTAATGCCATACAATCAAAAGTCTCTTTTAGTGAAAGAGTTAAAAGTGTAAGAAATATTTATTGAGATAAATATATGTAAAATATTTTTATATATTTATATAAATATTTTTAATAAATATGTACATATTGCTGATTACTGTGAGGCTGTTCACTTAAAAAGCAAAATCACTTCTGCTTTCTAACCATGCTCTTCCCATTTGATTTGTTCCGATGTCTGTCATTATAGTTATCTCTATGGTGATAATCTGTGATATTGCAAACACCAGCTAAAGCAGGCTGGAGGGAAAAGATGATTGTGGAACAAAGGGCTCCTTGTCCACATACAAATAACCTGGTAATCATCAGTTATGAGAAAGTTTAATGGAAAACGAAAGCACACCATAAAATGGAGTCTAATGATCATACGATATAAAAAGAAGAGGAAATTGATAATTTAGCTTTCCAAAGGCCCCAGATGTAACAACTGAACAATCGGTTCTCACTATAGTAAACCACCATCTTTTCAGGCTATTGGCAATGCTTCAGAGATAAGTAAAGCACCATAATTTTGATAGGATAAAAAGAATGATATATTTCCGAGAATTTCCAAGAAACGTAGCAAAAATGGTAAATAAGCAAGAGTATTTTAGCTTTCCTTTCTTAAAGTCCAAAAGGTTAACCTCGTAACACTGCTTCATTTAATGGACTAAGGGAAACTTATGAGCATGTTTATCTGTTCACGCTGCAGAATGTGTCGTTGGGAAACTCACTCTTCTGTTTGAAGTTTATTATATCCCTGTTACCTGCAGTAGAGTCCCGTATGCAAAAAATTAAAATGTATTGTACTAGATGTTAATAGAAAAATGTTCCTCATTCCCTATTTCCTCCTGGAGAGTGTTATAAGTGACCTTTCCAGAGACGTAATTTGGACAAACTTTCCTGATCCATTAAAAAAGAAGACATTTAATCACCTTGTGCTACTCTCCATTCCAGTGCACAAAATACCTGAAAATTGTGCTTTTATTTATTTATCTATTAAGTAAATATTTGCTGAGTTTTTACTGTGTACAGGCAAAATTCTGGTTTTCATAACCTGTAGTTTTAGGAGAGACAGTAAGTTGACATCATACTTAAAAGTCCTCTGGAATATCATTCAAGTATATTTTTATATAACATGTCTTCTCTTTACAAACACATGCTTCCACAAAAATACACAATCGCACCCCAGAACCACATTTTAGAGTCATTTTGTACTCTGAAATGATTCTGGAACAGAAGATAAATTATAGCAGATACTGTCTAAATTATGGGTATTTTCAAAGCTATAAAAAAATGTGAATCTGTTGAGCATATTATTGCCAATGATTTATTTTATCAATGAAAGAATGTCAAAGAGAAACCACCATCTATTCTCAGCACTATTTCATTTGAGTATGTGTGTAAGGGTATGTATGTATGTGTGTACAAAAAGGAGGGAATAAAAATACATTTCAGAATAAAGATTAGTCCTTTTTTTTTTTATTTTTGATGAGGAAGATTGTCCCTGAGCTAACATCTGTGCCAGTCTTTCTCTATTTTGTCTGTAGGGCACCCCCACAGCATGGCTTAATGAGTGGTGTGTATGTCCACACCTGGGATCTGAACCCAAATTGGGTTGCCAGGCAGAACGTGTGAACTTAACCACTACACCACTGTGCCAGCCCCAAGATCAGTCCTTTAATAGAAGAAATTTATTTTTATGGAAACATCATCAAAAACCAACACCAGTCTATACAGCAACACTTGAAAAACGTTGACATAGGGGTTGCAATTTCAGGTCTTTTAGTTAAGACAAATTTTTAATTGCAGAACTTTGGATCAATATTTTGACCTCTAAAGTGTCACACAACTTTTTATGAGTTGTAAATGATAACGTATATGCAAATTTCCTAGTTTTGCTAAATGCAATATCACTATGTAATATGTCAACATTAGGGGAAGCCAAAGAAATTGTATATGGGAATTCTCTGTGCCAAATTTGGGCTTATTCTAAAAATCTGAAAAGTTGTATGTGGTGTGTGTATGTGTGTGTGTTTTTGCAGCCCGGCACATTGAAATGTTGTAATGAATAGTTACTTTTCATAAATCAGACACATCAACAATTACAGAGGCAACTGAGGCTCAACCAAATTATTTTACAAGCAATATCAAGCTAGTAACCATTGTTGTGGCAGCAGGTAGCATCTCAGGTAAAACAAAAGATCCAAAAAACCTATGCTTCTTTTCCTCTTCCTTGTCTATCTTCAGGAATCACTCAAAATAAACTTTTTTTCTATCTTATATACCCTAATATTATTTTCTTTTAACTGAATCCTTCCTATAGACATTTAGAAATTCCCAAATGTCTCTCATTGTATGTATACAATCAAACAAATCAATCCCATTTTTATTTCAAATCTTTTACGCACTTCTATACCTTTTATCTTTTTGTTGTTGTGGTGGTGAGGAAGATTGCTGCTGAGACAACATCTATGCCAGTTTTCCTCTATTTTGTATATGGGATGCTGTCACAGCATATCTTGATGAGCAACATGTAGGTCCGCTCCTGGGATCCAAACCCACGAACCCCAGGCCACCAAAGCAGAGCATGAGAACTTAACCACTATGCCACTGGGCCGGTCCCCAATATACCTTTTATCTTTCTTATCAATAAACTTCTAGGAGGAGCTTTCCATATTTAATATCTCAGTTTACTCACTTATTAACTTTTAAACCCATTCAAATATGGCTTCTGTTCCCAGTGTTCCACCAAAACAGCTCTCCATACAATTTCCAATGACCTCCATATTGTTTAATCCAATGGACGTAGTTCAGTGCTTACTTCACACAGGTCTTCCTTATTAAAAGAGTTGCTTTTCCATTGGCTCTGAACTAACATGTTCTCCTTTCTTTCCTCCATGTCTACTACCTCTTCATCTCTGCTGCAATGTTTTAGTATTGGCTTTACTCAATCCTCAATCTTAGGACCACAATACTTTTCATTTTATACACAGATAATTCACTAACTATTGTGTTTAGCTCAATGCCTCCTCTGAGTCCTTGACCTACATTTTCAAGTATCTTCCAAACTTTAATGGTTCAAATGTACTTCAAAATTAATATTGTCGTCTCAGAGTTTATTACCAATTATTCTTTTAGGGCTTCGTATCTCAGGGAAGGACACCTTCATTCATTTAAATAGACAACCAGAGACCTAAAACTCTTCTTTGAGACTTCTTTTTACCTTTAGTCAACATACCAAATCTATCTCCAGTTCCTACTGATTTAATTCTAGTCTTCAAATTCAATTGTTTGTCTCCACCTTCTCAATGCCAGATCCCCTAGTCCAAGCTGCCATTAATCTTTGCTAGAGTTCAGCAATGAAATAGTAGTCTTCTTGCATCCATACTATTTTCCTTTCCAATATTTTCTCCATAATGCCATAAGGGTAGTCTGTTCAAACACAAAACTATTTATATCACATTCTTGTTTAAAATGATTCCGTACTATTTTAAGAAAAGTTAAAATTTACAACTTGGCCTGTGAAATGAAGCCTGCCTCCTTTTCAGCATCAATGTATACTACATTCCTCCTGGCTTTCTTTTTCCAAATTAAACTTCTTTACCTTCCTTGAATCTTCCATGCTTCCTCTCTATGTCATACCTTTGGAAATCTATGCCATGGGTGGTTGTGATCACAAAACAGCACAATGAAGAGCATGGTGTCAAAGAACAGAGATGTATGTGTGAATCTCTGATTTATTTATTTGCTCCATGATTTAAAGGAAGTTTCTTATCACTTAAAGCTTTGGTTTCTTCGTCACTAAAATGGAATTAGTAGTAATATTTATCTAATAGGTCTCCCAAGTGTACTAAATATAATGAAACAGAATAACTAGCTAAAATCTAGCATGTAAATCACAGGCTTTGTGCCCTTTGACAAGTCACTGACCATTTTTTAGACATTAACTTCCACATCAGTAAAAGAATATGTTGGATTGTATATGTTATATAGTGTATGTATAATGCTAATATGAACTGCATATTAATGTTCAAAACGTGGGATTAATAATATGAAATAATCCTTTTCCCTTTTGTCTTCTGTTTTTAGGCAAAGAGTTATTTTTGAACAATACCATTAACCAAATACTGTAAATATTTTATATCCTGAATACCAAATATTCTGTATATTTTGAATACTATGAAATTAAAAAGTTGTGTGCTTTGGTTTTGTCAATATTCCATAAACTTAATATACATGAGAATCACTTGGGGGGTCTTTTAAAAATGTAAAAGTTGATTAAGCAGATCTGAAGTGATTACAAAATTCTACATTTCTAATAAGCTCTCAGTTGATGCTGGGATTCCCACCTTTAATTTACCTTCTAGACATATCAGCATGGATGGACAGAGAATACTAGCATCACCATAGATCAATCTATCCACACCAATTTCAGCACTATATATTTTTAAGTTATGCTATCTACTATCAAAGAAAGAAATGTAAGGCATGTGTGCATCCTTCCCATCATGGTGATTAAAAAGTGAAGTTAGATTTTCAATAGAAGAATAAAGAAAATCCTATTAAACCAATTTAAATGGTGCTGGCTGGTACAAATCAAAGAGACAGTTAGAGCACCCTGTGTACGTTATAGACGTATAATAAATTCTTAAAATGGAAGTCAATGAATGAGCAGATTGTTACTTGCAGAGGTAACTGGGCTAAGTTTAGGGAAAATAAAAGAAGATTTGAACTTGGAGTTGAAGGATAGATATTAGATTCTTGGCACAAAGAAGAAGGAGATTTAGGATGGAAGAGTGACGTTGATCAAAGTCACGGAAGCAGGAATGGAAATGGTACACATAGAGAGACCAAGAGGAGTGCATTTGGACTTATCGGATTTGGAAAAGTTTGGTTCTGAGCAGCAGTGTCTGTCATGCTGGTAAGTCTTGGTGTGTTACATGTGATTTGTCACTAATATGATTTTAAATACTCAACATTCATGTCATATAAATTAGAGTAAGGTCAATATTCAATATTATTTGTATAATAACAGTACTAATACTCAGTTACATGTAAGTATTCTTGCTTGAATGTCAAGAAAAATGGAGCAACAGTTGGTATTTCACGATACTGCATATTGGAGGCATATCTCGTAGGTGAACATTCTCTCTTAGGTGTGCCATAGCCTATAAAGGCTGAGAACCTCTGTGCCAAAGAGCAGTGCCTGACACATCATAGGTGTTCAAGAAAATACTTGCTGTCTGACCAAAAGGATATCTGATGAATAGGTAGGGCGGGACTCAATTACAGAAATCTTTCATTCTCAAACAGATTACTAGTGGTAACTCGTTTTATTAGAAGAAAAGTAAACATGATTCTGCCTTGCTTTGTCAAGGACAGTAGAAAGAACCATGAATATTTACTCAAAATTCAGTCTTAGTAGTATCTACACTTAATAATCAGAAGACTGAGATTACTAAACCAGTAAATTGATATTTTTAGAGGAATAATCTTTGTTTGTAGCCCCTATGTGTCAGACATAAATGAGCCAGCTAGCTTAATAAGAACTTCTCAAATACTGAAGGTCATGAATTATCTGAGAGACAATATTGTACAACAGTTTATTTAAGGAAATACTACTCATTAGAAAGGTTCCTGATTATGTGAAGAGGAGTTTTCATTCATTTAAGCATCATCAAATTTATCAATGAGTTTTCCTGGTTTGAAATACAGGGATTTATATTTTCTTATATTTTTACACACCTGTTGTCCCACGTACCAATGTGATGCTGTTCAGATTAAATTAGTATTCCAATATTGCAAACTTTAAGTTCTTATGCCATTCTTAAACTAGCAATGTAATTATATACATCTACCTTCTGGTATTTATTATTAATAGGGAGATAATAAAGTGGGTGATTAAGCATTTTGCTAGTTACTCATGTAATCACCTAACCAGCCTCCTGAGGAGACCAGGTTCAATAATATGTCACTCAAATGATAAAATCTTAAGGAGTCATTAACTAACTGTGGAATTGTTAGGCACAGAGCAGAGTTATTTTGTTGATCATTCTTTTATGAAGTTGAGGCCAAGAAAAAGATGTAATCATTTGAGTGGCATTTATTTGGACAAATGAAAACATATATTTTAATTCTGGGTTTTTTATTTTGTCAACTTCAAATTGTTCTGAAACATAGATAGATTATCATCCCCTTTTTCATGAGATACCTCATGTAAGAATGATTTAAGGAAAACATTTCCAAGCATCCTGGTACCTTTGGATCTGCTTATATAAGTTTCTTCTAATTAATTCAAAAGTCATCTTTTCTTAAAATTGCCTAGTTTCAAAGTTATGTTTTTGTTCTTTGCCTTTCGTTGCCATGTAGATAGATAACCACAGGTAATAGCCACTGCCCTACTTTTACCTCCTCTAATTCATGAAATTTAGAAATATATTTATCGAGATGGTTGATGCAGTGTAGATACTGTTGTAACCTTTACAACTCAAGCAAGTTGAGTTACCGAAAGGCAAATTCCCAGGTGGCACGTGGATCCAGCTTGTGTCCTTGTGGCACACAGTTAAGTAATGAGCTGTAGGAGAATCCCTGAGCTGTGACTAGTCTTACAGGTAGTCAGCCAGCCCTGTAACAAGGCTTATAAACCCAGCATTGGAAACCAGCTGGAGGCTTCAACGGATTCTAAGTAGAGGAGGATAAAAAGAATCGCAATCCGTCAGGCTGCCATGTTGTTTCAGAAATATTTGTAGGGCTTAGGAAAGATTATCATAAAGAAGTTTCCAAGAGTGGCATGATGGCAGATTTTAAGTATTTTACCCAAGAGATTTCACTTGTAAGAAAGAGAAATAAAATTGGGACCACTGAAAGGGTATTGGTGAGGATCATTGTTCAGCTCGAGGAAAAACTGTCTAAGAAATAAAGTCTTCAAAAATGAATAGTTTTAGGGGCCAGCCCAGTGGCATAGTGCTTGTGTTCATGCACCCTGCTTCAGCGGCCTGTGGTTTGCAGGTTCAGATCCCAGGCAGACCCATACGACTCATCAAAGCTCAATAACAAAAGCAAAAATAAACAAGTGAGACTACATCAAACTAAAACACTTCTACACAGCAACGGAAACCATCAACAAAATAAAAATGCAACCTACTGAGTGGGAGAAAGTATTTGCAAATAAGATAGCTGATAAATGGTTAATATAAAAAATATATAAAGAACTCATACAACTCAATAGCAAAAAAGAAATCCAATGGAAATAAAATCACTTTCTTGAAAAGGTATCTGTGCTCTCATGTTCACTGCAGCATTGTTCACAATAGCCAAGACATAGAAACAGCCTAAATGTCCATCAACAGATGAATGGATAAAAAAATGTGTATACATGCAAATACACACACACAATGGAATATTATTCAGCCATCAAAAGAAGGAAATGCCCCCATTTGCAACAATGTGGATGGACTCTGAGGGTGTTATGATACGTTAAATAAGTCAGACAGAGAAAGACAGAGACCATATGATCTCACTTTTATGTGGAATCTAAAAAAAAACAAACATACAGAGACAGAGAATTGATTGGTGGTTGCCAGGAGTAGGAGGTGGAAGGTTGGGGAAAATGGTCAAAGGTAGTCAAAAAGTAGAAATTCCCATTTATATGATAAGTTCTGAGGATGTAATGTGCAATCTGGTAACTATAGTTATCAGTTGTGTATTGTACATTTGAAAGTTGCTAAGAGAGTAAATTTTGAAATTTCTCATCACATACACACAAAATTGTAACTATGTGAAGTGATATATGTTAACTTATTGTGCAATCATCTGCAAATATATACATATATCACATCATTATGTTGTGCAACTTAAACTAATACAATGTTATAGGTCAATCATATCTCAATAAAATTGGAGAAAAAGAATAAAGAAATGGATTCGGTGTTAAAAAAAATTAATGGTCTACGATGTGAGGGAGTATAGCTTCCTTACCATTTTTTTTAAAGCATGAATAATTACCTACCAGAGAGGTAATACGTGAGGTTTCCGAATTTGTTATATTAAATATCTTATGTTCTTCAGATGATTGTCATGGTAATTAAATTGTTTAATTCATGAAAATCACATGAAATAATCTCTGCCACATAGTAAGTACTTCACAACTGCTAGTTACTATCTCTATTATTATCAATAAAGTGTTTACAGTGTTTTATCAATCTTATGGTGTACTACATTTTCACACTGCATCCTCTGTCAAATTGAGTTGTCTTAAAGAGCAGAATTTGTTTTCTATCTTAAAAATACATAAATAGTAATGTGTTTTAAAATCAATAGTATATTGGATAAAACACGGTATTAGCTTTTCTCATCACAGTATGTTCAATGTTCAATCTCCCTTTCCAGATAGAGCTGCCGCCTGTTCAGGGATTCTGCTATTAGCTTGCATTTGTTCAGAAGCAGCTCTGAATTATTCTCAAAGTTACAGCTGACCCAGAGCCAGTCACTCCATAACTCGGCTGGTTACCATGAGATGGCCACCAGGAAAGAGCTCTGCTGAATGTTAACTCTTTATATAAACATGGCTAGCTCCTTCTACAGTTCGGATTATAGAATATAAATAAAGATTGCTCAGAGAACAGAAGGCAGATGGAGCAGATGCATAGAAAGGAACATGAATGTTATGAGAAAGGCTATGAGAGTAATTTATCTCTAGAGCTAGATTCTTTCCTGTTCTAAGGACCAGTAAGTCTCTAATGGTTAAGATGTGTCTAACATCTTCCCAGCTGTGGTGTAGTATATTAATCTCAAGTCAGAATTATACTAGTATGTGTGTCTGAGCTTGGAAAGGCATTCAAGAAGAATTAGAGATTTGGCGACACTGGGAAGATTTGAGACACTATCCTACAAGCAAACCTCTTTTTAGTTTGGAATGTTTCATGGTGGTAAGAAAGAGCTCAATTTAAGTATTTGTCCTTAGCTGGCCTTTTCATTAACTGAAGGTATAAAACTAGTGTTTGAAACACTATCATTATCACTAAGATTTCATGATGACTGAAGAGCTCATATGGAATTATTGAAAAATGTTTTGCCTATTGATGGAGGGATCTTTAAAAATATTAGACTGTGACATATCTCTGTAGTAGAGACTGCTATATGACCCCTATATCCATTCTCCACTTCTTATAGTAATAGAACTCTTGGTAAAAGTATACCGCACAGTCATCCTGTCAGATTACATTTCCTGAGCTCCCTTACAGTTAGGAGTGACCAGGTGACTAAGATTTTGCCAATGCAATGTGGGCAGAAATGATGTATAACACTTTTGAGTCACTTTTGTATCAGAAAACTGCCTACTCTACATTTTTCATCTGGAGAAATGTGGGGCTGGAATGAAAGCCAGCACTGACTATGCGGGAAAGAGGAACACTAATGGATGCAGAACAATGAGACAAACGCAACACAGGCCCTCAGACGAGCTCATGGAACAGAGATTCCTTTTTAATGATGTCCTCAACTTGGCTTCTGACAAGTGTCCCTTTACCCGCTCCCTGCTATGCTTAGCTGCTTCCCCACATGCCTGCCTTTTGCTTATGCTTCCTGTTAACCTCGTTATTCGAGAGGGAAATTTCTATCTTGTTTGACCCACAGCATTTCTTCTCTCATATTTCTTAAGAAGCTGAGTTGATGCCATAACTAATACACTCTCTAATGTATTTTAAATGAGGTTAAGATCATTACTCTTTCTTTCTTTTACAGATTGTCTGGTTGGTTGTTGTTGATTTTTCTCCAAGTTAATGTGAGTCATGTCATATTTTTGCTCACAAATAAGATATATATTGAAAAAGTCCCTCAATATTGTGGTGCTCAATCTGGCCTTGTGGATCAAGATGGCTTTAAAGATTTCAAATTTAGTAAATCTGACTCATAGTTATAAATAAATAAATAAATAAATAAGAAGAGGTTTTCAATGGAGTATTGCCTCCTATAACCAGAGATGTCTCTAGAGAGGTCAGCTATGAAGTTGAGGCATCATATATGCTCAAGCAGATCAAAAAATCCAAGAAAAGAAAGTGTCATCACTTAGGGAATAATTTATTTTGTAATCTTAAAGACGTTACTGTTTGCATGAGAGAATATACGGGAAGATTTTATATATATTTTGTTTGTGTATATGCACACTTGCATTTCGATATTTGGATTTGGAACTCATTTTATTCAAAGAACCCTATTTCTAAAGTGAGCTGGATAGAGTGAGGTTTCAGAATAGTTTAATATCTACAGGAATATTCTATATAGATTTTTTTTGATAAATAAAATTGTCCTGCTCTCTGCAATTGTCTTACTCCTCTCAGTGGAAATTCCAAGAAGGCGTAAGTACCGTTCATCTTGTAAAGATAACATATGTCTATATCAGGAAGGATAGAAGTGAAAATCATAAAAAATCCTAGTATTTGGGTCTACATGCTCAATATAAAATAAAGATCAATTATTTCATCCCTTCATTGATAGTTTGAGCTGGAAGCAATCTCAGTTGTACTCCTTTGACTCACAAATGAGAAATTAGAGGCGAAAGAGTTAGAGAAAGTAGTAAGATTAATCAAGGTCATAAAGCTAATTTGGGACATAGTCAAGATTAGGACATTGGTTTCCTGGTTTCCAGTCCTGGGCTCTTCCCATGAAGCCATATTGTCCTTAGGGCTCTATTTAAAAATAATTGGGTTAAAAATATGGTTAAAGAGAACAGGCAAGTCTCTCCAGGTAGTTCAATCAAATGCAAAATTCCTGAAAGTTCATTCACATAAAGCATATCTGGCTAGAGCGCCAGTCTCTTGCTATAGCAGTGCATGTTAAATCAAAGAAATTGGAGTCTGAACATGCCTAGGAAGGGCTGCAAAGTGTAACACTGTGGGCAGTGGGATTCAGGCCACATTTTGAACCGCTGAAAGAGAGGGGGAGGATTTAAGCCCCAAATGGGGCCTAAATGAAGAATAAATCTGTTAGCAGAGCAATTACTCATGTCCTCAGTAAACTGCCTCCTTCAAGGATTAGCAGATAAATCTAGGCCTAAGCATTAGTGTTTTCTTGGCACATCTTCCTCCTTCTACACATCAATAACAATGTATTTACCCAATTATCAGATAATCCCACTTAAATTGATCAATTGATAGCTCCCCAGTCTTTTCAAAGCACTGCTTTGTTTTCTTTGGCCTCAAACACCTAAAAATATTTCTAGAGGTCAGGAAAGTACAAATTGCAAATTTATTATTCTTGGAGTTGCAGGATGACCTTTAACCCTGTGTTTCAGAACCCTGCATGGTGCCTTGGAAAAGTGATTTCCATTAAAGTAAATAAGACTCCTCGGGCAAAAGGCTGAGGGGAGCTTTGAGACTTAACCCCTTCATGTACCTAGTCCACACCGAGAAGAGGAATTGGCAGTCACATGTGGTAGTTGCCATTTTTAAATCACTTCACTCTGAAATGTCTGAGTTGTTTTTCTCCTCTTTTGTTTTATTTTTTCCCTTGCCTTTGCAATTAGACAAAACCCTGCACAAATTGTTACAAAGTGATAAATCCTACAGAGAAAATAATTTTTCCTTCGTACGCAGCCCATATCAAACATTATGTAGGTTTAATTTAAACAGGAATATCACAGATACTCAACCTCTCATTTGAAATCCTTGGAACTAACAGATAAGAACCGCTCAGAGTCCAATTTCTCTCATAGTTCTAGGAGTTAACAGATGTCGCAAATAAAAATATAGGATATCCAGTTAAATTTAAATTTCTGATAAGCAATGAAAAACTTTTTAGTGTATGTCCTAAATATTTCATGAGACATACATATATGAAAAATACATCCATTGTTTAGAAATTCAGACGTAACTGGGCATTCTGTAGTCCAGCGT